>NC_081418.1:44370732-44715732 GCF_949786415.1 Peromyscus eremicus
AACCGAGAAGGGTATGTGCAGAGGGCACAGGTATATTTACTTTATCTAGAATTTTGCCTCTTCAATTTCTTTCTTACTGAATAATCAAGATGTCACTTGGCTCTAAGGGCCATAGGGAATTAAATGTCACCATTGCAGCTGCTCTACTTCCTGCTCACAGACCTGCAAATTAAAAAAGGGGGAGGAATAAAGGCCCAATACAAATGCAAAATTTAATTAGTGAGTAAAAGCCCAAATTCTTGCCCAAAGCTCCATTTTTCCTGGAATATGCACTCTTTCTTCTTGTGTAAACTTTTCATTATGAAGGAGACATCTTTATAACACAATAACTCTAGCTATGATGTAACTGCTGTAACATCACTCCTGCATTAGAACAGGCAGTATGCCCAAATAATGTTGTTTTAATACAATTTGTGTTCAGCAGAAACTAAGTCAACTGGGTCATTTCCAATTTGATCAATGTGAATTAGTGTCTGACTGAGATAAACCATTTGAACATTTCAAAATGATCAATGAGAATCATAGATAAAAGATTTTTCATGTACATTGGCAGGTTAGGGCCATCCACACAGCACTAATGTAGGTTTTAAGTGGACATCAGTAAGTATGAAGGACGGTGGGCAGGAAACCTGTCAGCAGCAGACACAAATATACACCAATGGCATATAACGTTAGTCCTTTTGATAAGATGAGTGATTCAATAAGGCACCGAAGTCCTGAAAAGCTGCCAGAGCTTAATCTCAGAGCACCTAGGACAAGCAGCAAGGTACCAGTGAGCGGTTCCCAGTTCTGAAATCACTTTAAATTAAAAGTTTAGGTGGAAAGTAAGTAACATAAATTTACCTGACTAAACTTCTAAGAGAGATTTAAGACTATTAATCTGAGTAAACTCTGTACCTGCAGTACAACTAGTCCTATTAATCTAATATTTCTACATTGAAGCCACATTGGCATTTGGGCACACCGGGTTAGGCATTGAACAGAATTATAAATTTGCCAGTCAAAACCTTATTTAATTATTTTGCAGCCGATTAAACAGGATCTTTTAAGCACTGTTGCTTACAACTGTCAGTGATCCCCACAGAAATGACAGCCAACAGGAGAAACACTTGCTGATGATGCAGCCCCACCAGACCTTGCTCACTCCCAAGAAACTAAACAGCGCTATCAAAGTGGCTCCCAAAGGCCAGGGGCATTTTAAAGTTCAAGAGTTTGAGACGGAGGAAACTCTTTCAGTAGGCAGTTGTGGTGATATTTTATTTGTGCTTTAATAAAGCTTGCCTGGAGATCAGGGGGAAAGGCCAGCCATTTTAAGTAAACAAAAAGTCAGGCAGCACCTGGCCTTAATCCGATCACTTATCAGGCAGGGTCTCTGTGTGTTCAAGGCCATACTAGGGAACAGAGCTAAGCAATGTGACACACACTTTTAATCCCAGTACCAACCATAGAGACCTGGAGGTCTGTACAGACAGACAGTGACAAGGAAGTGAGGTAGCTGGGCTAAGATAGCCAATGAGAGGGCAGAACAGCAAGGCAATAAAGGCATGGGTAAGACAGGAAGTAGCTCACATTTGGAAGCTGCAGAGATGGTGAGGTAAGGTTGGCTGGTGGCTCTCCCTATTTCCCTGATCTCTCTAAGGCTTTCACCCCGATATTTGACTCTGTGTTTTTTCTTTAATAAGACCATTTAGAAATCCGTCTACAGGCAGTGATACTCACACAGCCCATTCTATCGGCACACATTTTGCACAGATACACTAAAACCACTTCAGCTTATTTCTCCAGGCTAGCTAATCTTTAATCCCTTATGAGGCTAGCCCAAGCTTCTTCCCAGGAGCCTAGATTTCTAAATTGGGTAGATGACTTCACTCAAATATAAAAGTGAAGCCCCTCCTGCAATTTGGCACACAACAGGCTATTAGTACTTGTATTCAGGTGGGATCCCATACAATGGCATTCCTTTACACTGAAAGAAAATGAAGCCAAGTTAGGAAGCTCAACCTTCAACGAAGCCCTTCCAAAACTATTTGCCAAGATCCATGTCACTTTTCACCCTCCCCGCCCTCCTTTACGGAAGGTAGAAATCAGTCACTTTCCCATATAAAGGACAGCCCAAGAAGGAAGGAAGAGACAATTCTAAAGTGCTATCCATGGCTTTACATTGTCTTTACTGTTGAATAGTTTTTCTTTGGTATGAGCTTTACACTTGCTTGATCTTTGTTTTACAAACAGTTTGTGTGCACAAACAAGGAGGCATTCTGTCTTCTGTATGCTGATACAAGAATGCCAATCTACCAGGGAGAGGTGGTTCTGACGTTGACAGGAACCAGGGCCCTGTAGCACTCATTGCTTCACTGAGATACATCTCGGAAAGCTATACTGTCATGAAAGTCTAAACTATGGACTCCCTTGGGGTCCTTATTTCTTCTGTTGCTCTGTTAGGGTGCCCTAATACCATCTAGATTTTGTGTACTCCTTTGGCACCTAGTTTTATAACTTGAATATAATAAAATCTAACATTTATTGAACATTTACTTTGTAATAGATTTGCCCTAAGCCCTACACATAACAAAGTTTTTTGTTCTTTACAGTACCAAGGATTGAACCCATGGCTTCAGGCACACTAGGCAAGTACCCTATCCTGTGAGCTACACTCTAAATCTGATGTAACATTGGTAAATGTAATATTTTAATTAACTTTAAAGTAGAAAAGGCTCAATACAGAACATAATTTTCAGTCATACTCAGTAGCAGGATGCTAACAGCACATGGCCCAAGCTAGCATCTTAGTTGCTCTACACTCAGGCAGTAAGCAGCTGCCCACTACAATAAATGTGCAGGAGTACGTTCTCTTCTTCCACCATGACAGTTCTAGGAACTGAACCCATGCTGTGAAACTGGCCTCTACTTGTTGAGCCATTTGCAGACTGGTTTGTTTCATAGCCCAGTTAGACCACCTGCCCTTCTCACAAACATGCAGCCCACCACAGGGGAGGGTCACAACAGAGCTTCTAGGAATGAATGCCACGAAGATGAGGTAGAAAAACAAAACCCCACTGATTCTAGAGTGCTCACATTCTAGCCTGCCACACAGAAGCTTGAGTTAGTATTTTAACTAGCCCTGGAATGTCCTGGCAGGGGGTGCTGACATCAAGATTATTAGTCATGTGCTACTCTGAAATGATTTTCACTTTCTTTCCTGTTTTGGTGACTTCATGTGAGTCCCATTTTAGACATATAAAATTGCCCTTAAAATGGCAATTTAGAAAGTATCCATCTCCTGCAGCCAACCAAGGTGCATCTAAATCAATCTCCTTCCATCCAACAGAATTAACTAAAGGACCAAAGGTCCTTCTATGTTTGTTGTTTAAGTGAGTTCGGGTTCAACATGGTCAGTCAGACAGCTTCAAAGAGAACCTCACAGATACTATACAGGTTTACAGACAAGCAGCAGCCAGAATAACTGGGCCAGACAAGACGGCTGTTATATTATAAAATATAGTACATTGCTTTGGAACAGATGGAGGGTCATGATATTTTAAGATGGTCAATCTTCCAAGGAGACAAGGGACTCTTCTAAGCAATTTTTATTCTTTGAAGATGGGAAGCCTCCTTTATAGTCACAGTGCAAACCAAAATAGGACACTCTGGGATGCTCGGTCTAGCAGGCAGTAGCCAGAAAACAACAACACAGGTCCAGTGAGAGCTTTCCTCTAAAATATACTCCTGAAGCTCCCTCACAAAGTGTGAATGAAGCCTGCACATGTGTGGGCATTAGAGCTGGGAAAATGGTAGAGTCTGCGGGAGCACTGTACAGACTACCCTCACTACTGACAGAACACAGAGTATGGGAAGGCTCCCAAACAGAGCCAAGGTCAGCTATGATTCATTGCTGGGTAATGGTAACAAAGAATTAGCCAAAGGAGGAATACAGAGGCAGTCTGGAAAGATCCGAATGCAGAGCTGATACTGCTCCTAGGGGCCAGTTACCTGGCCAGTTACCAGCGACCACCTACCCACAAAATTGCGAACTAGGGGAGCATACCCATGCTTTAGTGCATAGGCTTACTGAGGTCTCATGACCCAGTCTCTGGTATCCTATCCCCCTGATATCAAATGAGCTGAGGAGTCCGCCATAAATAACGATTTCTACCACAAGAGAGGTTCCAAGGGTTTAGAGGTTAGCTCTCAAGGCGCCTGATAGGAATTCTGACCTATCTGTGGCAAGGGCAAAGCCTTATTCATCAGTTAGGCCAGACTGGGTTCTGTTCATTACTGAGTCTATCCTCTGGGTCCACATTTTCTTACAGAAATCATCAAAGCATTCATGTGTTCTATGGGCTCTCTCATTCTCATTTTCCAGTAGTCAAGCCCAGACTGCATGGCAGGATGGCCCAGTGAGGCAATTCGGGAGTGACTTTTCTAATCTCCTACCATACATTGAGAGGAATCAACGTATCAGTTTGCTAAGCCACGAACCTCACTATCTTGGTTCTTTTGCCTCTCCTATCCACAGAATGAAGGATTCAACTGTGCTGCCCTGACATTCTAACTTATATGCTAAAACCTTAATGCCTACTGTATCAAAACATCTTTAAAGGGATATCAGGGGTGGTCGTGGTGACACATCTTTAATCCTAGCATGCATTTGGGAAGCAGAGGCAGAAATAAGGATGGGCTCTAGTCTAGTGTCCTTATATATTTTTAAAAGATTAGAAGATATGCACAAAGCAAGGACCCACAGGGAGAAAGTGGCCATCTGCAGGCCACGAAGAGAGGCCTTAGAAGACTCTAAGCCTGCATACTGGTTTGGAACTTCATCCTCCAGTACTTTGCAGACCTGGGAGGGACTTAAGCCATTAGCCAATTATTAATTCACATCCAATCTTAACAACAATTTTGCACCAATCTTCTTTTACCTGCTGAGAACACCCACCTGGTACTTTTGATTCTTGTGTCTTCTATGTCCAACCAAGCCTCGAGAACCCACCATTAGATGTCTACTACAAAGTACTGAAGTCAGGGCACTCTTAGGCTCAAGCTCCTCCCATTGACTTCTTACTAAATGAAGACTCAACTTCAGTGTAGCAGCAGGAGACCTATGACCTCTGCAGCCCTATCTTGTGCTAACCTCTTAAGTAAAGCCATTGATCTTCACTAAAGTTGTCACCCACCAACAAAATAGGAACATTTTCTTTCTAGACATCTTCCTCGTCCACCGTCTCACTACCTTTCTCCAGTCACAGACAAATGCCATCTTCTTTATGAAGACTCCATAGATCATTCTAGTCTGTATTAGTGTCTCACTTAAATTTTAGTTATTTTTATGGTGATCATCTTTTAATGAAGACGTATCCAGGAACCCAAGTTAAAGGTTCTCAAAGTATGAAGACAAAGGGTTTTTGATACGCTACTCTATCAGGACCAAAGATAAACAACTACAATGAAAAAAACGCATAAGTCCAGTACAACTTAAAAAATATTTATTTTTATGTGCATTGGTGTTTTGCTTGTGTGTATACCAGTGTAAGGATGTCAGGTCCCCAGGAACTATAGTCACAGACAGTTGTGGGTTGTCATGTAGGTGCTGGGAATTGAATCCAGGTCCTCTGGAAGAGCAGTCAGTGCTCTTAAATGCTGAGCCGTCTCTTCAGCCCAACACAGTACTACTTTTTAATATTAGTTCAACACTCAACTTTTTATCTAAATTCTTTATTTTGGAGACAGCATCTTGTATATCCCAGGTTGACCTGGTTTAATGTGGTACCAGGGATAAAACCCTAGGCCTTGTTCAGAATAGGCAAGTGCTCTACCAAAGGTATGTCCCTAGCCCTTTATCTAAATCCTTCTGATCTTCAAGAATGAGATTTGCAGTCAGATGCAGTGGGGTACACCTACTACCCCAGCACTTATGTGATGGGAGACAAAAGAATGAGGAATTTAAGACCTGCTATTATACCAAGTTTGAGACCAGCCTGGGACACACGAAACTCTGCCTTCAAAAAATAAATGAGATATTGACTGACTGGTTGAATTGTGACTCACCGTTGGAGTTCTCTTCAAGTGTCCCCCCCCCCCACTTTTTTTTGCTAATAGAAAGTTCCCATCTATTTAAATACATATTAAACCACCTGAAAAAAACTTACTTTAATCAACGTTTAAGTAACACAAATATCCATTACCATACAAACTGCACTGAAGCAGAAACTAATAATTCTACCTTAAGGTTTAATCATTTTATTAAATGCTTATAAACATGAACAAGGAAGGAGGTCAGAGCTCAATGCAATCTTATAACTAAATCTGTCACAACACCTTTTTTTCTTCACTAATTTGTACATGTGCTACAAACAGGGGTTATATAATAGAATCCTTTATATACTCAGTAAAATATCTTCTTACCTAATCTGAAAACTGGCAGTAAAGAGAACAGATAAGGCTGCAGGTCATGGGCACTTTGATCCATCAATTACAGAATATTCATTTAGATATCACAAGGATTAATAGATGTAGCAATTTAACATCACCTTCATAATCAAGGGCAAGGTAAAGTCTATGATTTAAATGTGTTCACGGTACTTGTGAAGAAATAAAAATAGTTTAAATGCAAGAAAGGGAGGATAGCCAAATTTGGACCTGCCCATCATTTTACTACATAAAACTCAATGTTTTCCATGTTTCCATTAATTAAGGTAACAATTTACTAGAACCTTCAAATTAAGGGCATTCTATGTCATCTATCATTCCAAATGAAAATTCTCTTACCATTTCTTTAATTTTCCACTTAGTTCATAAAATGTATTGAGCATCAACAAGCTTTCATTGAATGCTCCAGAAAAGAAGTTAACATGGCTACATCTCAACCACCCTCAAACACTTCCAAGTGTTTCCCAGCCCAAGTATTAGTGGTCTGTACAGAGAGCCACACAACTGAGCTTTCACCTCAGAGGACAGGGTGAAGAACTTACTTGAACTTGGCTTCCACCTCTTCAGCAGCTTTCTGATACTCCTCCGTGGTGACTTTGTAGAACTCTGAGCTCTGTGAACAAAGTTGACAACATTTTCACTATGCAAGAAGACAAATGCTCTGAAGACTTACAATTTCAAACAACAGAAGCAACTTTGCTGCATCCACTCCAGAACTAAAGGGATTTCTGGCTGGAATGGCACAATACTCAGATAGCTGGAAGGCCACTAATTTAAACAGAAGTAAATATAATTCCTTGACAGATGTTCATACCACTAATTCATCATTATTTGATCCTCCTGAGAACATTGCTAACATATCTTTGAAGGATGTCTTAGCTCTACCTTACTTGGTTATCTAGTGTTGAAAAATCAAGATTCTTAAGCTCAAAGAACAAAAACCATGCACACTCAGAGTGATACAAAAGCAGTATTTACTTGGCATAATATTTTGTTTTTACTATGGATCGTAGCCAAGCATGGTGGTACATATCTTTAATCTCAGCATGCAGGAGGCAGAGAGGCAGTTTAGTTCTGGGTAAGCCTGGTCTACATAGCAAGTTCCAGACCCTGTTTGGAGGGGAAAACAAAAACAGTCTTTGATAGAACAAATTTCACATGACTAACAGAACCTCAACATTTGTAACCATCAGTATGAACAAAAAGGCAGACTTAGTAATTGTAGCATAAAAAAGGCTGCACTATGACATGAACTCATGAACAACATCAGCCAAGCTACAGTAGCAAACCAGTGCCTTTCCCAGGACGGTAGGACTGAAAATTACCCATTGTGACTAGCTGCTCTAGCTGATCTGAAATCAGTCTCACTAGAGGGGTCAGCCTAAATGACTATGAGCTCTCAGACTCAATGAAATTGCCTGAAAAACACTGGGCAGAGCAGAAGGATGCAACACAATACAGAGCTCTATTGTGCGCCTTCACTCCCTAATCACTCGGGTTTCACATCCACAGCTTGGGGTAGTTTATTTTTTAATAAATCACTGTTGGTTGGTAAGAAAATGAAAATGAAAGCCTCCTCACACCGGTGACCTCTTTGCATTTAACAATCCGGGTTGCCCAATGACAGTCACATCCAGGTTTCTAAGATGCAGATAAAATCAATAGGTATGTGATTAGACAACAGACTGGGGTGGCTGGAGCCATGGACAGGTCACCATTTGAGATGATGAATGGCTCTCTATCAACCTGCAGTCCCCTATGATGCTAACATTTACTATAATCTTATTTGGGCTACGATTTATCTTTCTTGCACCTGATCAATAAAGATGAACAGAACAGTTGTAAGGATCGATTGTAATTTTTTATCATTTTCAAGCACAAAAGTGCATTTCTGACATGAAGACGGTATCCTGAGTGCACTGCCTCTGCAGCTTCAAAAGTGCAATCTGAGCGATCAGCCACTCTATATGTGGAGAGGTGTTAATTCATCAGTAGGTCTAAAGCCATCAAAAAGCCATTTGTCTTCTCAGACACTGGAGCTCCAGGTTGCCCACACTTCACCATATGCTTCACTTACAAGACTTCCCTGTGTTCTTTCACACTGCTTGGCTTAAGCTTTCCTGGGAGATTTTTAACAAAGAAGGAGCACCAAAAGCAGCTACCAGTCTATCACTAACAATGTCAGAAACTTTCCAGGTCACTGTTCCTAACCGTCAAAGAGGCATTATGTCACTAATACTGGAGACACAGTAACATGTTGATTAATATGTTCCTTTATGGTAAAAGCTAAAACTTTAACAGCTGGATAGGACTGGGCTGAAAGTTCTGGTTTGGAGTCTAGCCTGTGACCTTAAGTCAGCCAACCTTTCCCAACGTTCTCTCCCGTATTTGTAGGCTGTAAAATATGGATGATAATTAGCACTGCTTAATTATCTAACCAAGCTGTTGAAACAGTCAAATAAAATAGGCGAGAGAGCTGTGAAAGAGTTTTTGTAGAGTAAGAAAAACATCTGAATAAAATAATGGTGTGTGTGTATGTGGGGGGTGCTAACAGGTGCCATTCCCACTCTGGGGACAAATCCTAAATGATCAAAAACAGTAAAATCTTCTAGCAAGAATAAAGCACAAAAGTGAGAATTTTGCTACGGTACAAATCAGTGAACTGCCCTCCCCTCTGCAATGCCAAAGGCAGGGAAAGTGACTCCAGTTACAACCTCTACAGTGATAAATGCGAAGCAGCTGTGCCTATGGAGTCTCCAAGCTCACTAGAGAATACTCGTTCTAAAGCTGAAGGTTTCAGTTCGGCTCTATACTTCCAACGACAGTGACCAGTTCCCCATACTGCATTAATCTTTCTAATGATAAAAAGTCCCAAGAAGGCAATATTACATAAATACTTAAGTATACTTGAATATGTAGACAGTATTTAATTAATAAAAATACTTACTTATTCAATTAACACTAGATCCTTATTATCCCAGTAAATGTTCACTCAGGGTAATTAGACCCTCAAGAAAATTTTAATCTAACATCAAAGAAAACTAATTCTAATGGAACGCAACAGTCCAATGTGGATGCTGTTACTAGAGTTCACAAGATCTAACTCTGGCCTCAGAAAAGACAGCTAAAAATATACACCATTCATTCAAAACCCAAACCCCAAATCCTCAGTATATTTGCAAGGGGAGAAAGGATGAATACCATGTATTCAGGTAGAAATGTGTACAGCAGAGAAGAAGAACTAAGCATGCACACATATATGGAGAAAAGTTGAAGCTACATGGTAGGATGTAATTCATGTGGTTTGGAAAATGCAAAATAAATTGCTGATTATCCGCAATTGGCAGTTTCGTGCTCGTGGCAAGAAGGGGACAGAGGAGCAGGATGCCACAAAGAAAGGGAACATAAAGGTGTAAGGGCCACAATCCTATTCTGTTCCTTAAAATTAGATATGAAGATGTAGTTAGACTTGTTTGTATTTCACACATACACAAAAACTTCATTGCTTCTTCCTGTCCACAAAGGGCCTAAACAATAAATAATATAATGTGCTAAAACATAAAAGTACGTTTGAGGAAGGGGTATGGGCTGAGTAGAATTTTAATAATATATTCTTACAAAAATTGAGCCACTATACACACTTACTAAGCAAATGTTGTTTTTCCATTTTTTTATACTACAAAATTAGAGTCAGATGAAGGGCAGAAAGTAGTAGGTCCTCACATCTCACGCTGCTTCACCTCAGAGCGTGAGTGGAACTTTACAATCCCACACCTGTACCTAGTGGTTGCAGTGGCAGGTACTAACTAAACTCTAGACTTTGAGTGTGTGTTTGTGTAGGGTAGGTGTGTGCTTGTAGGAGCCCAGAGGTTGATGGGGAGAGTTTTCTTTAACTCTCCAGCATACTTTTTGAGGCAAGGTCTCTCACTGACCCCAGAGTTCTTCACCAATTCTGTCAGGCTGGCTGGCCAGTGAGCTTGAGCCTCTCTCTGTCTCCCCAGTACTGAGACCATCGGTCACCAGGCTTGGATTTTATATAGGTGCTGGGGGGTCCGAACTACGCTTGCATGACAACACTTTACCAGCTGAGCTCTCTTCCCAGTCCCTAAACTCTGGACTATACTAGCATTTCCCCAGGGGTGTTCCTTTTATGGTCTGGAGCTAACCGGAGACTCCATATAGCAGTTCACTGCCACAGTTGAGTTTCCTCTAACCTGTGACAGTTCCTTTGGTTTTGCTTGTCTGCTCTAAGCTTGGCACTTCTAAAGGACACTTGTCAGATATTTTGTATATACCTCATAGTAGGGCTTGTTTGATGTTTCCTCCTGACTGGGCTGAGCCCATGATGATGGGACAAGAGTCCCACAGAATCAACTTGCCCTTCTCTTCTGCATCCCCTGCCTGGTCTAGTCTGCAACAATGACCAGTGTATTCTGCCGATGCATATAGTTTTAAATGACATTACGGCATATCTACACACCAGAGGGATATGACAAGCTTCAGTTCTTCTTTTTAAATGTAATAATAGAAAACATGTAAGAGATTAGAAAAAGACTTTTAAAGAACAATCTTCAAAGACTTGGCAGCTATTCTCAGGAAAGAACAGACTCCTCAGGGGGTGACTGTGGACTACAGAATGAGAGGAAAAAAGAAGAGGGAAACGAGGAAAGAGCTAGCATGGGACAGAAAACATCAGGAAATCCACTGTTCCCTACTCCTTCGGCTACGAGGAACCAGTATGCTCAGACTGTACCGCATTGTGGAAATCTCCTTCCTGCCCCCACAGGCTATCTACCAAGCTGAAAAGAGCGTCCACTGCTAGCGCATGTGCAGACCGGGTCTTGTAAGGAACAGAACATGGAAATTGGGCAGATGGTTCAGATATTCTCCCAGGGACTACCTCAACTCTATCTAGGTAGAGGATTTTAGGAAGGAACCTCAACTTTTCTCCCACTATCCTAGGAGCCTCTAGAACAAAAGGTCTGTGGATCTGTTGCTTCAGAGTCACTTGTGGAGCACAGTGAACTGTAACACCTGAATCTCAGAGGTTGAGGTGTCCTAAATTAATTTTCTAGTCCCATGAAAAACAGCATGACCAAGGAAATTTATAAAAGAAAGCGTTTAATTTCGTGCTCATGGTTCCAGAAGGTAGTAGAGTCCATGACCATCATGCCAAGAAGCATGAGCATGCAGGCAGGCATGGTGCTGGAGTACTAGCTCACAGTTTACATTTAACACACAAGTACGAGGGAGGGAGGGAGGGAGGGAGGGAGGGAGATGAACCAACAGGAAACGCCATGTGCTTTTGAAACTTCAAAGCCAGCCCTCAGTGACACACTTCCTCCTTCCCAATCAGGGAACCAAGCATTCCAACATATGAGCCTACAGAGGCCATTCTCATTCAAACCACCACAACGAAGAAGCTAAATTTTTAACAAGTTATCCTGAACATTCCCTAAAATTGTAACTATTGGGTTACTAGAACAAGAACAGTGAAAAATCATCAGTGTTCTTGAAAAATGATGGCAACCACCACTTACCATCTTTAAATACAGCAGCCATCTTTACAAAGGTGTTCCAAATCAGCTTTTCTATTGATGCTGTCTGCAGAGTACTGGTTGAATCCCAGACTACTCCAAGTGTTCTGGCTTCCCACACTGCCTAGTAGCACCAACTGTTCTCGCCCCAAGTCAGCAGGCAACAGAAGCACAGTAGTTCCAAGAACATCTGTTCTTGGTGTTTGTGTCTCAAGACAGTTGATACCATCTTACTAATTGTAGGTTGTCCATATTTTAATGTCATTGTTGTCCTTTAATGTAAAAGTCCTTCTGCAGGAGAACAAACCTACATGGACTATTTTTACCCAACTGTTTCACAATGTCAAAATCTGATTCAAATATATAATATCTATATTTCTTATTTCTAAAGGAGATATGTGTATATTCTCTCAAAATTTGTTGATACACTAAGTGTTCATTTTGTAGGGGGGAGTCCCAGTAAGATTCAAAAAAGAACCAAGAGCTTCCTTCTGGTAAAACTTTAAGATACAGAAAAGATTAGCATGGCCTCTGGCAAGGATCACATGCAAATGTATGAAGCATCCTTTATTTATTATGATCAAAGCATATTATATGCATGCATAAGAACATCACAATGAAACTCATCACTTCTTACAATATATGTTAATAAAAAATAAAAGTAAAGATTAAACAGTTTTTACATATTGTTAATAAAAAATAAAAGCAGCCGGGCGGTGATGGTACACGCCTTTAATCCCAGCACATGCCAAAGCTACACAGAGAAACTGTCTCCGAAAATGAAGGGGGAAAAAAAGGCAAAAGATGAACAGTTTTTACAGGAAGAATCAGAAATAACAGCTACTCGTGACCATGCAAGGTGGCCTTTCAATAGAAAACTACTGCTTTATGAAAAGGAAGCCCACAGCTGTGAGTACCATGACGACCTAAAATTAAAACAAACCTCTACAAACCTTTGCTCCATGTAGTCTCCTGCCCCATCAGCCTCCAGAGAAATTCTTGACATGATTTGTCTTCTTGTGCATGGATTTGTGGCAGGTAAATATGATGTAAATCAAGTATTAAGGATCTGACTTATTAATTTCTTCCTACTAGACAAAACTTTTATTGATATAAGCATAAAATGGTTCCCAGCAAGAATTTTTGTGAGAAAGTAGACTCCATAAATTCAGTGTAGAAGGACATTATCTTTGAGATGTTTTAGCACCATCAAAACCCAGGTAGTCCTGCCTGTCTTTATCAAGCAAAACGTGTTCCTCCAGGGGAACTACCTCCAGAACAATAATGTATTTGGGGTACACTTCTGTCACTTGACCCAGAGGACTAGGCATCATTAGAAACACTAGGTATTTTTACTTTCTATATTAAAACATTGTCCCAACCAAGGCACTGGGGACCAATTATTGGAAACACAAGCAGCAAACTGAGTAGGGGAAAGGCTCCATTGTACATAATTTAAAAATGTGCTTTATTTCAATCATGAATGTTTCCTACAGAACAACTCTTAGCAGTGCAGCATGGTGGTCAGGAAGGACCTTAAGGTCAGACACCAAACCACAGCTCCCTAAGAACAGAACAAATTACTTAACCTCAACAAGTGCATCACATCTATAAAACAGGAACAGTAATGACAATTACCCAGTAAGATGCCTTGGAGAAAAAATAAGGTAGTCCATGGGAAATACTCTGTAAGGTACCCAAGACAAAGTCAGCCCCCAACGAAAATACTGTGAAGGACAGTCTTTTCTAGTAGAGCAGGTACCACCAAGTCAAGGCACTTATACTCCTCTGCCACACCATAAGGTGACTAAGTACAACGAGGCCTGGGAAGTGCTAGGAATGTGGATAGCTATGTCACTGACTCTCCCGGGGGTGGGTGGGGGGGACTTACTGTGGTCACCTATGCCTGTAATGACAGGAGGACCTTGAGTTCAAAGCCTGCACGGGCTACAAGGTGAGATCTTGCCTCAAAACTAACTCTCTCTTCTCCCTTCTAATAACGTTTTAGCTCATCACCAACAAAATGCAATTAACTCAATAATCAGCCAAAATGCTTTAATGTGAGAACTCCTCCTGATGTTAATTTTTACTGTGCATTCTAAATCTCTAAGAAATGCTGTCTATCATGATTCCACAGTTGGCTCATGAACCCTTTTATTTTGAAGCCTCTTTATAAGCAAAATCCCATGGAATGGGCTATAAGAAATGCTAGGTTAAGAAAAATTCACCAATACTTTAAAAATGCAGCTCTTCTTTTCTTAAAGCAATATTTTCTCATGAGTTTAGAAGTAACATCCAAATGTTAAGGAAGAGAAGCTGGCAATGCTGAAAAATGATTCCAAAGTGGATGCCTCAGATACCACTTTTTATCAAGTACATTAGAAAGCAGGGCATTACAATGAATTTTGAATATTTTAATTTTATGAGTATGTGGTGCATGTATGTCTATGAACCACATTCATGTCTGGATCCACAGAGGCTAGAAGCAGGAGTTGGAAACCCTGGAACAGAAGTTCTAACAGTTGTGAGCAGCCATGAAGGATGCTGTGAATAAAACCTAGATCCTGTGGAAGAGCAGACAGTCCTCTTAATCATCGAGTTAGAGTTCCAACCCTTAATTGAATCTTTAAATAGAAGATAAAAATAGTTTTTGCTTTGTTTCGTGTTGTGTTTTCAAGACCGGGTTTCTGTGTAGCCCTGGCTGTCCTGTACACCAGGCTGGACTTGAACTCAAGAGATCTGCCTGCCTCTGCCTCCCAACCTCCCAAGTGCTAAAATTAAAGGCATGCACCACCATCACCCAGCTAGTTTTGTTTTAGTTTTTCTTTAATTTTCATTTTAAAAGTATTTAAGTGTGTGTGTGTGTGTGTGTGTGTGTGTGTGTGTGTGTGTGTGTCGGGGGTTGGGGGGGATGTATGCCTGTGTATGTGCAAGTGCCAAGGGCATTGAATCCCTTGAAACTGCAGTGTTTGTGATAACCAACCCAGGCGCTGGGGTCTGATCTGAACTCTTGTTCTCATGATTGAGGAACAAGTGCTCTTCATCTCTGAGCCATTTATTTAGCTGAGATCAAATCCTGTTAAGGCAGCTTGCTGCTTTACCTAACCTGTTCCTCTAGACCTGTCTGCTAAGTTGTCAAATGGCCACCATTCTTTCCTCTTTTCTGATCCCATGCCCCTTGGCTTCCAGCAGGAATAGTTGCAATCCATGTCCCAGAGCTTCTATCTGGGTTAAACTAATGACTCAAGTGGCCATGGCAGTATGCTAGTTCAAACCAGAGCCTTGAAACTCTGCCATGATGGAATAAACACTATCCAGTAGAGGACATCCCAGCCACATCAGACTTCAGTTCACTCAGCAGTAGAGAGCCCCACGAGCGCAGAACTGCCAGCTGACACCAGCCCAAGGGGAGGAGGGCTGGAGATTCAAAGGTGAAGAAATGGTGGTTGTTTCAGACCAGAGTTTGGGGTATTGGTCATACAAAAAAGTTACCAATTCATGCCCTTTCTCCGTGTTCTCATGAAGAACAAACACACCACACTGAACCAACAGCATGGTTCCATGTACCCTAAGGGTTACCCTGTCAGGGTCTGAGTATGAAACATTCTCCACAGGCTCATGCTTTGGAAGTTTGTTCCTTAGCTAGTGGCACTATTTGGGGAAGCTGGGGAACCATTAGGTGGGGACCTAGCTGGTAGAAGGAGGTCACTAAGGGCCAGGTTTGAAGCTTACACCTGGGTCACACTACTTCCTGGTCAGTCAAGGTGTGGACAGCTTTGACGTCATGCTCTCACCACTATGGATTGAGAGGATCCACTATACTTTCCTTACTATGATGGGCTGAAAGTCCATACAACTGTGAGCCAAGATAAACCTTTCTTACCGTAAGTTGATATGTTAGATATTGGCCACAAAAGGAACAAAAGGACACAAGGAACAAATACATACATCATCCTATTCCATATTATATAAGAGTACTGAACAAAACACATGACACATAATATTGAAACAATGTCACACTGACACCATTAAATCTGAACTACACTTCAATTTTTACTCTTATTCAAAACACAATAAGACAGGGACAGGTCTAATGTAATCAAAATAATGTGATGCTGCCAAGGATTGCATCTACCCAGCCCCTCCCCTACAATCTCTCAAAAGAGGCTAACACTGTTAAATCCCAGTAACGAGCAAAGTTAAGAGCCCAGGAGACAAACCACAGCTCCTTGAAGCAAGCGTGATGTTTGATTTTCCATGAAATACAAAGTCTGGATACTGGAAACCCAGGACTGATGTACGAGTATAAGTGTACAATCAGCTGACTAGGTTTTTCTCCTCTACTTCTAGCCTCACTAACTTCCTTTGACGTTTAGTTTTTTGCAGGGCTGGAAGATGGCTACTGCACTCGGTTGTTCTGCCCATGTTGTCAGGAGAAAGAAGGGAGGGTGAAGGGAAGGGAGAGGCCTTTTTCAAAAATCCCCACTTACACGGTTTTGGCCAGAACTGTAAACCATTTACAAGCCTGGCTAAAAAGGCTGAGGAATTGAGGACTTTTTTGTTCTTGGCTTCTAGAGTAAAGAGAAGAGGAACCTGCAATGGGTCTCTCTGAGCCGACTCATCAAACCTGCCAGAGAGCCTGGGTGACTACAAAGCAGAGGTTCATCTTAGATGTGACCACTCCAATGCTTCTCTCCAATCTCTCTAAGATACAGGTGTGGCGGTGGCAGGAACATGGACCGTGTTTACCCACCTGATATCCAGGAAGAAAAAGGGAACCAACTGTGGCAGTGATGCACCCAAGTTTCTCTGGGCTGGCTGTCATGCAAGTGTCAGTGTGTGATACACTCCACTTGGCAATTTCAGATGCTTCACTTTAAAAGTGCACATTAACATGCACACACAGACACACGCTGCTTTGAGACTTGAAAAACACGTTTTCGATTTTTAAATGAGAAAGATTAAAAGGAAACATGGGCACACTCAGCCTCCTTGCAGTGCTTTCTCAAGTCTGGTTCCACTCTTCTGTAAGCACTGTGAGCCTACCCATGACACACAAGAAATGAACACACCCAAAAGGTCAGAGCAAAAACTGCTTCCTTAGCTCTCAGTGTTTTCATTTACAAAGTGTTTCATAGGGATAGAGGAGAACGGTATGTAATGAACCATGGCCAAGGTACAGCTGATTCTAGTGGCCAGGGACTACTTTCCAAAGAACAGCTCTGCTCCTTACTGTTTGCTCAGAGCAAAGGATGAAAGGAAGCAGTTTAGGGTGTATACACACTGGGCTAAAGGTATGTATGGCCCCCCTCTTTTTATACTGATCGTCCACTAACCTTAACCACAAGTTTCTACTGACCTACAACTCTTTAGATACAAGGATCAGTTGAATGAGCAGGCAATTCCAACAAAGGTCTGGGTGCCCAAACAGTAGGAACAAGTTAAAGCATACCTGCTGTTGAGAAGCTGGGTTCACAAACTCCCCCAGGAACCACATTGTAAGACCTCACCAGTTAGATGCTGGTGCAAATCCGCCAACGTGAAATCAGCACTTAGGAACCCAACTTCAAGCTATGTTAAGCACAGCTCAGACACTAGGCCCTGGCCACTGACTGCATTGGTGACTCTTTTCAACACTGGGACAGGACTTGATGGAGTAACTCAGGAGAAAGAAGATATGTTTTAATTCAGAGTCTCAGAGACATGGCAACGGAGGTTCCATCTGCAGTGGCTACAGCGTGCAGTGGCTTGTTCCACCTCAGGGTGATCAGGAAGTAGAGATCTCAGGTGGGAATGAGGATGGTTACAATCCTCTTGACCCAATCTTACAACACCGTATCTGCCAGGTATGTCCCATGTCTGCAACCTACCAGAAGAGTACCACCAGCTGGGGACCAAGTATTCAAACAACTGAACTGGTGAGGGACCATTCATAATCAAACCATAGCACACTTGATGGAAGCAGGCATTCACAGCAGATTTCATGATTTACCTTTTCATAGAATTATACAGAACCAAGGGACTGACTTGGCAGAACAACCACATCTTTACCACAGAAATTCTGAGAGCTATACAGTCCTTAAAAACTCATGAATGGTCCAGTTTACCTAGAGGTTTTACCCTTTCCCCCAAGACACCCATTAGACAGAAGCTGGCTTCTTAAAGAACCTCTTTATGGGCCTCTGAAATTCTCAGCTTTGATTCCACGGTCTCCTATAATCTCTATTTCCTCCCTCCCCTTGCACTACTGCTCAGGACGCAGCTATCCATGGGACACGGGAAATAGATACCTCAACAGTGTGCCCAAGCGCCACCATGGGTTCAAATGCATGGTCTATCAGATCCAGTCCTCTGTTTCTAAAAGGTACCCTGGAATGGGCGAGGCTGTGTAAATAGTCTCATTAAATAATAAGTCCTATTAAAATGAAGTGATCCTATCGGGAGCACTAGACAGCCCAGTTGTTGGCACAGTCTGGTTTTCCTTGTGAGCGGCAGAGGATCTCACCACCATTCCTCCAATGCTTAGATCCTTAGGTGATACAAAGAGCCTGAACTGCCACTAAACGATCACTGTAACTGTGTGCCAACCTGGAAAGGGAGGCAGACTGACTTCTGTCTTGTGTATGCGTGAAGCCCAGAAGGCTCAGCAGTAACTAATGACTAATTTAGTGTGTTCTATTGGGTCAAAATCTTATTATACACTATAGTAAAAAAAAAAACCTCCCAGTGTCTTATATCCCAGGATCTCTCCTTCCTCCTTCAAAAACCAGGATTTCAGCTGGAAATGGGATCATCCAAACCAAACTTCCAAGCCTTCCTGCACCAGTACAACCATCACGTGGCTTGCAGCCAAGCTGCTTTTACAGGGAACTGGCCACAGCTAGCTAAGACCTGCACAGACCTTTCCCTTCTCCCAACCCCTCCTTCAGTTTGCAAGGCAGAGTCCAGGGCTAGTGCCTCCGAAGCCACCCTGGCCGACAACCAACCTTGTGAGGGCAGTGTGTTAGCACACAGGGACGGACACACAGGTACAGAGCTCTCTGGACACTGAGGCTACAACGTCAGCCTGTGGATGCCTCAAATCTAGAATTTTATTAAAATTAATGAAAAATATACTTTTTTCTGATTGAAACCATTCTATTTTTATGAAGTACGAAGTCAAACTAATCCAGGTCAGACTCTCTTTAAGCCCCAAGCTGTTTGTTTTTCATACACCCGTGGATAGCTTCAATACCACATGTGATGACACTCCTGGAGTACCTTCCTCCTGGCAGCAACATCGCTTCTACTACTCATCCCACTTCCTTCTGCCTCTCTCCCTTCCCAGCAAAGAGCTGAGAGAATTAAAAAAGAAAAGCATAGCTATGTTTAAATCTAGCATTCAATCTTACCAGCTTTAAAAGCCACATTTCATAAAAGTCTCACTGTCTCTGGGGTACCTTGGCAAAATTAATACACTGCTTGTGTAATTACTCTCTGAGTCCATCTTCACTGTTATTCACAGAAGAAACTGAAACATCCAGGCCCTTTCTAGTATTTCTAACTTTATTCCAGGAGCTTTAGAAACTTTGCTAAGTAGCTGGGTGGTGGTGGTGCATGTCTTTAATCTCAGCACTTGGAAGGCAGAGGCAGGAGGATCTCAGTGAGTTTGAGGCCAGCCTGGTCTACAAAAACGATTTCTAGGATAGTCAAGACTGTTATACAGGGAAACCCTGTCTCGAAAAACCAAAAAAGAAGGAAGGAAGGAAGGAAGGAAGGAAGGAAGGAAGGAAGGAAGAAGGAAGAAAGGAAGGAAGGAAGGAAGGAAGGAAAGAAAAAAGAAAGAAAGAAAGAAAGAAAGAAAGAAAGAAAAGAAAGAAAAAAACCTTGCTAAGTATAGTCTAATGGGTTTTTTTTGTTGTTACTATTGCTATTTTTTCCTTGACTTCATTTTCTAATTAAAACAGTAATCCTAGATTCACTGACAGCCTTGGCACCACACAAGTATAACATCAGCTAAATTACATCATGCCTCAGTTTCTTCATCTGGGCAAACACACAACTGTGCCAAAAAGATTCAACTGTCACTGTGCTGACTAGTCTTATGTCAACCGGAAACAAGATAGAGAGAGGGAGCCTCAACTGAGAAACTGCTTCAATAGATCCAGCTGTAAGGTATTTTTTTAATTGGTGCTTGATGGGGGAGGGCTCAGCCCACTATGGGTAGTTCTATCCCTGGGCTGGTGGCCACAGGGAGCAACCCAGTAAACAGCACCCTTCCATGGCCTCTGAATCAGCTCCTGCCTCCAAGTTCCTGCCCTGGCTTTCTTTGATAATGAACAGTACTGTGGAAGTGTAAGCCAAATAAGCCTTTTCTCCCCAACTTGCTTTTTGGTCATGGTGTTTCACTGCAGCAATAGAAACCCCAACTAAGACAGCCACCTACCTTCTTTTGACTAGTTCTATATGCACTGAAAGCCAGACATGATGCCCGGAATTTGGAGTACTATGGTGATGTGGCCCCACTTTCACAGTTTATGGCAAAATGTGGGAGAGAGACATAAATTTTAAAAATCCAGTAAATAAATGTATAATTAGTGAAGCACTGTTGGGCTATAGGATCACTAAAGGGAGGTCTCTATTGCTAGGAAGCAGTTTGTCAAATGAGTCTCCAAAGCCCTTTATTTCTCTAGTATGTAACTAACCTTCATATTCAACTCCTGGCTTAGCTATAATTTTATTTCGTTTAATTTCCAGTACAACATTCAGAAAGTACCTCTGATTTCTCTCCTCTTGTAAAAGTTTGTTCTGACCTCTTTAGGGTAAGAGAGAGCTACTTGTCTTGTGAAATGAGGTCTAAGAGGAAAGAAACCAGAAGCCACAACACAGTTTTGAATAGTACTAGAGTAGTGTGTGAAACATACATGCACATGCACGTGCACACACTGGCATGTTAGTAGACTAAGATTCTGAAACCAACAGCTGTGGCCCTTGGAGGATAAAGTTTTCCTGCTAACTTAGTAGCCATCTATAACAAGGTCTTAGCATGAGTCCATGCAACTTTCATAAGAAAAAAATCACAGTGTATTCACTGTCAAAAAGCACTACTCTGGAATTCTTATCATGCCAGAAAGTTGCATAGATAGCATAGAGTGGGCCAGTAAAAGATAGCTCTGGGTAAAGACACCTGCCACCAAGCCTGACAATCTGAGTTCAATCCCTAGGCCCCACATTAGAAAGGGAGAGAACCAACTCCTGAAAGTTATCCTACGATCTGTGCTGTGTGCACCCCAATGTGATGCACACAAATAAAACATAATTTAAAAATTAAAAAATTCTTAGATATACTGAGAAAGTGGTTCCATTTTCCACTTATTCTGAATACAGAACGGTAATGTTTCTCAACATTATTCTATTCTGTATTGATGCCAGTAAAAGGACTTCATACTTTCTGTTTGTTGCTCTCCTTGTGACAAACAGTATCACTCGTTTCCATTCACCTTTCAGACTTGGGAATCACACACCTGAGACCTTTCTGCTCTTGCTATGGTTAGTGTCTCACTGTTTCTCTGCAAGGGTGAGACAAAGCAATTTCACAGTTATCAGAAGGGTTATCAAGAGAATTTACCACTATGTATTGCAAGACCTGGAGAGTAACTCTTAAATTACTGTGTTGCCAGCATGGGCACCTCTCATTCTCTCAGGGCTCTGTGATGCAGCAGTCACTCTTGAGGTCACAGGTCTGCCTTGGGAAGCGCTCAACGAGGCGATTCTGTGTGCACACTTAAAAACACACACCGGATAGCTTCATAAAGAGCCTGTCATATCAGGACTGCCAGCACATCTCAGCCTCAACACCATGATACCCTAGCTGGTCTCAATCTAACAAAGGGACTCTCCTGTGTTTGCTCAGCACAAGTGCTGGTGCAAGCCTTTGAAAATGGAACCAACCTGAAACTGGGGTGAAAAAGCCTTAGATGATAACTCTTAGTGGAAGGTATGTCCAACTTGCAGCTGAGAGTAAGTACAAATGTAGCCTAAAACAAAATCATGAACTTAAGACTTTATGAGCACTATTGCAGATCAGCTAATATCTGCCAGAATAAGGGAGGTACAGAGAAGGTTGAGAGCACCCCAAAAGGCCAGTGGGTTGAGAGGTGCAAACAACTAGCTGATTATAGTCACAAACATAACTGGCTTTCAATTATATAGTCCAGCTAGTCTTCAAGAGTGCCATTTATGCAAATGCCCTAGGAATAGCAAGCTTTGTCACCCAACCCAGCACTCCTTGGCTTTGCACTATCCCTTTGGACAACTGAAAATATGATGGCACTGACCACAGAAAAACACAAGACAACCAAACTCTAAGGATCTTAACTAAGAGTGGAAGAATTCTGAGCTCCTTTGCCTGGAATCTAGGCTGAGAAGCTGTGAGGGAATTCACTGGGCACTCTTTAGGACAAGTAGCTTTCTAGAAGACACAGCAAAGAGACGGGAAAAAGAAGAAGGCCCTCAAAGCCAAAGGGAAGCATGGAAGGTGAAGGGGATCTCTGTGCTAGGGATGAAAGAGTGCTGAGGAGTGGAGAGGCCCAGGCAAAGCTTGCCGTTCCCACTTCTGCCCAGAATATGACTTGCCACTACATGGCTCTATCAGGTGGTTTTAACAACATGAGACAGGTGTTCTAGAGAAGCCTGTTTAACAGTTCATTCTGAACTGTTTTAGCTACATAAGTGGTTCTCAACCTTCCCAATGGTGTGACCCTTTAATACAGTTCCTCATGTTGTGGTGATTCCTCAAACCATAAAACTATTTTGTTGCTATAAGTTGGTTACTGACATGAATAGTAATGTAAATATCTGATATGCAGGATATCTGGCATGTGACTCCCAAAGGGGTCTTGACCCATAGGTTGAGAACTGCTGATCTACATCACTAGCTCATTCTGATACAGAAATTCTATGTAAGGAGAATTTATCTGAAGACTGAGTAAATCTTCTGTCCTTTCACAAATGTGACAGAGCTCAGGGCTTTGCTCCTTGGCACCAGCTGGGTAGTACCTTGAAAGTGAATGAAATCTCACTGGCTTAGAATTAACACCCTTCCAACTGCATAGCAAATAAGCAGGTCTCGTAAAGGTCAAGTGGCACATACCCAAACTCTGCATTTCCTTCTAAGGGAGTAAGATGGAAGGAAAAAACATGAACTGACCTCAGTGGAGTGATAAGCTGTAGGCTTAAGGATGAAGATGCAGCAAAGCATGCTGGAACTTCAGTAGACAATTTCATCACATGCTAGAAAGTCACCTTCAAAGGTGACACAATTACTTGATGAGTAAAACAGATTTACTCATTAGGAACCATATTGCTTACCCTTTCAATGTGCACATTTAACATCCATATTCAATAAAGTCTTAGGACCTTTATTTAACACCATTATTTAATAAAGTCTCCGAACTGTGCTGGCATTAGTACACAATTATCATCCTTTGCAAACCTACTTTTGTCACTGGCATTGTGTGCATTAAAAGGTTGAACTCAGAGAAAAACTATAAAATCCAACCACAGCAAAATAAAAAAGGATTTTTTATTGTTTTCTAAACAGAAATTTTACTTAACTGAAAAGGCCATTTAAAGAAAATGGATCAGTGGTTAAGAGCACTGACTGTTCTTCCAGAGGTCCCTAGTTCAATTCCCAGTACTCACACAGTGTCTCAAAACCAACTGTAATTCCAGTCTCCAGGATCTATGTCCTCCTCTGGCCCCTGAGGTACACAGATATCTATGTAAGCAAAGCACTTTATATACATTAAAACAAAGAAAGTCTTGATTGGCTAGAATGTGGCTCAGTAGTAGGTTTTATGTATAGCAAAACAAGAGCACATACACGTACCCACCCCAACATACACATTTCTTTCTGTTTGACTCATAATTCAAATTCTCTCCTTTTTAACACAGATATATTGCCAGTGATTATATGTGCAAATGGGCTCCTTGGTTATTTGCTGGGGAGAGTATAAATCAGTGCAATTTGTGGAACCGCCTTTCAGTAATGAATGTTGATGCAGAAGTTACAACTCTACAGATATTTGGAACAAACACTGATACACACAAAATTAAACATTAGTCCATCACAGAGCTAATATTGAAAAGGTACAATGACAGAGGTCAGCTAACATAAGATCATTTTCATCCAATAAATAATAAGAGTTATTCAGAGTATTTTGTTTTCCCGGAAGGGGGACAAAAACACAGGAACTGTTTAAATTCCTCCCAGGTTTAGTCTTCAGTGAGAAGATATTTAAGTAAGCACAGTTACAAAGCAGTTCTGATGTTCTCTTCCCAAACCAAACCCTGATGTTCTCACAACGGCATCCAGCCATAAGGCCAATGCAAATTCAAATCAGAGTGAGTTTTAACAGGTAAGCTTAGTTCAACTGATTTTGAAGTTAGGAATAACATTCAAGTTATGAACAACTTCAGTTCTTGGTGTCTCTGAGATTCCTCTGCCACCTGTTAAATAGGTCAATGCTCATTCTTCATTTGCTCAAATATTTATACTCAACTTATGCTGTGTAAATTACACTAGCACTACTGAAAGAGATTCCTCCCCACCCCCACCCCGCCTCCTAGATTTGGTTTCTCTGTGTAACCCAGGCTGTCCTTGAACTTGCTCTGTAGACCAGGCTGGCCTCAAACTCACAGAGATCTGCCTGCCTCTGCGTCCCAAGTGCTAGGATTAAAGGCATGTGCCACCACAACTTGGCTAACAGATTTTTTTAAAAGTAGTCACACTTTTAAATTCTTACAACCTCCTGGAATGTAATACTCAAATGAAAAATCCCAGGAAATGGGACACAGACAACTTATCCTTTACAAATGAACACAAAATGAAATCCACCAGGAACCTGGAGAAGCTTTGGGCTCCCCACCATCCACCTTTTACTTTTTCTTCACAGGACTTCATGGTAAAATCCTGCCAATGAGGAAGCACAGTTCGGAATGCTTTCTTCATTTTTCCCTGCCAAGATTATCCTGGTTAAGCTAATCTGAGGTTACACACTTGCTTGATGTGTCACAAAAATGAACAAAATCAGTTCAGGTCCTAATACTCTGGGCCCAAGGCTAGAAGGTCATATCACTTGTGATTTGTAGTTCCTTCAATTCAGAGCAACAGAGGGTATCCTACTGAGTACCTGGAAAATTCATCCTTTTAATTATGGAGGTCTTATATTTATTTTTAACAGTCACAAAATTAGGTACAGCATCCAAGCAAACAACCCAAGGAAGATGGTCTATCAAGTTTTAATTTCCTTTCATGAATGTGAGTACAAATCTGGATGTTAATAACAACTATGACATGCTTTTTCCTGGTGCTTATCAGTGTGTATTAAATTACACAGGTGAATAGAAAAGTCAGTCTTAATTTAAGGGTTAAAAATCACAGATATGAGATGGAGAAAGATTTCAAAAGTGGCAAAGAGATCACCTATCCATTTCAAAGATGTGTTTATCTTTTTGTATTTCAAAGGAAAGGCCTTTTGAAAGACATGGCATAGAAATATGCATGTGAATGGAGGCACATTGAAAAGTCTTAGCTTTCAGATATAATGGCTCTCCCCCAGAAAGCACTGTGCAGGATCTGGAAGCTCCACGGTGCATTTTACATCCTTCCAAGTACACTAAGAATCCTGCAGTACCGCCTCTGTCCAGCTTCTATTTGATGGCTCATTAGCATTTTCCTAAATGATGACCCCACACTCGACTACTACCTAACAGAGTCACTCTTCAACAGGAGACATGCATTCATTCATTTGGTACTGAATGCACCAGAATGTGTCACATCTCTTTAAAAAAAAAAAAAAAAGAGAGTGGGAAGGATAGGGAAAAGAAGATAATTATGAAGGATACAGGGTGAAAAGGATGGAGAAGGAAAGAGAATTATGGAGGACACAATAAGCAAGTCTGATAGTTTAGAAATATTCATGAAAATCTGTCCTTGAAAATGGAGGGGATTTGGTAGCCAATCTTTTCCATATGACTTCTGAGAAATGTTCTTAGAAAGAGCCCACAAAAGGGTGATAACAAAATGAATCTCGTCAAATGATCTTTCATTCTGGCATGGAGTTATTCTCTCACATCTTCCATGTGGGCTACAACTCTCCTTCCAAGGCCTATCTCATTTACTACATCTTAATTACACCATGCATTCTGCTGACTGTGGATCCAAGATCTTTCAAGCAAGGCTTGTAAGCAAGAATGCATCCATCCACAAAGGACAAAGCATGGTGCACTGTCAGTACCCACAAAGGCAGACACCAGGGACTTAGGGAGGAGCTGAGGTTTACAAAGAATAACTCACAGGCCCCACAGGGAAGAGGTTCTTATGGAAACCTGTGCACTGAACACATCTTTCAGGAAAGAGATTTGAGCTGTACTTTTGAAATAGGGTCTTTATTAAAAAGATAAATATAGAATATAAATGGATCTGGGGTAAGCAATGTGAATTAGGCTCTAAAATGATTTCTTTTCCTAGCATACATTGGTGGAAATCACAGAGCAAAGAAAGTGTGCAATATCAAGGCTGTGCTTGAATCTCAGTTTATTGCTCAGTGCGACCCAAATGTACCCAGACCAAATCCATCAGCAGGGAGATGTAAAATGGTCCCGTGCTAGGCTGATTTTCAACAGGCATTCTCTTTGCCTGGTGAAAGCCCCTTCCAACTAGAGGCCAAGTTATTAAGAAATTGTTTGTCATCTTAGATTGGATTGATCATTTGTTTCTCCGAATTCTTTTTCTCATCATTTACTCATTACACGCCTCCTCCTGATGGAAGGAGACATTTATTAGCTTCTGCATTTATTGCATTGGCAAACAGAAACATTCTGCTGCATTTCCTGGGGGTTCACTCATTTATCTATTGGATAAGAGACTGAAGTTTTCTACAGGGCAGAAAAATTAAAATATCAGTCAGGCTGACAGCGGGAAAATGAGGGTCTCTGCGACAAGACGCTAGCTTAAGCGTGTGGTTCAGTAAGAAGGTGCTATGTTATTTCACCAAGCTACCACTTCACATGTAACCAAAACTGTGCTATTAGCTGGCAAACAAGCACTCCAACACACAGTTTACATGCGACGACACTATAAAGCTCTCAGAAGCAGCGCTAATTGCCACTTTAAATGGAAAACACAGCATGATGCTTTTAGAGATCTATGTTGAGAGAAGGAGATGGAAGGGGGAGAGAAAGAAGGGGAGGGAGAGAGAGACACAGAGAGAACTGTCTGAGCAAATCCGTGTAAACTGAATCTAGACTGACAGAATTGTAAGTCATAAGAAACCTTATGTCACCGAATCCTAATACAGAAATCTCTGCAGCATCCATCCCTGATAAGACATCATCCACATTTGCTCGAACAGTCATGAGGAGACCAGCATACTTCACAGTGCAGCCTGTAGATGGGAGTTCACTTCCTAAACCTGAAGGGACTGGTGTGCCCGAGGCAAGCTATTGAAATCTTCTGAGTCTTGGGGCCTTTGTCTCAGGCATTCACTATACTGAATGAATTAGGGTAGGAGGAGTGTAAAGAAATGCAGAAGCCCAACATAGTCTAAGTGGCCCTGCAGTCACCAAAAGATGCCACTGCCTTTTGATGCTGTGCCTCCCCATCAGCAGGGCAGGTACATGTGTGCACAATTACCTGGGGCAGCACACAAGCATTCTGAGCGGGCATCTGAGCTCAGTTACAGCACAGCGTTCTTCAGCTCTGTCATTTTTCTCTCCATGTCTTTTTCCCTCCTTTCCCATGGCTTCACTTTCCTTCAATCAATTTTAACTGGTCACTTTTCATTCTTGACAAAAAACAAATACAATGGTTCATTGGTGAACTCCGTCGTCAGCCATGCACACAACCCATGGCAGCCGGCCTACTCCAGCCCTGACCTGGTCATCCTAATTCTTTACTAGGATACTAACTTTCTGGGGGTTAGTCTTCAAGTCAACAAAGCATGAGTGGTCTACTATTGTGCCAGGTACTGATAGAACAGAGAAAAATCCATTTCTAATCTTTTACCCCAAAGATGATGGTACAAAAGGAAAGTCCAGCTTCAACCCCATGCTGGGCAATGTGGTGTCAACGTGCAATCCCAGTACTCAGGAGGTTCAAAAGTTCAAGGGTGACCTGGCCCACATAAAAAGACTCGATTCAAAGAACAAGCAAATAACAGCAAAGTCTATTCTTCCTGATATAATAGTGCTTAAGATACTGTTTGTGTCTCAGCAAATCATCTTGGGAATAAGAGTTTAAGTACTAATAACAAATTAGCTCTCTTCAGTAGTATCTTTCCACTAGGTGCTCACACAAACTTTCGTGTATTCACTTTCCTTAAATCTGACCTGAGAGCACTTGTGATGTGTGTGTTGGAGGGTATCAAGTTGTTTTGTGCACTGACAACCCCACAGCAATGCTGCTAAGTTCAAGTAACACCTGAAGCCCTTGGTCCCCAGCCCACAAGTCCTTCGTCTTTATCTGGAAGTCTTCATTCTCATGCGCAAACTCCACAGAGCGACGCAGCAGCGCACATGATGACTGCACTAAAGTCCTCCTGTCACACAGGCAACAGCAGCTCAGCAGGCTGGGAAACCCTAAGAGAACTTCCAAGATTAATTCATGCTCCGTTTTCAATACAGTGCCAACAGAAAGTGAGAGGATATCTGGCCCCTCTGTGAACCAAAATGATCCAGATGCTAAGGTACTACTGGTTTATATTACCTTTTATATGGCTAGTCAGGATAAAAAGCAATATAGGTTCTTTGGTGGTAGTTCATAGGTTAACAATTCCCACAGATTCCATTCTATAACACAGGATGCTAAGATTATTCAATTTACTCCCCACACTTACTTTATCCAAGTAGAAATGTTTCTGTAAACGCCCTTATTTGATAAAGAATTCTTTCAACACTTTACCTTCTGTAAAGCATTGCAGGGAAAGGAACTCAAAAAGATCCATTCTTTCTGACCTGTTCTCAAACAATGCAAAAACTACCTGGAGTGCTAGCTGTGTCACTGGTAATATTTCAGATCCACTGATAAAAGACCAGCTACCAGGCACTACAAGTGTGATCTGTCTATCCACCTATCCACCTAATCCACCCATTCATCCTCCCATCCTCCCACCCACCCACCACCCACCCATCCATCCATCCATCCATCCATCCATCCATCCATCCATCCATCCATCCACCCTCCCACCCTCCCACCCACCCATCCATCCATCCATCCATCCATCCATCCATCCATCCATCCATCCATCCTCCCACCCACCCATCCATCCATCCATCCATCCATCCATCCATCCATCCATCCATCCAATCTATCTGAGATACAGGCCACAGCTGGAATTCACTATACAGCTCAGGACAGGCCTCACTGTTTTGAGTATTAGGCCTACAGATGTGCAGCACCACATCCACTTTCTCTGTTGTACTCTGTATAAACTGCCTCACTTAAACCTCACAATCACACCATCATGCTGGCACTATGGTCCCTAGTCTATGACCCCTAGATGAGGAAATTGAGGGCAGTAAACATTTTTCAATCTATACAAAAGATGAAGTGGGAGGGAAACATGAGGAGGGTGAGAGGCTGATAACCCCCAACCACCGCCAGTATCAAAGAAGAAAAACCTGGTTGGTCGGTAAGTCAATAAATGATTTTTTTTTGTGGGAGGAAAACAATCCTAAAGGTGAAAATGTTTTTTTACTGTCTCCAAATTAAACTTAAATGAACTCCTATGCTAAACAAGGCCCATGATGAAATCCAGCTAAGTAGAGGCACTGCTTGTAGAAGATGTTCTTTCTTTTTCTTAAAACCTGGATTCACATATCACTCACCACAATGAAACTCTTCCTCTGCCAGACTTCTGTTCCTCTCCAAATAAGTCACCAGCTTCAGATCTTGCCTTTAAGGTCTACCTTGAGGGGTGGGGGGTGGGGGGGGCATTTGTCTATAAGATAACTCTTCCAGTGGATGGCTGTAAATTCCTCTGTGGTCTAACTTCTATATTTATATACCTGACTAGACAAGGGCCCAAACATTACATGGTATCATCAGCTGGCTATATAGAAATTCCAAATTATAACTGATGAAAATGCAATTTGTGATTTACGGGCACATAGTCATTACCCAATAAAGAGGTCTGTTATTCTTATTCTTCCTAGACCCAGTTACCTACTTCAACCTTCATCCATTATCTTAAGCCTGAAACAGAACAGTCTTTCTTCCCTTTCTCCACCTATAGCAGACACACTGGCCATTTCAGATCTATGGACACTCTTGGAGGGACATTTGCTGAGAAGAAAAAAAGTAAGAGTTAGTAGCAAAATGTGGGGGTGGGGGCAGGGCATGAGGGGTATGTTTTCATGAGCTGCCCCTGATCGGCTGCGGCTTAGTCAGGGACCACATGAATGAGCCAAGCACGACACTTAGTCAGGGACCACATGAATGAGCCAAGCACGACACACAGCTAGGGGAGACTCCCAGGTCTGGATGATCACCGGCTGCCTCATTTACACTGCTCCATGGCATCAGCTGCTCTCATGTATTCCTCATGCTCTTTGCAGAACATGCTAGATTTGCAAGTACAGTACATAACACTGTATCTTTGCTAATCCCCAGGTTGATGAGCATTCGTGGGAACAGGAATCAAAGAGCCTCCTCACTCCTCTGTGTCTAGTGCAACCCCATTACAATTATAAGTTCTCCTTAAATCTGAACAGTGTAGAAGATCAGAAGGTGAGCCTGGTCTCTGAGGCTTCAAATCCTGGCTCTGCCACTTACTATCTTCATGACCTATACGGTACACAGCATTCCCATGCCTCACTCCATTTGTCTAAGAAATGAGCATACCAGCCCTGGGCAGTTGGAAAGGTTATGTGAAATACCACAGGACTACAGTACTGGCAAATGGTAAGCTCACAATAAATGTTATTCCTTATTTCAAATAGCGAGGAAGGATTATCAATGTTGATTTGAGTTTGAGGAAAGACACAGGGAAAACCATGGGTGCATTTTCACTTGATGAATTAAAAAAAGGGAAAAACAAAACAAAACAAAAACAACACTTCGCTATCATTTAAGCCGACTCATTGGGCTTATTTACTATTCTAGAAAAGAAGAGATTAGAGTCACTCTTGAAATCAGAGTCCCATTTGAACTCCACACAGAAGTGATCCACTAACAAAGTGCAGACCAAAATAAGCACCGTCTGCTGAGCTTGGCACACTAGCTACTGCACTTGAAAAGCAAACCTGGCACTTTCTGCAAAGAATGCATGAGAGCAGCTGATGCCATGGAGCAATGTAAATGAAGCAGCCGGTGATCATTCAGACCTGGGAGGCCTTCCCACCAGATATGTGACCTGCCTGGCTGGCTCCCTAACTAAGCAGCAGCCGATTGGGGCAGCACGTGAACCCGCACCCCCAACATACACACACATACTTATCTAAAACTCTTACTATTTCTTTTCCCATAAGCTACACTCAACATAAAATATGTATGTTGTGGACTGTCTTTGCATTAACCAGTTGCTAACACTATAGAAAGAGAAGTTTGTGCCTTGTTGCTCTATTTCCGGAGCCTAAAACAGAACCTGCTGCATTGATAATTATAAGAAAACAAAAACAAAAAGAAACCCCCAAACCATAAAATGAATGAATGGTCCTGGTTACTAGCTAGCTACTGGTGACAAAGCAAAGTGAAAAACTAAATAAAACAAAGCACTTCACACTTGACAAATGTCCTAAATGATTAGCAACAACACTATTGCAGAATAATTTAAAAATCAATTAAAAGACTATTAAAGTAATGATTTCTTCTAGAGTCTACAAAAATCCCAAACAAATTGTTTGAAAGCAATATTCAGATGAGACCTAGAAGTTAGAGAGCAGGTGATCCTGAAAAAAGAAAGGCTTAGGGAGGAACACAGAAAGTCGGTTATAAGAAGAGACACTGGGCAATTTTTATTTTGTAACCTGAAAGGGGAGAATAACTCTCTCTTCATTTAAAAACACCAACAAATAAAACTACTACTACTATATATATCTAATAAAAGTCATCATCTCATTAATTTTCAAATACCATGAACATGCAGTTTTCCATTTCAGGGTGAATTAATGATAAGTATAAGGCAGAAAGACTATCCACAATACCCTATCTGCTGTGTGGATAAACTTTTAAAGAAGTAATTTTCTCTAAAGACAAATAATTTTCCTTGGATAATGGGGAATCCAGAAAGCATGTTTCATAAAATGTGCTACAGTAGCCGCGCGCGCGGGGTGGTGGTGCAGGCCTTTAGTCTCAGCACCCAGGAGGCAGAGGCAGGTGGATCTCTGTGAGTTCAAGGCCAGCCTGGGCTACAGAGTGAGATCCAGGAAAGGCACAAAGCTACACAGAGAAACCCTGTCTCAAAAAACAAAAACAAAAACAAAATGTGCTACAGTAAAAATTTTTAACTGTAGTGTTTGCAAGGTGGTGGGTTTAGTGAGGGCTTTACCACACTTTGTACCACAGAGAAAATGAGAACAAAAGCAATTTAAAAGGTTGCATACATCCCTATCTTGACTCTACCGGGTAGTAAATTAAAAAGACATTCATCCACAGAGAAACTAGCTTTAATCCTTTACTTCCGATATAGCAAGTATACCCTGTAGTACACTTTGAATCATGGGATTAAAAACACAAGATCTACATATATGAAAGATAGTTGAAGAGCTCTAGTCTGGATCTGATTTGATTTTTTTTTCTTTTTTCAGGAACAGTAAAGTCAACAGCAAACTGTGGGGAAACTATAAAAATGAATTCAAATTTCATTTAAAAGCTTATTTTCCAGACTGGAAAAATTCATCATTTAATTCTTTTTCTTTCCCTCATTTTAAGTGTATCATGTTTTGCCTGCATGCACATATGTGCACCATGTATGTGCTGTGTCTGAGGCCAGAAAAAGGGCACTGAGTCCCCTGGAGCTAGTCACAGCAGTTGTAGAGCATCATGGAGGTTCTGGACACGGAGCTTGGTGCTCTGTGAAAGCAGCCAGTGCTCTTAAACGTGAGCTGAGCCATCTCTCCAGCCCCTGGTCATTTCATTCTAATAATTCTGTAACCTCATCATGCCTTTTGAAGACTTTTGTTTTTATTTTTAAAGGCGTATTCTTCAGAAAGGCAACAATGTCTACTGTGAACTTTTTGCTTTGTTTTGTTTTCCTGAGCTGGTCAACAAAATTTGAAGTCCTTATTTAAAAAATTAAAAAGAATTTGGTGATTTTGCTCTTTGGTGAGTACTTTTAATAGACTCTTGCATAAATAACATAGAATGATGGGACATGTCAGTACTGCATCTGACCCAGAACATTTTTCTGCATAAACAGAATTGACAGTATCAACACCCCACTGTCATTTCCCTGAACCTTAGTCTTAGAAATGTTTGCTGCCTCCTAGTTACACAACCCACAATAAGTATCTTGTTTTTCCAAGGAAGGATCTTTTTATCAGGAATATTCTCATCAAAGCACAGTATCAAGAGGGAAGCAGTGGCTGTTGGGAGAAGCACTCCAGGCCTTTCTGGCATGTCTCTTTGCTCTGGCCCACAGAAGCCATTGAGGCCACAATCACACTCTTACGCTTTCTTGTCTTACACTGCATTTGAGGAATAAGATAGAAAGTAAAATGTAAACTCCTGTACTTGTTTATTGTTTGACTTATGTATCTCCTTATTTAATTTTAACAAAAATTTTAATTAAAAAAAACCCTGCAAGATTAGCCCAAATACCATTAACAATACCTTTGTTTCTGTGACGATTTCTTAAATCAAGGGTATTGTTGGAATATTAGAAAAACTGAACCTATCAGTGTTCCAGTGGCTGGGCTCACAGAGCATCACTAGAAGGCCACGGGTGCAGGCAGCACTTCCTGCAGGGAACAGCCTCTTCCCACTGGCCTTTCCAGGCTTCAGAACTGTAGCTGGTAGAACCTACCTCTTTCCTCTCTATGGGCCTCCTCACTAACTTGATGATATGAGGTACTCTGCACATCACAAAACTTTCAGTAAACATCAAGTATAACTAGGTCATACAAAGCATTCAATCTGTTGCTTGTTTGTTTAGAAAAGGGTGTTGTTTTGTTTTGCTTGTTAATTTCCCACCTCTTAGCCAGAAAGGTATTCATTAGCATTCTTTCAACTGGATAAACAATTTAGTCTCTGCTCAAGAGATGAAGGATGACCAAAAGACCCAGGTTGTTATACACTATCAGGTTACTATCTTAGATATTGGATATCTATCAAGTTTTAAGGGAAATACATATGAAAGACATCTCATTTTAACAACAAAAAATGTACATTAAAAAGGTTTGAAAAAAACCTAAAAGAATGTATGTAGGCATCAATATTTTTATTCTATATTATAATATTAATTCCATAGTAAGCTCAACAACTCATACTTTTGGGAAAATTCAAAATACTATTTTATATTTTTAACATAATAAAACAAGGTATACGTGTTTCAAACAGAGCTCAACCCACATTTCCATAGTCAACCTCTCGTCCTCTATCTTTTCTTTTTTTTTTTTTTAAACTTTTCACTCAAAAGCTACCTCAAATATCTATGTATAATCCTTAACAGTTTAGGTGCCGCTACTAATGATGTTAGCTGATATTTATCCTCACTTAGTTTGCATAATGTATATAATATTTTGCTTAATTTCCATATGCACAAGGCAGTATATCATGAAGGCCGCTATACCAAGGAAAAATCTAAAGATCAAACAGATATTTCCAATAACAAATAGCGAAAGAGTATGAGGTCTAACATTTGATCCCATATCCCACTGGTCATTGATGCACTTTGTTAACCTTGAAGTCCTTTGTAGGAGAGGTCTCACACTATCAATGAATTCTGGGGTCACCAAGCTTATGTCCCTAAGATTCTAAGACCTGTGATTACTCTTAACTATCTCATGTAATTGTGAAATACCAGGGACAAGTACTTGAGAAGCAAAGCTTTACCAAATTATGACATCCAAAAATCAGCAAGTAGACCAAGCCAGCAAGAGTCCTCTGCTCTGATAAAACTCACCGGCTGAGTTCAACTGCACATGCCATTCCACTGGCACAACAGTTAATTCAAAGATATACACTTGCCCATCACTGAAACAAAGCTGACAAGATCTTATACTGCGCTTGGTTGTCATAAAACCTAAGCAACAACACTACCCAACATATTCATTATTTTAAGCCATCTGTGCATTATCTGGGAGGGCTGCCATACAAACCAGTTCTAAGAGTGTAAATGGACCAATCCACATCATTCACTTGCCTGGCGCTCAATTGATGGAGCAATAACAATAATTAAGTAAACACCACCATCATTCCCTTGCCAATAGCATAAATCCAATTTTCCAGTTTCCATGTGTGTTGTAGGACAGGCCCATAGGGTCAAAGAAATTGGCTCAGACCAGTAGCCAAGGCATGCACATAGCGTACTCCTTAAGAGCCAACCTGGAGTCTGCCTGAGGGCCTAGCAACAGGAGCTGTCAGAGTTCCTGATCATGCCCAGACAATGAGGGATGACCACACAGACTGGGTGCTGGGAGGAGGGTATATAAGGCCTTCCCTGCTATTGAATAAGTGAGTTTGTTATTTGCTTTCAACGGACTCCCCAGTGTCTGTGTTATTGATGCGGCACCTTCTCACTCCCTCCCCCCAGGGAGCCATTAGGATCCAAGCAACACACGTGCCCATTTCTTCGTGTGAAAACAGGCTAACTTCTGTGTTAGATGAGTAAGTTCCTAAGAGCAGCAAACTTTCGTGTCAATAAAATATCTCAATTCATTGGCATATTATCCAGGTTATTGTTCAATACTGGTTTTAACTCTCTGTTGGAACAGGCTTAAAATAACAGTAGTCTTTATTTTGTTGTCTGGCAATGCTTGAAACCCGGAGTGTCATCATGAGTACTGCTTCCGCTTGGCCACTCCTAAAGTAATATTCATTCACAACCCTCTTCTGTATAATTACCCTCAAATGCTTGCAGAACAATGGATAGTTCTACAAATTGGCTCTTCATGTAGCTTGAGCCAACAGATTATAATACTTGGCCTTTTGCCTCTCTAGTATTATTCTTTTTGAAAATGGGTTTAGGGTCAAGTCTAAACGAGACATAACATAATTTTTAGTCTGTCCAACAGTAAAATGGCAGTATCTGTCTTTAATCACACACTATTGAATTTCAACAAGTAGTTCAAGGTATGGCTGCCAAATTTCTACAATTTCAAGCAAATCCCATGAGAGAAAAGACAATTCACAATCCTCCATGCATTATTTTTACTGAATTACAGAAACACTGAGGTTCCAGTATTACGTTCATCTTGATAACAGTGTAAACAGTCAGGCAGACATGAATCACCTACCCTTAGGAAATACCACAGGATCTTTTCCTCTCAGCTTTGCACTCCCTATATCAGGTCATACAGTCTATTCTGGTAAGGTAGAAACTATAGTAAGTTCTAGAAATACTACTATTAAGGAATAGCAAGGAAGGAGGCATTATGAAATACCGGAGACAAAGTATGTTTCATCTTGTTACTCCATGTACCTCAAAGTTACTATATAAGGCAGATCAGTATGTAGTAGGTGATGTCCAACATGAGGCAGGTGAATATAGAGAGAAAGCAAGTTTGGGAACCAGGCACAGGAGCCCATATGCCTGCAATTCCAACACTCATGATGCTGAGATAGGGAGTGAAGGGTGGTGGGTTTAAGGTCTGTCTTAACCATATAATGAGAGGCAGGAAGGGGCCAATAGAAGGAATAAGGGAGGAAGGAAGGTACGTACTGTCTATAATGTATTTACTATCTATAGTGTATTTGTCTATTCATAATCTAAGTTTGTAAAAAGTTCCTAACCCAGGTTCCAGGTGCACGCAATCTAAGCAACAGTGGACACCATGCTTCAGGGACCCTTTGATAGGATCTGCTAAATTCTATCACACTGAATCTCATCACTATGACCTGCACTGAACTAGCTTGGCTTAAAAGTTATTTCTGGCTACTTTCCCCAAAGTATGACTAGAACCACTTTCTCTTTTCTCTATCCTATCAGAAGAATAAAGCCCACTCCACAACACAGGTCCTTTGCTATCTCCTTCCTTTTAGCACCTCCCATCCATTCAGGCTGAGTACTGTAGCACACTAAATGGCTATTCAGCTCATCAGGACCCAGAAAATACTGGTGTAATTTCTCTTTGCTATAAACACAGTTCACTATGAAGTAAGCCTATGGTGCTTACTGTAACAAGGGCTCACCAACTGTTGCTAATGGACAGTTAATTGAGAATCTGTTACTTTACTCTAAAAAGAAAACAAATCCATATTCTGTTCACCTTCATGAACACCTTCTTAGAAGTGAGTGGTATCTGCTTCCCAGGAACTTCATGTCCCACCAGTGGTCACCTAGAGTGAGAGGCTTGGCTTCCTCACCCATGAGGAAGGCAGGGGCCTAGCTGTATAGCTGAGAAATCTGGGGCAAGTTACTCAGTGACTTTGAGTTTCAACAATAAAAACAGCAACTGACTGGGGAAGGAAGTGAAGATGTACCTTTTCTTCTGCGCCCACCCCCACAAAAGCACAGTATCATGTTAAATCATTTTGGGCCCTGCTGGCTTATGATGATCCCTTATGGATGGTATGGATTGAGCAACATTAACACAAAACTTCAAAATGCTTCCAAACTGAAAACTTTCTGTGTGTTAATAAGATTTCACAAGTGGAAAAGTCTGTACTTGATCTTGTTTGATAGGTTTCTATTAAAAATGAAGGTGGCCCCTACCTGAGGGCTACTGACAGTTGATGGGTCTCTGAGGAGTGGAGCCAGCTTTCTTTAAGGTTATGACCACAGGTAGATACACCCTGTTCCAATAGATACTCTACACCATGAGTGTATGGGCAGCACAAACTAGATTCACTGGGTTGTTATAAAAAAACAAAAAAGACATAAAGTTGGGAAAGGGGTGAGTATGAAAGGAGAGGGGTGAATATGGAAGGGAGAAAATGTAATCAAAATATATTGAACGTATGTATGAAATTCTCAAAGAATCAATAGAAATATCTTTCTAAAAACTGAAGGTAGACCTTCAGGGTCTATGTACATGAAAAACAAATTCTGTGTTTAAGCATAGGTCTCACTCCAAGGTAGCTTACTATATCCACACAACCATTCCAAAAATCTGAAAAAAATTGAAACTTAAAACACATGACAAGGAGATGCTTGAGATACTGCATTGGTGCTGGTGATGATATTGATCAACACTGTTTCCTGCCAATAGCCATGAAATACAAAGAACTTTCACATGTCATGGTATCCAGGAACATCTTCATCCAAAGCCATGTTTGGAAATAATACATGAAACCAGATATTCTATTCTGGATTGGACTTCTAAATAAAACTGATTCCAAACACCCCTTCAATACATGCTGAAATAATGAGTAAGAGTGTCATGAGAACAGTGTGATTTTTTTTATTTCAAAAGTAGTAGTTGCCCTGATTTTTAATTTTCATATAAATAAAATATGCAGTTGCAATAATATGGGTTGCAGGACTGGGGCAGAAAGATCCTTGCCTGGTCTGAAAACCTGCAGGGCAAAGCAGCCTAGAACTGAGCCTCCTACAAGTGGCCTGGACAAACCAACTGTAAAACCACACTGGCCATTTCTAACCTGCCCAAAACAATTTTACTCACTGATTGGCCATTGGCTAGGCAGGAAGTGTAGGCGGGACAAGGAGGAGAATAAAGCTGGGAAGTGGAAGGCTGAGTCAGAGAGACACCACCAGCCGCCATGATGAGAAACAGCATGTGAAGATGCCAGTAAGCCACGAGCCACGTGGCAAGGTATAGATTAATGGAAATGGATTAATTTAAGCTATAAGAACAGTTAGCAAGAAGCCTGTCACGGCCATACAGTTTGTAACCAATATAAGTCTCTGTGTTTACTTGGTTGGGTCTGAGGTGCTGTGGGACTGGCGGGTGACAGAGATTTGTCCTGACTGTGGGCAAGGCAGGAAAACTCTAGCTACAGTACGGTGCCATGTTCCCTGAGCTATTGTTCTGAACTTTGAGGCAAATTAAATTATAAAGCATGTGATTACTGGCTTTGATCATTCAACCTATTCTCCGAGTACAACACAGTCTTTGCTAGGCCAGGCTAGCAAACCTCACAGTAGCCTCCCAAACTAATAGCAGGTCCTACAAACCCTCTGAAGGCTCCCAGTGACTCAAAGACCATCAAGACTGGGTGCTGATATGTCCTTTGCTTGCTCTGCCAGACCGAGACCTGGTTGCACTGGTGAAAAGTATTTTCAAAATCTGTGAAGATAACTGAATATTATCCATTTAGATTACCCTTCTCCTTCCATTTATGAAAGGAAAGAAGAAAAGACAATCTCCTCTACAGGCCCTCATGTTTAACATATGTGCTGGCCTCCAAGGCCTGAGTTTTCAGAAAAGGATGACCACCTCTTGGGTTCATGGGTATGATTCTGAATTCTGACATGAGTTAAATCCCATTACCCATCACTTCCAATTCTGAAGAGGGTAAGAGAAAGCAAGTTTGAATCAGCAATATGTAAGGAAATTAAAAGAAAATAGAGCTTACTTACTTTATAGACCACAGTTTTGCTAAGGACTCTTAGAGATTCTCTTAGAATTCAGAGAGAGAGGGATAGGCACTTCAACATGCTCAACCAGGCCTCCTCCTCACCTGCCTACCCTTTAGCAACAGGGCAAAGAGGTGCAATCCCAGGATACTCTGAGTCCTCAGAACAAGAATTCTACAACAGACTGGAATCCTTTTCTGCCTTTATATCTTAGGATGCAATCAAGGTCTCAAAATGGCATACTGGCATTATGCAGGGCACACAGATCCCATTAACTTCAAAGAATAGATAAATGACAGTTTCTAGAAAAGGTCCTATGGCTTGAGTCAAATGCTGAATCATCACATGCAGCATCCTCATCTTGGAAGGCCCAAATGCCTGTGGGAAATAAATACATCTGACATATTGAAACCTAACATTTTTTTAAATCATTTGACTGTGGAACCGATCCCACTCTGACAATGACATTAATCTTCAAAATTGATCTAGTGTCTAATATCTGACTTCACGGAAGCTATGTGTGTAATATTTCTTTTAAGAGAGTGCCATCTGAAGCAACCCAGTGCATCAGACACAGGATCTTCATCTGAGACTTTAACTTGGGGTATCTTCTCAATCCATTCAATTCCCCTCAAAATCCCATGATTTTATGACCTTTAAAGGACAAGGGTACCAGATAGTCTTCATAGAACACTTTGGCTCTAGAAAATAGGCCAGCATAGCCTCCAGGGATCAATTATCAATGAAAAACTCTGTATCAGATACACAGGCGTTCTGTGCTATTTGTATGCCACCACATCTATGTACAGTGCCTGGTTCACTGTCAGAGTTTAATACATTTGGTCTGAACGAATGGTGAATGTCAATGATTTCTTTCTAGCACCCCAAATTTTGATTGAGAATAACCAAGGTAAAAATCCTTTCTCAGTCTCAGAGGCCAAATTGGATTTGGGTTCCCTCCACTGAATGCAGAGTACAGTGTAAACCTACTTTATATGCCAGGTTCAGATATGGGCATTTCTTCTTGGGCAATGCCAGGAGCTAATACTATTTGCAAATATTTTAATGACCATATGTATCTTTCTAACTGAAACTAATGTACTGAATGTAATCTCTTCTAGAGGCACAGCTGGCTCACAGTCTGAACATAAAATTGGGATTGCAGAGCATTTCCTAACACAAGCCCTGCAATTTCCTTTAAAAAATTTAATGCTCATGTATTTTAACTTTTCAGTCAGCAAAGTGAGGAAATAAGCATTGGCTGGACTGCCTAAATGGAGTACATTTGAGATTTATAAATAAGATACCAAGAAGCAAAACAATCACTAATTTTAAAATTGGATATTTTAAAAATATTTAAAATTCAGATATTTTAGTCCATTTTTCAATTTCAATGAAAGGAAACAGAATGGCTTCCTTTCTGCAATATTCTTGTCAGTAACTCCTCACTTCCCCCCCCCCCCAAAATAATTCCAGTGAAAGGAAAGATGGTATTTTTCTCAAATATAAATGCTTGCTGAGCCTCTACAACTTGTACAGAATCTTTCAACTGGAACTTCCTCCAAATTTCACAAGGCATTATTTTTTTACCTTATCTCTTTACACATCCAAGTGGCATGTCATTTCTCACAGTCATTATGATAAACAGAATCCGATTACCTTTCTGTACAGGCTTTCAAAGGCACAGGCAATGTAGAGCACTGACAAAGTGGGGAGCCCATATTGTTGGCTCCTTCACACCGATGATCATTATAAACGCTCACAAAGAGGCCACAGGTCTTTAAAGCCCAACTCTCCATCATCTCTTTTGCAGAGCCCTGTGGCTATCACTGCAGAGCACAGTGGCCCATTCTAATCTCTGAATAGAGAAGAGGAAGAGATCATTAAATTATAATTTCTATGCACAACTGCTACATGTATTTCCTACCAACCGGATTAATATGAAAGCAAGATCCCAGAATAAAGCTGCTCAGCAGAGAGGAAGGCAGTTTAGTGTCTTGTAAATTTGATTTCACTGAAAGCCCTGACACATCATAATAGTGGAATCCTATTTACTGTAGCAAGCAGGATGGATAATGCTATTTAATACCTGGTGTACTGTGTGCCATCAGCTCACAGCTTTGTACTCCATGTTCTCATCTTACCTTAAGGTTAATACTTCTTGACAGCCGGCATGGTAAATAGAGCCCAAATTAAGTGCTGATCCCATGATTTGCAAATCTTTCCTCTAAAGTTAGACATAGAAGAACTGGCTCCAGTTAAGGGGATCATTTTAACAAAATACACTTTAAAAGCTCACCCTAGGGAAAAAAAAAATGTAACTTTTATATCCTTAAAGCCAGATTAAAAAAGCATTTCAAGGTTACTCAAACCACATTTCCCATTTGAAATTTCAGAGAGGTTAACAGAAAAGCCAACATACTTGAAGGATTTGTTGAATAATGAATTGAAAAGACCCCATATCTACTCAACTGTATTGATTTTCTCCCCCCTAAGAGAATGAAATAGCAAGTGAAGGGGGTTGGGTGACATCAACTCATATTGTTTGCTACTTTTCAAAATATCTGTAATAATAACCCTCTAAGAAACAGGTCAGAGTGTAAAATGGCTCACTGTTTGCATCCAAGTTATAAACAGCTGTGTCAGCTGTAGTAACAAAAGCCATGGTGTGACTAGGCTGCATTAATTTTTCCACCTAATAATATCTGAATACATTTAGTAGAAACTTCACTTGAAAAAAAAGCTTTTATTTAGAGTGTAACTCATAATGTATAAAACATACTGCAAGCAGCTTTGCTGGGATCTGTCACTCTCAATGGCACTGCAAACATGATAGTGGCTTGGATTCCTTCAAGGGATGGATGTGTGGACCAGGAACTCATCCGCTTCTGCAATTTTCTTCATCTACAGAAACCATGGGAATCTGGCCTGATTTCCACATGAATTAGGAAGCCAATACAAAATTCCCAAATGTGGAGGAACAAAGTCTCTCTCCAGGGTGGCAGGTACAAACCAGCTGACCCATGCAGGCCTGCTGGGAGAGCTTTGCTTTCAACTATCCTGCTGAGTGTGCCACCTCACATTCCTGGCCACAGTGAGTTACCACTGACCCCAAAGCACTGACAAGTGCTTCCAGTGTGTCTCAGTGAGGAAAACAGCAAAGATGAGGTTTTGTTTGTTTGAAATCCAGTAAGGCAATTGAATATCTCCCCCTTCCAAAATGATTATTGGTATTTTAGTATCTCAGATTTTAGTGATTCTATTACTTTGCTACCCTGGCTTCACTGGGAAGATACTTTTCAATGGCAGATTTCATCTGGTAGTAAAAGTACGTAATAGTTTCTCCCCATACGTAGTACATCTGGTGCCCAATAACCTATTCTACTTCTCAGATTATCAGTTAGCATTGTTTCCACCCTTCTTCCAAGCTTTCCACAAAGGAACATAGGTAAAAATATCAACTGACAAAAAGTGAAGCAATCCCATCACCAAGTAATCACACAGATGGGCCCGACACTTTCTCATGCTGCTGAAGACATGCCACCCCACTGGAAGTGAGGGGCTTTAAAAAAGTTGCTCATTTGATGGAAGTATGACCTTAGAATTTAATTAGTAACTCTCTCCCCAGGTGACAAGCTGGTAATATACTTTACTTCTTAATGGTAATTTATTTTTTCATTATTCCCTTTCAATGTCCTCTTCCACCCAGCTGGTACAATTCCCTTTCTGAGTTAATTCTAGGTAGTTTATTGCAAGTGTATGCATTATCACTACTGAAAACCAGGAGTCTATAAAATGCAAGTAATATGTGCCACAGGACCAGGTTGATCTGAACACTAAACCTACACCACAATAAGACCCTAAGGGCACCAGGGCTTTTACAGCTCACCTGCATGCTGCCAAACCCCATCATCTTTAAGAGAGCCAAGAACAAAGTGGTTGGTTCAGTACAAAGAATTAATTCAACTTTATTTTAAAAAGTAAAAAGTTATACGTGTATGACACTGGAACCCTCAAAGGGATCAAGTTTTCAAGATGCCCCGGGGATACAGGGGCCTTCATCCTGTAAGAACTCCACCTAGTGTGGCTTTGACTTTCATGTTTTCCAACTGATGACAACCTATCTTTTCTCCCACAGAACCAATGAATGGCTGGCAAAAACACATTTTCCTTAAGAATGTGCCAGCAACCCATTTCAAACAAATTATCCACCAAAACAATTTACCAAGAGAAAGACTATTTTCTTTCCAGAAGGCAGAAAGAGCTGACTATGCTACAGGAGTCAAGATGAATGCAGGGACACCTCAAGGATACCAAACTGCTCAAGTGACTACAGACTCCTCCCTGAAGGGAAAGCACCAAAAGCCGACAGTGAAATACCATTGGGCATTTCATCATACTGCAGTTTCTAGGTAAAGAAAACTGTCTTTTTTGGTCAAAGTTTCTCTGGAATCCTGAGGAGAAAGTGACATATTTTTGAGTGTTTAATACATTCAGGTTATGAGGAGGCAGTAATGAAATAGTAAGATCTGGTCCTAGGAAGCACCAGAAGCAGAGGTGCTAAGTCAGCACTCACAGAGTTAACTCACAGAATTAACCGGCCAGACTTAACAACTTAAGCAGAAACTCAGACATTTTAAAAACAACTGCATCCTGGCTCCCAGGGCTGCTGAGGAAGCTGACTCAAAACCAGATCTATTGACAGTCTTCTGGCTTTATATTCTTGGGGCAAGTTGCTTTCAGCTTCAGGATATTCACAGAGTGGGCAGCCTCACAGTTATTTGTGAGGATAAAATGAGACAAACTATAAAATGTGTTTAACATAACATATATATTCAATCACAATTACTATAAAATGTATAATTATCACAGAGAGGTATGAAGCATTACAGATCTGTCAATCAATTATACCTCAATAAAATTGTGAAAATAGAAAAGAACTGCTGGAGGGACTTGGATCAGTCCCTTGAAAACACATCAGAGTCTTCTCTAGGGGCTGCTCTAGGCTTCCTCTGGGCAAACTATCAACCAGGAGTTAATATTCTTTGGGGCTCTTAAGTAAGAGTCATGTTCCTCAAGCTCCCTTCAGGCCACATATTTAAACATGAGGTTTCTAACTCTCTCAAGAGCTACAGTTTACTGTCTGATCTGTCCCAAAGCTAGCTGGACAGTCTGTGACCTTGACTGACTGGGAAAAGAGGACCTGTCAAAGTTTCAATACCTAGGACTTTGGAATCCTGGTTCCAGAAAGAATAAAATTGTTGTCTGGGAAGATTATACTTATGAAACCTCACACATTAGTGAAAGGAGAAGACTATCTCAGACTCCTGGTGGACACACTAATATAAACAGCTGGGAGGAGAAAAAGACTTGACACGTGGCAATTACCTAACTGATAAATAGTTTACTGAAATAAAATCAAGAAACAAACCGGGCTGTATTACAGAACTGAACATGTTGCATATGCTCAAATTGACTAGTTCACAACTGCAGAAGAAATTTGTATCACACTGGATAGTTAAAGGACTAAGATCAGCAATCATGCAAAGGTGGGGCATACATACTTACTGTTCCTAGTCTATCCTAGGGAACACCATTGGGATGATATCCTAAGACTTGTGAAGGTTTTGGTGGTCCTCAAGAACCCAGGGCCTTACACACACAGGACAGACACTAATACTGAACTGCATTCCCAGTCCCTCATAAGACTTGCTGATGTCACTCTCTCCATTAATAACTGAGTATTGAAGGTTTTATCATTTCATGTGATTAAAAGACATGTTCAAATCCATTCTCAAACCATAGCAACCTAGACTGGACTGTAAACAGATGATTCCCACACTCATATTATCATTATTTTTTTCTTATAAGCACCATTCAGTTCAGTACTTTTATACTTTTTAACACCGAGTATGTTTAGAAATCCCAATAGAAATGCTTACACAGTGTACCTTCACAACCATTAACAATACAAAAATGCCTTCACGAGTTTTACAAAATGCCTAGTTACAGACTGAATATCCTTCACATAATCATAGATGAAACCCACCTGGACAGAATGACAGGTCCTCTAGGAATATCAATAATAAACAAAAACAGTGCTTTACAGAACTGGGTAGAAGTCATGAGGAGGCTGACTGACATTTAAGTGATTTTACAACTACTGGAATCTTATGGACGATGAAAAAAAATTATGTGTGTGTGTGTGTGTGTGTGTGTGTGTGTGTGTGTGTGTGTGTCCTATGATGAAAACAGCTCCATTTGATAAGTTCTGGCCAGTTTGTAAAGAGCTGTCCTGTCATCTTTTATTTTGGCAGGGGTATTACTTGAGATTGAACTCAAGGTATTATGCATGCTACACTCCTTTATTCAGATCATTTTAACAAGCCAGTGATACAAATAATACTCCCTCCTCCTAGCGGCTGGAGAAACTGAGAGGCTAGGATTTTCATTACATAGTCTGTGAAAAAAAGACAATGACGTCAGAACTGGTTCTTTAAGTGGCACTTCTGAAGATTGCAACTTACATATCAAGTCAGGCTCACTTGCTGGTTGGGACAGTCCTAAGAATGTATGATTAATTTTTTTAAATTTTATGATGTAAAATTAAACAAGATTTGAACTTCAGTACACATATAGTCCCTTTCACTTCTACATTACAGAGGGAGACATAAGAGGATGAATTAAAGCCTACAAGTAAGCTAAAATACTGTGGGGATTTTATCACTGATTCATTCTCTGAATGATTCCATAGTATGTCTACTCAACGTCTCTATTTGAACATTTTAAGGAGCACCATAAATAATTCCCAAACCAAACCCCTTATATACTCTACCACCCATATCCTAAGTGATATCTGTATAATCTTCCCCTATAGACACATCTACCTTCTTAGTTATAACACTAGACCTAGATTATATCTAACCCTTTCTTTTACTCATTTTCAAAACTATGCTCAAATCTGGTCTCTCCCTTTGGTGAAGGTACACAATCAGAAACATTTTCATCGTCACTGCTGGCAGCCTAGTAGCCATGTCCATCCAATTACCTCCTCCCTCCCCTGCAACCCCAATCCCATAGGGTTCTCATGTAGCTCACTGTAACCTTAAACCTGCTGTGTAGCTGAGGAGGACTTTGAACTCCTGATCCTCCTGAATTCATCTCCCAAGTGCTGAGCTAACTGGTGTGTGCCACCATGCCTGGCTTGCCATCCCAATTCTAAATTAATCTCTTGTCAAGCCTCCCTTGCTTCAACTTTTGCCCAAGATAGCCACCTGTTTGCTGATGGACAGGCTTCTTCGGTCCTTCCCATATGTGCCTAGTACACCCCAATCTCAGGAGTGACCCTGGCTTACTTCCCTGTGACTAAAGGCCTGTTCCTTGCTATCCCATTATATAGATCTTCCTTCTTCATGCAACCCCAGGCTTACACTTGGCTGAGGGACACCTATGTCCTGCTAAGTTATTATTTTCCTTATCATCTATGCTGCCATATACTATGTATAACTGACTTTAAGCTCCATGAAAGTAGACATTTAGCTTACACATCTAGGGCACAAAAACCAGCACCTGACACACATCAGATGTGCAAGTGTCAAGATGTGCTGACCTGCAACAGGGAAGGAGACAAGGAGATATGTTTGAAATACAAATAGCTACACTGAGCAGAATTAAATGCTGCATTTCTTTCTTTCCCTACATTTGATCAAATGTCATATTCTAAATAAATTTTGGATCACTTTGCAATTCCATGGATTCTATATAAAGGTAATCTAAGGAACAAATCGATTTCACTGAACAGGGATTCTGACAAAATGTTAAAACATCATCCTTAAGCCATTGTCTTGTATTCCTCTAGTCCCGATCCCTCTGCTGTGTTTTGGTCCGTTTTTAAATACAGGCTGACTAGGCATATGCCTCCTCACTTAAATCTCCCCTCTAAGCCCTACATATTTTTAGCTCCTGTTACCATTCTTGAAGGAGACACTGAATTGTAAGCTGTAACTGCAACAAAATGGGGTTTTCATTGACAGCATATCCTTCAAAACAGGACCACCTCAAGCCAAGTGTGTTGGCATACATGTGTAATCCTAGCACTAAAGTGTAGGCAGGAGGATTAGAAGTTCAAATTCATCCTTAGATGTGTAGTGAATTCAAGACAGACAATGTTTCAAAGACACAAAGAAAACAGATGAACAAACAACATCTAAAATCCCCAAGACGACAAATAGCAGTACCACGTCCAAGAATGCACTCAAATGTACTATAAACAATGTTTAGGGAAGTTAAAAAAAATGGCTGCTATTTGGCCTGGGGAGAGGCAGATTACAACATTATATAAGATAAATTAAGTGAGGGAGTTCTTGGGTACAGAAAACACAACAAACAATAACCCAACCTCACAAACATACACAAAATGACATTCTTGGAGACAATGACATAGCTGCTTGGCCTCCTCACTTCTTAACCAGGATGAGCAACTGTAGTGCTAATTGTTGGTTTTTAAACAAATACAGGGGGAGCTACGGATGCAAAGAGAAGAGAAGCGATGACAAGAAAGAGCCATACCCTCTCCTCCAGTCTGGCCAGCTGCTCTTTGTAGAAGGCATCCTGCTTCCGTATCAGTCGATCTTTCTCTTCCAGCTGCCGAGCCTAAAAAAGACACGAGGAGTATACTATATTGAGAAAAAGCAAAAACAGCAACCACGAAGCAAAATTCAGGCAGAAACTGCATTATGAATATATACAGAGCTGACGTTCATTGCAGTCTATTAGGTCTCTGCCATAGAAAAATATTAATATGATGATGATTGCTTCATTTATATGTAAAGAATGAAACTGTATTGTGTTTTTTCTTACTGTAACAGCTGTGTCCTACTTTGTCCAAATGTATTTGGAAATGTCAGAATACAGTGTACAGCAGACTGTCTTATTTAACTTATCTTTCAAAGAGTAATTTTAAGGATTAATAGTCTGCACAATGAAACTTTGATCTGATTCCTGAAATTAGATACATGCTTGCTAATCCTGAATAAATAATCAAAACACTGCCTGAATAGCACACGCACATGAACCTTACACTGGAGAACCCTTAAATGATCGGTGCAATCTGTATGTAGATGCATGTGTTCATTTCATTTCCTTACACATGAAGAAATAGCAGCTTAAAGTATGGAGAAACCATAATGATGACTTAGTCTTCATTTGAAAATTTTAAGATAATAAGTAAAATAAAGTAACTTAAGACATCTAGTTATAATAGCAATTTACAAGAACTTATTTTATAAACTTAAAAAAGCAATACTCTGCAATTCCTTATAAAACTAATGAAGATTTCTACTTGTGGATGTCAAGGTTAGTTAGAATGCATACACACATTTTTAAACTGTTGTTCGGTTTCCATAATTATGCTAAAGTGATCTTTGGTCCTGAAACTGAAAAGACCTCTCTTTATAATATTACTTCACAGTAACCACGTTATTATAGTAAGAGTTTTATGTTCAGTGAAGGAAAAATAGATGTTTGACTGCTACTTAGAAGAAATCAATGTATTTTGGCATTTCCATCTTTGTACATGTCTCATATTCCTTTGTAAAGTGTAGCCTGGCTCACTCTACAACAGTAACTGTTCAGTCAAGTTTTTGTTTAGTTTATATTAATCCATTTGCTCATTTGTAGGTTTTGTTGTTGTTACTTACTTTATCTTCAATATCCTGCAGCATGTTAAAAAATAAACAGATATTGAGCAATATCTACATATATATATATATATATATATACACACCACTTTCCCCTTAAATTTGACAGAAGACATTAAAATACAAACCAAAATAATCCTCATAAGAACGGGGAAATACAAGATGTGCTAATTTAGAATAAATTTAAGTGTTACTGTGCTCTTAAAGGTTAAGTACAAGGTTTCAAATGACATGTTTATGCTACTTGAAATCATATGAATAATAAGAAACATACGGTTATTCTTAAATAAAAAGACATTCACATGCAAGTAAATAATCTATATTTTCTTGGTAGGTACGGTAAAAGCTTTACTAATCTTTTAGGATCACAAAGGAAAAAATGTAGGAAAAAGCTTTGACAAATAATGCAAAGTGAGAAAAAATATCTAAATATGTGTTCTCAACCTTCCTAATGTTGTGACCCTTTTATACAGTTCCTCATGTTGCGGTGATCCCCCAATCATAAAATTATTTTCGTGGCTACTTCATAACTATCATTTACTACTGTTATGAATCATAATTTAAATATCTGTGTTTTCCAATGGTCTTAGTGACCTCTGTGAAAGAGTCGTAAAACACCCATCTCCCAAAGTGGTCACAACCCACAGGTTAAGAACGATTGATCTAAAGAGAAAAAACTAAATTCAATATGCATACTAAAAATACAAATAAATAAAACTAAAAATGACTGCATTCACAAGAACACTCATAGACCAAAATAATAATAATAATAATAATAATAATAATAATAATAATAATAATAAATAGGCCAGTGACAAAGAGGGTAAAAACACGAAGATATAACTGTGAAAGTTAACATCATTAATACAAAAGGAACTTCATTTAAATAGTAAACCTTATCCTTCTTAACAAAAGCCAAAAGTGACACAATTCACATCCACTTACAGATAATAATGGTACAAAAAACAATACAGGTGCAGAATCAAAGAATGTATATTAAAAAGTGTTGTATTATTCATCTTCCAAATTGACAAAATATAAGATTATAATCATCAATACTGGCAAGAACACAGGAAAGTGCGTTTTCATCTATATTTCTGGTCAGATATATAAATGGTCTAAGCATTTCAGGCATTAATTTGACAACACATAGCAATTCTTAAAATTGTACACAGCCACAAAAATGTGAACTTCCTCTATTTGGAGACTTTCTTAGCAATTCTGGCAGCCTGAGAATACAATCACTGCAGGGCGGCTAGGCTGTAAGGAGACAAACCCCAAATCAATCGGATACCTAAATAATATATACACTAAAAAATAATACATGTGCCAGGCGGTGGTGGCACACGCCTTTAATCCCAGCACTCGGGAGGCAGAGCCAGGCGGATCTCTGTGAGTTAGAGGCCAGCCTGGGCTACCAAGTGAGTTCCAGGAAAAGGCGCAAAGCTACACAGAGAAACCCTGTCTCGAAAAAACAAAAACAAAAAAAAAAAATACATGCACTAAAAAGTGAGGGGGAAAGACTAGTAACAACAAGTATATCTTAAACACTTCTGAAATAGAAAAAAATAGATATTCTAGAAAATGTCCAGCCCAAGTGTAACATGGCAATAGTTGTCCATAAATATTATTGTTACTCTTACTGACAAGATAATTTTACTTTAAAGTATTCAACTATAGCAGATATTAAGACAAGATAAAAAAGTTCATATATCTAAGAAAAAGAATTATGTAAATGGACAACAAAGTAAAAGCAACAGAGTTTAAGGAAATAAGATAAGGCCAAAAATAGAAAAGTAATTACAAAGATTTTGGCAAAAAATAAAATCAAAGATGTTGACCTAGCCACATGATCAGACATTAGGAATCATTAAAAACTGATATTTTAGAAAATACCTTTTAAATAATCAAAATATCAACTGAGTGTGTAGTGGGGGATTACAAGTCTAAATACAAGTAGAGATAGTTCTTTACTTTAACCAAGAAAGGATGGAGAGGGAAGCAGAGGTGGAGGACAAAAAATGGAGTGTGTGTTATAAAGATGTATAAAGAAGTGTAAACCATGCTGAAATGCTAGCAGTGGTTATGATGTACAATGAGGCAATATTTCTTATCTGGACTATTCTTTATTATCCACAATGAATAGATCTTACTTCTATAACCGGAAAGAAACTTAAATATCAGTATGAATACATTTATCTGAACTATAAAAACATCAACTGAAATAGAGATTTTTATTTGTTTGTTTTTTGAGAAAGGGTTTCTCTGTGTAACAGCTCTGACTTTCCTAGAACTCCCTTTGTAGACCAGGATGACCTCAAACTCAGAAATCTGCCTGCCTCTGCCTCCTGAGTGATGGGATTGAAGGTGTGCCTTACTATGCCTGGCCTCTGATATTGAGAGTTAAAGAGTAAAGTATTAAGTAATTATATTATACAACTTCAAAACTTAACAACCTGAACAGTTATAATATCAGAGAAATTACTTCTATACCCTTAATATACTAACACCTGCTTTTCCTTCTACTCAAAGGAAACCCAACATGGTTATTAAAATAAGAGTACCACAAAAAAAAAAATTTGTTTAGATGGTTAAGATTGACCTGGAAAAAAAATGCAATGAGTATGTACCATAAGGATATTTTTAAAACACTAAGGAAATTCAATATTACAAGTGTATTGTTGAATCTATTCTGAACATAGAAGAGTGAACAAATTTAATTTTGAAGAGTTGCTCTCAACCTAAATAAAGGATGTGCAAAGATATAATGCTCGAAAAAGTTTGAAAGCAACACACCAAATGTCGGAAACACACTGAAGACCTAAGAGGGAGCTATCACCAAAGACCCGACAGCATCAAAGTAGAGGCAACATCACAAATCTTCCCTCAACTGCAAACAGAATCAATAGCTGGAGATCCACTGGGGAGAATAACAAAGCAAGAAACATGGCCACAACACTTCAATGACACATTGCTTTCAAACAGTTAATAGGATGCTGGGCAGAAAAGTCACACGATATGAATCCTGAAACTTAAATAAGCCGAGGATATGTTGGCTAAGCTAATGGCTGCTGAGTATGGAGAGTCACACTCAGCTTAAGAGAAAGCAGTAAATGGACTGCAAAGAAATAAAACTTCAGACACAGAATCGTTGCAAATGAACAAATAAAAACAAAGAAGATTAGAACATTATTTGCTGTTAAGGTGGGATCATTTCCTGAGAGAAAGATGAATATAAAGTCTTTGCCCACCTCCTTTAGCTATTCCTAGAAAAAACCTACACTGATTTGTTTTCAGATTATGCTAGGTTTGGGACAACATGATTGAGCTTGAAAATATGACAGAATATGCTAATGTAGATTGTTATGGAAATCCAATCTCCCATAATCAAGACAATCAAAAAAAAAGGAAATCAAATTTTATGAACCCCAAACAAATATTTTGATGTTTTAACTAGTGTTGGTCACTAAACATTGACAGACACACACTTACCTCTTTATAGACTTGTCTCTTTTCAGAAAAAGTTTGAAGGTGCTTCACAACAAAAGATACAATAATGTCAATACAAGAGAACATAGGGACATGGGCAAGACATAGTGTGTTGATAAGAACTTTACCTTCCCACGTATATTCTTTGGAAACTCTTCATAGCTCAAACTTTTTGGCATTGCTATGCCCTCTTAGCTGTGGTATGGCTCACAGATGGCACAAGATGACGGCACTAAGAACTTGGTGATGTCACAATGATTTGGTCACAGTATAGGCATATGAAAGCCCTAGAAATGCCAGGGCTGATGTTGAAAACTCAGGGCGGAAAGCGAAGCTGGTACCTGCTCGGTGTCCCTAAGATGATACCATGAATGCAGACACTACCAGGGCTAAGAAAAGGCAACTTTTTAAAAGAGTTCTCAACAGGCACACCCTATCACCACATTTTCTTTCACTCTAAATCTTCAACCCTTCTAAAATACAGACATAATGAGCTGGGAGTGATTCAGGGTTCACAATGATAGGGATAATCTGTGGCAGGCAGCTCTATCTGTCCTCACAACTCATATAGGAAGGTAAGCAAATAAGAGCAAGAGTGGAACTTTATTCTTGTCAAAATTATGTGTGAAGATTAATATATATTATCTCAATAAAATTATATGCTCATATAAAAAGAAAAAAACAAATATCAAAGCGTATAGTTTACCACACACTTCAAGAATGCATTGTAAGCTATAGAACATGACCACTGAATAAAAACAAGGTGCCAAAGTGACCATGTACTCAATTGGGTGAGCACTAGACTTCTGTTATAAATGGGAAACTACATGGGATTCACTGAGCCTTTATTAAGAGACTTAATGGCTAATGTCCAGCGTTAACCTGACTACAGAAAAGCACATGGGAGACCAGGAGAGCACACTTCTCCTTGTTTCTGTGTACTCATTTCCAAGAGAAGATTAAGTAGAAGGGATGACCTGGCCGGAATGTAGACAGTACCAGCCATCAGTTGTGGGCTCAGGTGGAATAAGAGGAGAGAGGAGTGAGCCAATGCAGGCACACATCCCTACTACTGTGATGAAGGTGTGAGCCTAATATACCTAACCCTTCCCTAAGTCCTCTCTGTCAGGTGTTTGCCAGAGCTATGGGGAGTCAGACACTGGTGGCATGCATTAACAAGGAATTATACTTAAAGCAGCATTTTCTAAACCACACCCAAATGTGACCTTCGAGATTAGCTCATCTCAGTAAACTTACATGGGGCTGGCCTCTGGTCACTGTTACACTTTTGAGTGACTGCTAAGAGGCAAAACTATAAGCTACATATAAGTCCTAGCTTAGGATGTTCAACTAGATTAATGTCTACTATGGAATAACTGATTAGGTTGAAAACAGATATGATCAAAGTCTACCCTTCTAACACAATTTCTTTTTAATTTTTCATATAATATATTTCGATCATATTTTTTCCTCTCTTCTAACTCCTTCTAGATCCAGCCCCACTCCCTGCTCACCCAATTTTATGTCTGTCTCCTAAAAAATAAAGAGCAAACATAAAAGCACAAAAAAATATGGAGTCTGGTTTGTTTTCACCAACTACTCCTGAGCATGGGACTTCCCATGGAGTGTGGTTGATAGACCCCATCTCACTCCCATTGAAGAAAACTGATTTTCCTTATCTAAGCACTATCCATTTCAAACAGCTTCTTGGCTAGAGGCTGGAAGTCTAAGAGACTCCTTTAGTTGAATTCGAGAACTCAAACAAGCCCCCAGGATCGGATGAAGTCAGTTTCTTTTGCTTTTTCTGTCCTCACAGGGTTTCAAGAACCCTATTCTCCTTTTCCACTTTTTGTACTAATCACATACTAGGAAAAGCCAACTGTAAACGTCCTCTGTTCCTCCTGCTGTTTATTCTCTGGGAGAAAGAAAGCAGGTGCAAATACAGCAACTCTGTAAACCAAAGACTAAGACCAACAATGAACAGAAGAGATGGACTGAGGCATGTGTTTAAGACAGTGGTGTTCGCATCACATACTGCAGTTCTCTCTTCAAATTAGTTTACCGATCACGGTATTTACAAAAATATAAATTAAGCATTAAATGAAATCTTAATTATATGAACATTTTCTTAGTGTTTTTTTTTTTTGGGGGGGGTTAACCTATAAATTCCTATCACATTTTTAATTTAATTTTACATTCAAAGCTTACTGTTATTAACATTATAGTACAATAGGAAGCCCAGTTGGTGAGGAGGAGGCCTGGATCTGTACCCTGGCCCTGCTAAGTCTCCATCTAACCATGAACTGACCAGCACCAGTGCCCATATCAGGCCATGCTTCCATGCTGCTGCACACAGTTTCTGCCATATCACATCTTTCATCTTTGCATCTGATAAAACCTTTCAAAACACCTTGTATAGTAGTTCTTTCAAAACTTTGTCTTCTTTTGCATGTGTTTTCTCACCACTGCCCCTGTCCTTAGCTCTCAGCTCTCTGGGGCAGCAATGAGGCAGGGCTTTGCTCCTCTGTCTATATCCTTGGCTCAAACTAAGACAATATTCCCACAAAAGCAGCAGTCAGGATGGAGTGGCTGCTGCACTGAAAGGTGAATGCAAAGCAAACACAGCTGTTGGGGAGGAACACAGAGACTTACTTCAAAACACCATAGCACACACACTGCCTATCATGTGGATGTGTTACTCAGGCTAAGAGCAGAACAAGGCAGTGCCAGCATCTCATACTCAGGAATGAAAGCCAATCTTCCTAGTAGGACCCCAAAGCTAAATGAATGCTCAGAGTGTGAAGGGAGTATCTACAAAGAACATCATTCAACCATGTCTTGATCAACAATGATGCTTTGCTAATTAGTACAATGGCTGGTGGAAGTGGGATTTTATTAGTGAACATGTCCATTAACTATGAAACATGTTAGATATGGGTTCTTTCTATTTTTAAAGACTTATTTTTAATTTATGCATATGTGTGCAAGTGTAAGGTAAGTGTTACATGCTCTGAGCAGGAGTCAAAGTTGGTTATGAGCCATAGAACATGAGGTCTAGGGACCAAACTCCAGTCCTCTTCAATAGCACTATTAACTACTGAGTCATCTCTCCAGGCCATAGATAGGGGTTATTGGCAAATAAAGTTGTCAAATATTTGAAAGCTGGCTACAATATTATATGCAGATCCTCCTTCCAGTGTTAACAGGCTATGAGTCTCCAACAAGGCCTGCAGCATAGGGATGTAAAGAACAGTATGTCTTGTATCAAGTCACTGACTGAAGGTGAAGATCTTTACTTGGGACCCTTCTGACATGTGGACCAAGTGACTCCTTGCTGTGGAAGCTGTCCTGTGCATCACAGTATGTGCAGCAGCATCTCTGACTCTGACCTACATAGCCCAAGAGGATCATGACCAAATCTGTCTCCAGCTATGGCCAAATGTCCCCTGTTGAGAATGGCTGTTCTAAGGATTGGTAGTCATTTAAAGCCAATGATCAGCAGATCTTTTCCCCCTGGGGAACCTTTTCAGCAAAGAACAGAAAATTGGGACATCACTGATTTCACAAAATGGGTTCCATGAATAACTTTGTACCTGCCTGCCAACACACTTTAGCTCAATAAGTATCCATATGTATTGGAAAATTGGGCTGAGAACTGGCTGTATCATAACCTGACAGGAGGGCTGACCTATAAAGACAGTGCACAAAACTATTGAGAGTGGCCACATATGTATGAGTTAATGAATCCTTTCTTAATTGGAGACCAAACTAGAAATTCTGATCCATTATTTCTGAACTAGAAGGAGACATGTAAGAGATATATAAGCACACTCCTGTGTTTCCATGTAAAATAAGACACACAGCCTCCATCACATACAGGATTCTGAAGCCTGTGAACTCAGGTTTGGTTCAGGTTGGACTGATATTCAGCTGATGTAAGCTGGAAATGGTTTAAGCTTGTTTTGCTTGGGCACTGCTGTCTACACCAGGCTCCCTGTTAAAAGTTTTACAAGTCACATGTTACAGAGTAACAGGAAATTTCAACCTGGAGCTCAAATAATAAACTCAAGAGTCCAGGCTGTCCAGTTGGAGTTTTGCTCTCAACAACCATTTAAAACAAGAATAAGGACCACAGTCCCCAGTGTCTAAAAATCAAAGGTGACATGTATTCTTAGGGCTTCCGGCTTTTGAGTCTCCTCTAGCTCTTGCTAGTACATGCTTATGAAAGACATGCATGGAAAATGAACACCTACCATGCCTAAAAGAACGTGCTGAACCAAGGTCAGAAGCTGATGATAAAATCTAAACCTAATTCTAGAAGATGAAATTTTTACCAAAAAAAAAAAAAAAGAATCTATTGATCAAATAATCATTATGATGCTAAAAAACTTGGAAAATCAAAATTAGTTGAAAGAGGACAGCATAGTAAAGGACACAGAAGCTAATACCCAGGCATGGGACAGCAAGGGACACTCATTACCACACCCAGCACAGCAGAGATCAGTGCTATCAACCACTAACCACTACCATTACATGGAAGAGCAGGTGGTTCTTAACTAAATCACAGCAAAGGTGGCACAGAGTGTGAAGAAGCATGAAGCAGTTTGAGTTGTGTAAATTAGGGCACAATTATACTAAAGTGTATCTATTTTCTTATTCCAGGACGGAGAATAAATGTCTAGTTCCAGGAATTTGTATATAATCTTGTTTTATCCTTAACATTACAAAGCTCAGCTGCTTTAAAAGAAAGGCAAGTTAAACTGCACTATCTGGGCCAAGGCATTCAGTGTGACTGATCTGACAAATAAATTGGACAACAATACAGAGACAATTACTATAAGACTACTGAATTTCTTTTCTCTGGATGAACTTGCATTTGTTCCATTTAAATTTAGATTTAATGTTCACACTATTGAGAACAATTGGCTAGTCAACTTCTCTTGCAATCTGTTTCACAGACAGAGCTGGGGAAACATACACACACCACACACCCACACCACACAGGGGTCCTCCGGGTCATTTTATGGGCAGTGAAGCTCCAAACACACACACACACCACCACCACCACCACCACCACCACCACCACACCACACCAGGGTCCTCCGGGTCATTTTATGGGCAATGAAGCTCCAAACACGCACGCACGCACGCACGCACGCGCACACACACACACACACACACCACACCACACCACACCACACCAGGGTCCTCTGGGTCATTTTATGGACAGTGAAGCTCCAAGCTCCTTGTTGGCTAAGGGAATGCTGGAAGGTCAGGAAGTAAGTTGGTTCTGGAACTCCTACCTCTTGTCAGTAGTTTATTTCCCATCATGCTGGAGTTCCTTCTTTCTGTCCTGGTTTAAAGCTGAAGGAAGAGCATGTAAATGACTCAGGCTATTTCGGCACTTCTCAGCACAAACAGGACTATTAAGATTTTCTGCAGTAGTTGATATGGCCTCTATCTTGTGTCGGTTCAAGTCTCAGGGAGAATTAAAATACAGGACAAGGGTGATGGGGAAACATCTGGGACAGAAGAGTGAACAGGAGCAGGCTGAGCACCTCACGCCATCAAGCAGGTCTGCTGCCACAAAGAGAGGGGAGGAAGGAGATTCTGCCGGCTCCGAGGAGACCCTGAACAGCTGTTGCCCTTCCCAGCAGGGCTGAAGAGCATGAACGTCATGGAATAAGCTAAATGCATCTTAGATTCCCCCTCTCCTTATAACATTCACATTTACCACAATGTGTCTGCTATTTTTTGTTTGTTTGTTTGTTTGTTTTTTGTTTTTGTTTTTGTTTTTCGAGACAGGGTTTCTCTGTGTAGCTTTGCGCCTTTTCCTGGAACTCACTTGGTAGCCCAGGCTGGCCTCGAACTCACAGAGATCCGCCTGCCTCTGCCTCCCGAGTGCTGGGATTAAAGGCGTGCGCCACCACCGCCCGGCATGTGTCTGCTATTATGCATTTTGAATCTACAATGTGCCTAAGCCAGAGGAAACTCAATAAATGAGCCTGTTCTCCTACCAAACTGTTAGGAATTGACAGGCAAACACTGAACAACATTTGGAAATAGCCATGTAGCTGAGACACCTGGATGCCAGGGCAGAACATTGTGTGGATGGAGGATGCTCCCTCTCTGAGGACTTGACACTCGGAGTGGGTCTGCAGCTGCTAGAACAGGGACTTTGCAAAATTCACTGGGCTGCTTCCCCAGCTTGCTGTAATCTGGAAAAGTAAAATAGGTAAGATTGGGCAGGAGGAGAGCACTTTTCTAAGGCAAGTTCAACTCACAGCTGCCAACCAAATCATACTAGTTTTCATTTTCTAAATGCAAATAAGGCCCGAAAATAACTGGACATCTTCAACTCAGTTCTTGCTCTTTATGGAGGTGGGTACAGAAGAACTGCATTACAAACTCAACCCCCAGGTGGAAAAAGAAAAAGAATTGATGTGACTCTCAGGAAAGTTCCCTGAGGAGGCCTGGGTAAGAGTCACTCGACAGCTCAACTCTGGGTCTGACTCACTCCTAACACACCCTCACAGAGAGAATGCCTCTTCCCAGTGACTGGAAGTGTGGTGGCTGAAGTTTTAACAGCAGCATTTTCAACTAACAGCCAGTTCAAAAAAACAAAACAAAACAAACTGCTGATCTGATAATGGTAGGCGAGCTACCAATGAGGAACTCTGAAGAATAGCCATGAACCAAAGCAGTTTTTCCCTTACATGCTGATTTTAAAACGAAGATGCAGGGCAGTGGTGGTGCTTGTCTTTAATCCCAACACTCAGGAGGCAGAGGCAGGCAAATCTCTGAGTTCAAAGCCAGCCTAGTCTACAGACTGAGTTCCAGAACATATAGGGCTACACAGAGAAACTCTGTCTTGAAAAAACAAACAAACAAACAAACAAACAAGAAAAAAAGGTAAAACTAAGACGCAACTCTGCTACAGAGAACAGAATTTAGAAAGAGCTGGAGAGATGACTCTCACTCTCTTGCTGCTCTTGCAGAGGACCTTGGGTTTGGTTCCTACCACCTACACGGCAGCTCACAACCATCAATTATCCTGTTTCAGGGGATCCAATACCTTCTTCTGATTACCACAGGCACTAGGCATGCACATGATACACATGCATGCATGAAGGCAAGATATAAATATTTTAAAATTTTAATGGAATTTGGAAAACTCTCTAGGGAATAAAAAAATATTTTTAAAATATTCCTCAATAAAGCCGGGCGGTGGTGGCGCACGCCTTTAATCCCAGCACTCGGGAGGCAGAGCCAGGCGGATCTCTGTGAGTTCGAGGCCAGCCTGGGCTACCAAGTGAGTCCCAGGAAAGGCGCAAAACTACACAGAGAAACCCTGTCTCGAAAAACCAAAAAAAAAAAAAAAAAAAAAAATATTCCTCAATAAAGCAACCACTTTTGGTTAAAAGTATCAGTAATTAGGCCTTCACAGAATTGAAGTTTTTCCCAACCCAATAACAAGGAGAAAGTTCTTAAAAATCTTTAGCTTTTATACAAAGAAACAGAGAAGAAATAAGAACATGGGGAAAATCTACTGATAACCTCAGGCTTCCAACTCAGTGGAGGGAAAGACGTCTCCAAAAGGTGGCACAGAAAGACAGCTTTGCACTGGAAGCATGATCACTCAGAAGACAACGGACACGCACACAGGTGGGTAGACGCCGCTTCAGTCCTGGATCAAGATGTGGGTAGAGGGGCAGTGGGTGACAGCTGTTACATGACCCCCGAGGAGCCAAGCTGCAGTGCAGAGAACACAAAGCGGACGTAACGGTCCTCTGCTTGGACTCACTCAGGCTTTTCCTTCTCTAGTCTACTAGACATTGGGTCAAAGAACTGATTCAACCATACTTTTAGTTCACGACAGGTTCGTTCAAGCTTGCTTTCTCTCTCCCACCCCATTTGAATTTAACTTTTATTTTTAAAGACATCATTTGGTACAGTGAAAAAATTAAAATCAAATCTTTAGAAGAATCACTACTATCAATCAGTGTAGAGCATCAGTTACAGCAGTGGTCAGCTCTTACTAGAATAAACATCACAGACTTTAAATGACATCATAACCTGGCTTTTCAGTGACTCCGGTGTCTTCTAAACACAGCAGAAACTGGTCACTTTCAAGACGATGGGTCTCCTTCATGTGTTGCCATAAGACCTTCAACCTTCCTTGCTACTTCCCAGGCAGCTCACACTATGGGGTTCATGGCCCAGGAAGCAATTCCACAGTGTTGTTCTATCATGTGCAGTCCTTAGATTTGCTCTCATGCCCGGCTGTACTCTGATGTGGGAGGGCTATCTTCAAATCTAGAATCCTCTAACATGCTGTGTGTACCTTTAAGTATAGCTATGCTGCCCAGAGACTCAAGAATAGAATGCATAGATTTAACAACTTTTGCCACTTGTAGAGACCTACTGGGGCATGGAAAGATGGTTCACTGATTAAGAGTGCATGTTGCTCTTGTAGGAACCATGTTCAGTTTCCAGCACACGTATCAGAAAGCTCACAACTGCCTGTAACTCCAGTTCTAGGGGCTAAAACTCCTCTGGCCTTTGCAAATGCTTGCATTCACCAGCAAGTATACATAATAAATTTTAAAAATAGACCTACAGCAACTAACCACTCAAAAACGATCCAACATGTAGGAAATAGGGCAATTTATACACACATAATGTATTTATCAACTTATATTTATAATATATTTTACCATTGTAAAAACCCAAAGTAACATAATTACACAAGAAAGATTGAATATGAAATAATGTGAAGTAAGCATCACAATTTTTATGCACATATTGTTATTTTTTACTTATTTTACACACGCATTCATTCAATCAGTCAAGGAAACAATCACAGGCAAGAGCCTCGCAGGAAATCCACAGCTAAAGGAACCGTTTAGTGAGCGCAGACTCTATGACTCTTCCCATTCAAGCTCCCCAGGCAGAACCTTCTCTAGGTTTGGATCCAACAATAACGAGCAACCTCAGGACTTTGATTAGGTTTTGCCTGCTGGGAAGTGGGAATATTACTAACTGCCTGACAGGAGTATTCTGTCGGCTTTATGGTTCCAGCTATCATCTTAATTATAGATTGCCATTTATGAGTGTGATTCTCATTAACCCATCATTTGATCAGAGGCACGAAAGCACCTAACATCTGCACAGCCAGGCACTAAGCATTCAGATGCAACCCAGAAGAAAGTGACCCCCACCCTTGAGCTTCTAAAGCAAGTAAAGTCTATGTAAAATGATGATATTAATGACAAATGGGAGTGATATTTCATGCATACTTCTGTTATTAAACACACTCAGATAAGGTATATACTCTGAGGTGGAACACTGGTATGGCTAGGGCAAAAATATTCATACATATACATAAAGCATTATATATGTGTTAGAAACATGAAATCATGGCCTTGGGGTATAAAAAATTGTATAGCTAATCATGCTTGATATAGAATATACATTATATAGTTCATATTTTAAAGCTGAAATACTAAACAATACCTCCAGACATTAACAGTTCCCAACCTTCTTAATGCTGCGACCCTTTAATATAGCTCCTCTTGTGTTGTGGTGACCCACAATCATAAACTTATTTTCATTACTATTTCATAACTATAAAATCAGAAATATGTTAATAAGAAAAAGACCAAAATAAAAATTCTAATACTTCAAACATACCAACCAGTTGAGCCCTCTAATACTGAGAGAGACCGAGACAGAGAGGGAGAGATACAGAGAGGGGGAGGGAGTGCAAGGAGGAGGGGTAACACTAACCACTATTTGCATAGGTGACCACCTTCAGCACGCTAGGATGCAGTTTCTTTCCAGAGGTAGAACAGACAAAGACAAGCTGACCCAGTTGCCTGAAATGAAAGGCCAGGACACACAACATAAAGTATCAAGACTGTGACTCCGACAGTATAGCCAGAGCTGGCTAAAAGTTCTAGCCTGGCCCTTTAGAAAATTTAGAATATTAGCCAGCTACTCAAGTTTTTAAATGTTGAATGTTATGTGATCTCTGCCATTTGTCACCTTGTACAGAATATTCTAAGCTACAGTAAAGAATTGGCGCTTTCTCCATCTGAACTAAAAAGACAGCCTGCTTGCTTTGAAAAATGGCTACTACCTGCCTTAATCTAAAACTGAAAACAAGCCATGTAATGGCGCTTACAAGTTAACACCTCCTCCTCCAACACTCTGCTCTAAGATCATAAATGATCTCTTGCAATCTTAGCAAAAAAATGTCTCGGAAAACTCTAGAAGATGGGTTTATATTTGACTACTAATGACATGTGAGATTATTGAAAGCAGACACTGTTCCCCTGCAGTGTGACAAGCCTGGTTTAGGCGCTGGAGGAATTCCTTCCCAAGCTCCCCTCCCTGTTTCCTTTTTTCTTTTCCTCTGGTGTTAGATGAATAAGGCAGTAATGATGACATGATCAAGGAAGAGCTGACGACGGGCTGGGAAATTTGCAAAAGACTGCCTAGCTGGTCTTAGCAACAAGCTGTCCTTTGTCCTGGTGGAGCTTTCTGTCACCTGAGATCACCCGCATCTTCAAGAGATGAAATATAACATAAAACCATCCACTGATCTATTGTCCATATGATTCCTGCAATCCGCTGGATGCAGAACTTTCCAATGCGGTTGGTAGAATGGCCTGACTACCTCTATTCAGCTCTAGGCAAGCACACAGACACAGTAAAGCAGGTGACACAATTTAGGATAATCTATAAAGGACTCCAGGACATTCTGAACATGTTTTCTTTATCACCAAAGAAATAAATCATATACTGTATACATGCTAAAAGGCTAAATGCTAAAATAACTGACCCATCTGAAGAACAAAATAAACTTAATATACCTATTCATTTAGTCAACAAGTATTCAACGAAAACCTGTTTTGCACCGGCCTCAGACCCTGAGACGGACATGGTGAATCATAATAAATAATTATCCTACCATATCTCATTCAATGACCATAAGGAACACTGCTAAAGTTCCCATTTACACACAAAGCCATAAAACTACGAAGAATCCATCCCTGCAAATGAATGCTATTTTTCAAGAACTTACAAATTGTGGTAGGGGGCAGTTCACAGGTTATCTACACAAACAACCTTCACAAAAGATTACACATAACAAGGAGGATAGATGCTGCAGGAAAAATGAACTGAGAGCTGAATGAGCAGGAATTAGATGATCAGGGATGTCAGTTAAAGGCCATCTCAAGAACAGTAACAATAAACAGAGGCACTATGGGAAGAAGAAAGGCAGTCTCAGTAAGAAGAATTACAGTAATTTTTACAGTAATGCACAAAAATTTCACTACCTGGCTAGGAGTCTGACTTATTCCTGTAGGCTATAGGTAACCAGGGAGTGAGGGGAGGATGGGCTGTTAAAGAAGTTAGCAAGGCCAGGTGGCGGTGGCACACATCTTTAATCCCAGGACTCGGGAGGCAGAGCCAAGCAAATCTCTGAGTTCAAGGCCAGCCTGGTCTACAGAGCGAGATCCAGGACAGGCACCTGAGAAACTGCACAGAGAAACTCTGTCTTGAAAACAAAACAAAGCAAAAGTTAGCAAGATAAAAATAGTGCATTTGGAAAATCAATCTTCCTGTGCAAGTAGATGAGAAAGTGGGAAACAAGGGAAAGCCAGTAGGGAAGTCATAGTGACCAACATAAGACATGAGAGCAAGAGGGGATCTATGTGGAAGAGGGGTAAAAAGGGATCAAGAGAGGATCATGGGGGACAAGAAAGATAACACGTTTCTCCCTTACATGAAGAATCTTTATTATATACATACACATACATGTACATGCACGTGTGACATAAAAGTACAAGGAAGAGTATTTGGTGAGTAGCCAGCCAGCAGATATTGGGGGACATACAACATGCAAGGGTAACTGGAAGATAAATGAGCAATGTCCAATGACTTACATGCATGACCATGTCAAAATGAAACCTATTGTTTTATATGCTAACCAAGAACTAATTGCTTTAAAAGAGAACTAAGAGCTTTTCTCCATCTACTGGCATGACCAAATAAATGACTGTCGTTCTTGCCTCTATTTATGTGCTTTACTGTGTCTACTAATTTGCATATACTCAACCATCCTTGGATCCCTGCAATGAAGCCAGTTTGATCATGCAGCATGCCTTGCTAATCTGTTGCTGAATCCTGTTTGCAAGTATCTTCTAGAGAATTTTTGTGCTTGTATTCAACAAGAAATTGGCCCCTAGCCTGACTTTACTGTTTGTTTTGTTGTTGCTGTTTCATCCTTCCTCAGTTTTGTCATCAGGGTAATAGGAGCCACACAGACTATGTCTGGAAGCACTGCTTGCCGTTCTAATTTTGTCTAATTTACTTTAAACTTTATTATTAAAAAATATTGTAATACACACACACACACACCACACACCAAAATTAACTAGACCCAAAGACTATAGAATTCAATGAACTTCTATAGGTATAGCAATAGTTTGAAAAGCACTGGAATTAGTTGTTCTTAAAGGCATAGTAGAATTCAACGGTGAATCTGGGTGGCCCCGCTGTCCTCTTTGTCAGTAGACTCTTATTACTGCTTCAGTCTCTTTGCTGTTGTAGATCTGTTTAGGTCATTTATATTCTGTTGGCTCAATTTTGATAGGTACATGCTCCAAGTCTGGGTCAAGCTCAGATATGGTTCTTTAGGTTCTGGAACCCTTTAACAAAATGAAAAATAGGCCCAAAAGAATGTATCACTGAATTCAGTAGTCTGTGGAAAGCTAGTTCTAATAGTAAAAGCCAATACACAACCACAGTTGTATGACTCTCCAGAGTTTGTAATGTCCTTCATATTCATTGTTATTTAATACAATTTTCAAAATAATGCATATAACATAGCAGAAAAATGGAACTTAAAAAATAAAAAACTTGTTAAAGTTACCACACCATGCTCATGGTGGAGCATATCTAGGATCACAGACATGAACTACATAGCCAAGTTACTCAGGCCATAAGTGCTCAAGACTTTTAACACCTCAATTACTCTTTCATTATTAACACAACTATGCCATCCCTTGTAGGCAGGTTCCGTTGGCCATTTTCTTTTACATACTCTTCATAGTGTCTGCTCTACAATACACAATTCACTCAGCAAGACAGAGAGAATCCTAGTTGTGAGCTGTTGTGATCTTGTACCACTTAGGGGCAGAGCAAGAATGGGAAAAGAATCAGAAGAGGCTTGCCTATGAAAAGTTGTACATCAATAAATAAACTATAAAAAGTGAAAATAAATGTGATGGAGTGCTCAACAGAAAAAGGCGTCTCCTGTCATCACTATGTGAGAGAGCCTAGCACAGTGCCTGCAAGGCATAACAGGTATTCCAGGTGGCTGGGATAGGGGTCAGGTTTCCTGTAGCTTCTATGCATGTCTACATTTCTCAGGTTCCCAGCACACCCAGGAACTAAATCCTTACTCTTTGTGCCCCAACCTTGTTATACTTAAAAACTTTTAAGACTTTAAGAATAGGAATTTTGACAGGGAAATGAAAGAGGCAATACTTCTGCACCCTCCTCTGTGTATTTGTCTCTCAATTCAATACAATGTAATTCTAGGTGTCATTTTCTCTGTGTCCCTGGAGCCAAGAGCTACCTCTATGCAAGCGGCTTTCTATTCCATTCCTCTGATATGACCCTCTAACTTTATCAAACAGAACAGGGCTGTGCACTGGAGATAGGAAAGAGGTTAACAATTAGATGCTCTGAAGACATGACAGATAGAGTCAACAGCATCACCACTTGTCACTCCTGCCCTTTACCTCTATGTCTGAGTGATGCTTACAGTCCTACCCAGCAGTACTCACAAGCAAAACCCACCAACTGGGGTAGGCCAGCAGTTTACAAGATTACTATCCTGCCTTCAGACATACTGCAGGTGAAGAAGGGTAACACAGGAAGATGGAAAAAAAGACAAAAGAAACATAGAGGACTACCAAGTCCAAAGGAGGAGGACGACTAGACCCAAAAGGAAGTAAAAGCCATTGTCAGCCATAAAGAATCAAGGCTCCGAAGGATATGGAGGCTTACAAGGAAAAGTTAGAGGAGATGGGAGTCCCACACATACAGAACAGTAACTGGATAGCCTCAGGAAGCATAGTTCACATCCCAATAACTACCTCAACACTGAGGAAGGGGCAGAAGGGTGGGCCACACTCTGAGAATTAAGAGTGACATAGGCAAGATGCCAATCAGTCCCAGCCCAGGTTATATCTAGGAGATGACTTGGCAATCCCATGGAGAATTAGGGGCCACTCCACAGCTTGAGTAAAGTACTTCTCAGTGTCAACTTCAGCACAAAGCAAGAGAGACTGTTTACAGATAGCCTTGGTAGAAAAGTATAGAGGAATTTACACGGTGGCTATGACATTAGGTAGCCGTTAGGATGCAAACATGTCATGGGAGACAGTGACAGTGGATTCATAAAAAGGTCTGCAGAATAAAAAGCCATCAGTCCCATAAAGTGTAACAGAAGGGGAACCGAGACTCCATAAAGAAGGTCATTTCAGAGCCACCACAGAGTATGTTCTCCTGCGTACTAGGATGATAATTAGTTGATTTCCTATACTGAAAATAAAAGAATGAACGGTAGGTATATTTCCTCATCTGGTAATTATTAACTTTATAAAACTGATTTAAAAAATATTTTTCTGTGTGTATGTGTCTGTGTGTGGGAGTGGGTGCACACAGGCCAGAAGAAGGTATCAGATCTCCTGGAGCTGGAGCTACAGGAGGTTGTGAGCTGTTGAACATGAGTACTGGGAATGAGACATGCTTTTAACTGCTGAGCCATCTCTCCAGCCTCTACAAAACTAAGCTTTTTATGTTATTGATGCCCCACATTTGTCTCAAGTTATATTTTCCTTTTCAAAAAAAGTAGTGTGAAAATCTCAATATTTATGATCAAAGTGAATAAAACGTGATTTGAGAGAGTATACAAGATGTGTGTTGTTGTATACAGGTCTTTCGGTACATTTCCAGGTCAGCTGTGAACCTCCAAACAAGCATTTTCTCTCTTCCCCACTGATAGTGTCCCCAGGACTGACTTCATCGATACTAACTGTTGGTTCTCCATATTTCTTTTCTAGACAATCTCTACTTCCACAGCTCTACGAAAGTTGAATGTTTAAAACTTTTATCAGTTACCCAATAGAACTCTTTAGAATGAGTGATTACCTGAATACAACTCAACCCAACCTAAACAACTCAACTCACAGGCGTTACGTTAGTTAACCATTAGATAGTAACCTGTCCTTTCCTGCCCTGTGTATTCCTGCTTCTCCCTTTACTTGTTGTTTTTTTTTTTTTTTTTTGAGTTCCCTCATTATTAACAAAGACTGCCAAATCCATCAGTCAATCCAGAGGCTGTCCTACCCACAGCCCTCCCCCACTACACACAATCACAACACTCTGCCAAGTAGTATCTCAGGAACCACCTTCAGGACTTTGTTTTAGTGGCCATCATTTACTATTTACAATCTATTGTACATCATTTACAATTTATTACTATTCACTGGTATTTTCCTTCAGATTACATCCCTTTAAAATTTATATAAATGTCACATTTAGAAAAAGCAGAGTTGCTGGGCGGTGGTGGCGCACGCCTTTAATCCCAGCACTCGGGAGGCAGAGCCAGGCGGATCTCTGTGAGTTCGAGGCCTGCCTGGGCTACCAAGTGAGTTCCAGGAAAAGGTGCAAAGCTACACAGAGAAACCCTGTCTCGAAAAAAAAAAAAAAAGAAAAAGAAAAAGCAGAGTTAACTATCAAGTAGAAGATAATGGGGACAATACACACAAAGCAATTTCTGGTTAGAAAATATTGTGTGGCCCAAAAGTCTGAGCTGAGACATCCTCCTCACTCTTAGACGAAGAACTGCTAGTGGTTAAGGCAAATTATCACCACTGAAGGTAGCAGTAAAGTTCAAGGGTGAATCATATGTGGGCCTGGAGCAGGTCTCTTGGTTGAGATTTTGCCTGTAACACCTACCAGTCAGAGAATAGTAGCCATACCATCTTTTCTTATTCATCATCTTATTTCCTCACCTATAAAATACAAAGTTAAATGATGTAATAGGTCAAGTGCTCTAATCTAGGTTTACTAAGTAAAAGCATGGCCACACACTGACACCAAGCTAAAGGGCTCATATGTGCTGCAAATGTTGCTCAAGAATTATAAGAAAGGCCACCAATGAAAGCTCCAGTATACAGACACACTCAGACCCTAGCTGTTAGAGGACACATGACACAGGGGAAGGGCATGGGAGTTCTGAAATACCAATCAAAGTTCAAGGAACACTCCCTCCACTCATGTGACTACCTCAGCTGGATCCCACATTTAACAATCTTTGGAAGCTGTGCCTGGTGCATCCATGATGAGAAAACCCCAACTTAGGAACCTATAAATGTAGTGGTCACTAAGGAAAGAGTTCACTAGGGCGTCTCAGTAGCTATTACCCACCCGGCAAGAGGAAGGACAGCTCAGACACAAGGAGTGAATGCAGAAAATATTAAGGGTGTGTGGAAGAACAAACAGCATTGTAATCCTGGCAGCAGCAGTGAGTACTGACATGTTAAATTGTTTACACCAAGAGAAAAATCACTGACTGTAAGTCCTTCAACAGAAAAGTATGAACACTGAAACAGTGACCTCTTGCCACACCAGGCCAGGCAGAACAAGTAAAGAAGAAAGGACCAAGGAATCTGTCTAGAGAGGACCTGAAATGGGCTAAGGCCGGGTGTCCAGGAACAGAGCAAAGGAAAGCAAGCTTTTTACAAAGGGCTGAAAGGTGAATGAAAACAGTGACACTCGTGTGATCCATTGGCAAGCAAGTACATAGAGAAACCACACTGGTAAGCAGCCATGCAAGACAACAGGTGCTTCTGACACCATGGACCTCCATGGCATGCACTTGCCACAGGAGACTGAGCATGGCCTTCCACTGGACATACTAAAATCCTCTAATCCCCAAATTCCTGAAATGAAAAGGGATATTTGTATATACCTATGGTGATATTTTATTTGTACTGAAATGTGATTTTATTTGTATGTTAATAAATAAAGTTGCCTGGGGGTCAGAGCTAATAGCAAGCCATAGCAGAGCTGGGCGTTCCTGGCGCACACCTTTAATCTCAGCATTTGGTAGGCAGAGCTAGGTAGATCTCTGTGTGGTCAAGGATACAGCCAGAATTGGAGACACACGCCTTTAATCTCAATAATAACCATAAAAGATCTGGAGGTCTGTACAAACAGGCAGTGACGAGGCGGTCATGTGGTTGGGTTTACAACCAATGAGAAGGCAGAACAGAAAGTCTATATAAAGACAAACACTCAGGAAGTAGGTCTCTCTTGGCTGAAGAGGCTAGCTGCAGCAGACGGGTAAGGCTCTTAGCTCTGATCTCTTGGCTTTCTTCTTTGCATTGGTTCTGTGTTTCTTATTTAATAAGACGGTTGGTTACATATACATATACCCTATGTTCATCTTCTTGTATATGTGTTACATCATCCCTAAATTACTTATGATACTACAATATAAATGCCATGTAAATAATCTTACATTATATTGTTTGCAGACTAATTTAGATGAGAAAAAGTTTGTCCATGCTCTTCATAAACACCATCATAACAGGTTTTATGAAATGCACAACATACAAAGCAGAGGCAATAGTCACAATGCCCCAACAGCTGGAGAAACTGTAAAAAGGTGAGGATTCTAGCAGGACCTGCCTACATATCACCCAAATTACATAAATTTAGCATAGTGCTCAGCTCAGGGGGAATAGGTATTTTTTAAACGTTTTGAATATTTTACATTTACCATTGGTTGAATCTACAGATACAAAACCTTCTTATACAGAGGGCTGCATGCATCAAAAGTGCTTGGATAAAAATCAGAGCAAAAAACTTTCTAACTTCTGATTTAGTCTTATAATTAAAAAACAAATAAATAAATAAAAACCAGAGGATCTAATGTAGCCCAAGCTAGCTTTAAACTTGCTATGTAATTGAGAACGACTTTGAACTCCAGATCCCCTTGCCTCAGCTTCCTTAGTGTTAGGATTACAAGCCTGTGCCACCACACCCAGTTTCTATGGAGCTGCAGATAGAACCCAGAGCTTCACATATGCTAGGCAACTCCTCTACCAACTGAGTCACGCCCTCAGCCCCTGATTAACTTAGAACACTGCATCCAATCAAAGGAAAGAGGTCAGTTTATCAGTGACTTCTAATGCCTCAGCTATCTAATTATCTAGAAGAGAGAATACAATTCTATTGAAATTAGTAGTAGTGTATGTAATTAATAAGAAATATACATCCTCTCAAAAATGAAGATAACCGTGAGCAAGCCTGAGAAATATGAGCTAGTTTATGTGCTTCTTGTGATTAATAATGTCCTAAAAGTTAAAGAAATAGAACATTTTTCTTCCCTAGACAACACCTTTCAAACGTTCTCACCCATTAAATGTAGAAGCACGAGCAAGGAGGGTTGCGGCTATGGCAAAGCTGGGGCACCCACCTAGAGGAACAGCACAGAGACCACACATGTGCATGCACTGGGCAGAGGGACAGGGGCTCTAACACGATACGGAGCCAGAGAGTGGAATACACTGCTTTAGAAACAGCAAGGAGGAACGCTTCCTGGCAAAGCTAAAATAAAGAGAAGGGAACTGACCCACCTCAAGAAGCTTCTGAGGGCAACTGCTATAAGACAGGAACAAGGAACCAAAGCAGAAAAAACAGACCAGAGGGACTCATGACCAGGAAATGGACCCAAAGTGTTAGAAAGATGGACTCCTGGGGTCAGGAAAAAACAATCCTGACATCCCCTGAGCGATATCCAGCACTCAGAGGGCAGAAGCACTCCAACAATCATGAGAAATTGCTGGGGCTAGCCTGTGAGACAGGCAAGGCTCACTGCAACTCTCTTCTGATGTTTCCTTTCGGGCTCTTCCCTGTATCTACCTTCTCTCTTCCTATCCTTCTGGTAACCAGGAATCCACCCTACACCCCAACCCAAGTTCATTTCTTCTTCCACTCAGTATCTTTGCCTTGAGTGAGTGAAATTTTCATTTTGTAAACATAGCAACACTGGGTACTAAGAACACAATACAGCTGATACACGTGGATTGTAGTGCTTTGTGATGATACAAAAAAGACAAACGAGTTATTGCTATTTGGGGGTGGGGAAGAGTTAAAACACATGAGTGACAGTGGGTGTGGTGATTTAGATGAGCAATGTCCCCCACAGGCTTTGGGGTGGGAATATTTGGACCCCAGCTGGTGCCGGTGGGGAGGTTTAGGAGATACGGCCTTCCTGGAGGAAGCATGTCTCCAGGGACAGGGTTGGAGGGTAAAAGGCTTTGTCCCACTACCCATTCTCTGCTCACCTTGCAGGTGAGGATGTGAGTTCTCAGTCCCTGCTCCCGCCACATGGCCATCACTTGCTGCTATTCCTCCCTGCCATAACGGCCTCTTATCCATCCAGAATGGAAACATGAATCACATCCTTCCTTCCATAAACGGCTTTTGGTCACAGTGTTTTATCACAGCCACAGAGAAGCACCCATACAGTGAGTCACTATGCCCCCCACAAGGTAGACTAACAAGTGTCTCTTGTACACAGATAGCCTATTTTTCTGATTATTGCCCAATGATCAAGATAAACAATATTTATCTCTAAAATCCACATTTCTGAACCCACTCATCTAGCCTGTAAATCTGTTATCTATCCTTCTATTCTTTATCCCGAATGGTTTACTGCTGTCTGAGCTTACCATTTGAGTGCTCTTTCAGAGAATTAGAAAAATTAAATCACGTAGTAGAAAGAAATGTAAACTTGAAACCAGAGATTGTATTGTAAAGCCTCCTGCCCACATATATCAATTCACATCATCATTCTTCATTTTCCCCAGGATTAAAATAAAAAAATCCAATAAAGCCACATGAGGAAGTTAAAGTTACTTACAGCAAAGTCTAGGTGTTTAATTAATTTTAGTATGTTAAAATGTTAAAGGCTGAGTCCAAGTTTACCTTTTCGTTTTTATTTTTAAAAGGTAAGCATCACGTAGAGTGATACAATGTTGCATTTGATGAGTGGCTTACTACTCTGAACCCAGAAAGAACCTGGAACTGTTCTATGCAATTCCACAGATAGGATGAAACAGCCGACACCCAGACACCAGAATTCGTTTGCGCCTTTAGACAGAGTCTCTCCTGCTGAAATTGAGTCCTTTAAAGCCACAAGAGGCTGTAATCCCCCAGCATCCTTCCACACATGTAAGGAGAAGCTAAACCCCCTCAACCTTCTCATTTACCCAAATACCTGAATTATGCAGCAAAAGATTTATTTCTACTGCAATATGAATCTTTTCTATGTATTCAAACACTGAACTCTTCTCAGTCCATCTAAATTCTACGAAATTCAGTTTCTTCATTTAAAATATGGAGCTAATAATATCTACTTTAGCTTTTCAGACCCAAATTAAATCGTGTATCTAAAAGCAGTGTGCACTTGTGGGGTAGGGGTGGAGGTGGGGGAAGGTCTGCATGTGTATGAATCTGTGTGTGTGTGTGTGTGTGTGTGTGTGTGTGTGCGCGCCATCACCATCACCTTAAACACCCCTTATCAAGAATGAGTGACTCACAGTGATAGTGTATATATGAGTGGAAAACAAGAACAGACTGTCACTCTAGTACTGGGGCCATGGCTTGCATTTGAAAATAAGGTTTTATTACAGCCCCATAAATTCATTTATGCACTGTCTGTGACTGCTCCTCACTACAAGGACAGGTAAGATTATACTAACAGTGTAGGGAAGCCATGAGCTAAGCACAGCGATATAAAGGTACAAAATTATCATAATAAAATCCACTATTTTATACACTAACTAAAAATGAATCTTGACAGTATTAGTTAACCAGTATCATCAGCAATGATTTATCTTGCACCTTAAGAAAGAGTTCTAATGCCGAGTGGTGGTGGCGCACGCCTTTAATCCCAGCACTCGAAGGCAGAGCCAGGTGGATCTCTGTGAGTTTGAGGCCAGCCTGGTCTACAGAGTGAGTTCCAGGACAGGACCCAAAGCTACACAGAGAAACCCTATCTCAAAAAAAAAAAAAAAAAAAAGAGTTCTAAGAGATAAGTAGGAATGTAGTAGTGCATGCCAGTAATCCTAACACATGGAGGGAAGCACAACCTGGGCTTCACAGTGAGCTTATGACAGAAAGCAAAACAAGAATACAAGACAAACTAGCCACAAAACCCATCATATTTACTGCCTTACCCTTTCTAGGACAAGGCTGCTGAACCCTACTCTTAGTGGACAACACGGTGCTTGTCCTCCTAATACACCAGCATCCACTTCCCTGAGAGGCAATCCTCCTACCACCCAACCACAGCCTCCTCCACAGCCTCTGCCAGCAGCAGAGAAACATAGGATTTCAATGCAGTGTTAGTTTCCCGAGCTTCCAAACATACAATAAAATAGCATGTTTTCTCAAATTATTGTTAGATAAGAGAAATGAGTCATAAGTAAAAGGGTATGTTCTGACTCATTTCAACAACTGTTTCTTTATATGTCTGTTTGCTTGTGTCTGTGAAGTCCTACAATGTGGACAACATGCTCTTGTGTGTTTTCAAGGCACATTAACTTTTGTGTACAGTGCAGGTGCTAACAAATGGACCAGCCAATGCAGGTTTGGGGTGGGGTGGTTTGCTTCACTTAGAATCAAAGATGGCTTCTTCTCCCCACCCCACCCCACCCCACCCCACCCACCCCAACTCCCACCGCGGGAAACATTGTAATACCTGCTTGACAGCTTTGTTCATTTTTCTCAGGGTTAGGTTTTATTTTTGGTTTTGTTTTTTTGGTTTTTTTTAAGACATCTCAATTATGTTTAGCGGGGTAATTTATAATGAAAGCAGCACATTTTGGTTTTTTGTTTGTTTGTTTAATCTGTGTCTTTTTTGTTGTTATTTTTGTTATTGGTCTCCCTGTGTAGTCCAGGCTGTCCTCCAACTTCTGATTCTCCTGCCTCAGCCTGCAGAGTGCTGGATTATTATCACAGCAGCTGAAAACAGCATTTAAAATTCTACTTTCAGAGACACCCAAGCTTGGTCAAGGGTAATTACCCCACCATTTCTTTCCGGTGGTTGTGGGTAATTCCAACACCATTTCTTTTCTGCCCACTCACCGCACTTACGGGCTGAGGAAGGAGCACAGTAATGGGAAGCATTACTTTGGGAAAAACAGCAACTGCAGATAGAGGTTATTTCCTGGCTATCATTCCAGTTTCTCTGTGATAAATCACCATCCCAGAGAGGCAAAATCCATGGAATGTCATTAAACTCAGAACAAGGGAAAGAAAACAGTGATCCATACCAACTGAGCAGCATTTTGGTGCTGTTATTATTACATTTGAGTAAATTATGGCTCTAGTTTTTAAACAATTTGAGAGACTCTCTATACACACAGGCAAAAAGTTAAACTATACTCACAATGATACTCTCATTTTATAAATTTCTCTTTACTAAAGAATTCAAGCCAATTATATATTCCTGAAATATACTTATACTGCTACATTCCTCCAGGCTCTGAAATTTCATTTAAGAAATGTAATAAAAGCAAGTAAGTTCCACGTACTAGGGCCAGTTTCTGTACTCACTTCTTGAAACAGTTTTCTTTCAAAGTAATGAGACTAATAATGTACAAGTATTAAGGCTCATCCAAAGAGTAAACAGTAAATAAATCTAACACTTGCTTGGAGGTGTCATCAAAAACCCAATTTATAAACAAATAAAGAAGCCTTGAAACCTTACTAACCACAGAGCAGAAATACATCACACCCACAGAAAACAAAATAAAAAAAGATGCCACTCGAGTCATCTTCCAAAAGTCAGTTCCAAGGCGATTCCTCAGAATTCTGAAGGTGTTTTAACACTAGAAACTGGTCCCAGGGCAGCCTGCAGGGCCTGTGGGGGCTTCTTATCACCAACACTCAGCAGTTGATGACACAGAGCTAGTTAGAAGCCTAATTTCCCACAGAACCTACACACTTCCAAAACCACAGAATTGATCCTTTCAGAGGACCAAGCAGTCCTCCTTTGACGCCGTTTGTCAGTCCAGAGGAGGAAACAAAGGCTGAGCAAGAATGAGTGCCTGCCTAAGGACACTCAGTTAGAATGCACATGGAAGCACAGAAATGTGCCTTAGTCTGCATCTTCTTGTATGGTCGGTGTATCTTCACCAACCTTGACTGGCTGTCTTAAGCTAACAAAGAGCATACAAAACAAAGGAAAACCTTGTTCCTAATTAGGAAGTCAAGTGTGTGAGACCCACAATTTCATGGCTTCTGAGCATGCCTGTGGGGGATGTTTGTGATAAGGATACTTGATCCAGAAAAACCTGTCCCGTCCACTATTGGTAACCCTATATCCTAGGCTAGGATCTTAGACTGGTTTGGGGGGTTTGTTTGTTTGTTTTTTACTGGGGAAAACTGATAATAAATACTCATTGCTCTTTGCTTTCTTACTATGGATAGAATATGAACAGCTAAACCTAAGCACCTATGGCTTCTCAACGATGGACTGTAACTCTGAACTGTGAGAATCTCAATCAGTCTCTCTCTCTCTCTCTCTCTCTCTCTCTCTCTCTCTCTCTCTCTCTCTCTCTCTCCTCCCTCCCTCCCTCTAGCACATAAGCACTCACACCACACCCCTTTCCCTCCTAAGTTACTTCTCTCAGGGTATTTACTCACAACAACAGAAAAGTAACTGAAACAGGAAATTTTTACCAGGCGTGGAACTGGAGCTATGATAACCCTGACCATACAGAATTTGGAATTGGTTTGCAGTAGGAATGTGAAAGAGTCTGGGATTTTGAAGCAGAAAAGATCTTAGAAGCTGTAAACAGCACTTAATGGGCCTTCTGGTGGAAGCCTGGAAAACAAAAGATGCTGAGAAAAACGTAGACATTGGAGACCTAGTCTGTGAGCTTTCAGAGGAGAACAAGGGCTCTCTCTACCGGGTACTCCGGATAGGGGCCATTCGTGTGATATTTTGCCCAAGAATCTAGTTGCATTCTGCCTGTTTCTTGAAAACCTAGGTGAAGCTGAATTTAAAGGTAATGAGGTCATCTCCTTGGCAGGAGAACATGCTGGCTGATGCCGTAAAAGTAAATCCTATTACTGAAGAGATCATTATCACTGAAGAAAAACCTTTTGCACTGCACTGAGCAAAAAATCCACCATTCAGAGCCTCCATCTTGTGAAGATCCAAGTTTACTTGAAGGAAGAAAGCCTAAACTGAAGGGGTTTCCTGTTCCTTAAAAGCAAGTGTCTACCCTAACAATCAGTACAAAGCCATGGTCCAAGAGCTCTAGCCTGTGACAGCAGCAGAACATGGAAGTACTGCTCACATGGCACTGGTTTTGCAAGCATGAAAGGTCCAAAATTGATGGTACCATGAAGACTTGTTCCATGGATTCCGAGAGCAGCTGAAACCAAACAATATATAGCTGGGTTGAAATCCATGCAAGGAGGCCCTAGCAGGCCACTGCATGGAGTGTGAATATGAAATCTAAATTACAAAGTAGATTCCAAAATATTGAAGATGCCAGGACTATAGGACATCTGTTAAGGAAAGCTACAGGAATGGAATAGAAGGGCCTAAAGAGAGAATATCTGTCTTGTGGATAGCATAGTTGGAAGGGTGGGGCTACCTAAGTCCTTTGAAGCCTAGGCAATTTCATCATGAGCCAGCCCCATATGCCAGGCATGGAGCTACAGAATTTGATGTTTGCCCTACCGGATATTGGTGTTGCTTTGATCTGATTATTCCTTTGTATGTTCCAATTCTACAATTTTGGAATGGGAATGTGCTATGCTATGTTGGAAGTTTATGGCATGTTTTTATTTTATAGGTACTCACTGTTAAGACCCTTGCCTTAAATCTCAGATGAGATGTGGATGTTGAACTATTAAACCATACTGAAACTTTTAAAGGCCTCAAGAACAGAAGAGCAAGGTTACAGTTTAAAGTGATTTGCTTGGCTGCTGAGTTGACAAAGGGTAGAGTTGGGATGGTTAGTCCATGCCAAATTAATGAAATGTAGAATTATCTGGGAGACAGGCCTCTGAGAATCCCTATAGGGGATTATCTTGATTAGGTTAATTGAGCTGGGAGCACAAGCTACTACAGTTAAAGGCATTTCTTAGGCTGGATACTGTATTGTATTTTTTTTTTAAAAAGTGAGCAAGTAAGCTAAGCACAAGCATTCACTACTCTGCTTCCTGACTGTGGATGCAATGTGACCAGCTGACTCAAGCTCCAATAATTTATCCCACAATGATAGACTCTAAACTGTGAGCCAAATAAACCTTTGGTGGAGGACAGGCGTGAGGGAGTATCTGACACAGGGTTTCTCTGTGTAGCACCGGCTGTCCTGGAACTCACTGTGTAGACCAGAGATCTGCCTGTCTCTGCCTGGGATTAAAGGCGTGGACCATCACATCCACCAAACCCTTCTATTAACTTGCTTTTGTCAGGGTATTTATCACAGCAACAGAAAAGTAACCAAAACAGTAGGAATCTGAGCAGCTGAAGAAGTTAATGACTCCAGCTAAGTGTCAAGGTCCATGTATATCTGCCTATAACTGTTAACAATCAGGCCTGTGACAGACACCAAGACAAATGGTAGGTACAATGCAAGCTGTTCCCTTCTTAAGAAGGACGAATGGTGATGTAAGTTTAAAATCCCAACTACTTATGAAGCAGAAGGATCACAAATTCAAGGAAGGCTGAGCTACAAAGTGAGTTCAAGGTCAGCCAAGGTAACATGAGACCAAACACAGAAAGTGACAAAGGGCTGAGGACAATACAACAGGCCTGGAGCCCTAGGCTCACTCTAGTACTGGGGGTTGGGGTGGGGGAGAATAGGAATGCCCAAATCTCTTCTAACCTGACAATACATTTGAAGGCACTCAATGAGGCCTTTCCCAAATCAAATCACTAATATCACTGCTAAATATCTTTGGTCACTATATTCAATCCACATTTAAATCCCAAACAACAAGAGGAACATCAGTTTCTAAAATGTCTAATATCCCACTATGGCACACCTTACACTCAAGAGGTCTCAGTACCAGATCCCTATTTCTCTTCCTGTCAAAAATGAAATAAATAAACTAATTAATAAACTCATAATAGTAATAACATAAACAAATGCAAACTCTGGTTTTTAAATGCACAAGGCCTATTTTCCACTTGAGCGGAATTCTTACTGAGTTCATGGTCCAAGTGAACTGATTAATTTTTAGGGCATTTTATTCACTTCCATGGTTCAGCCACAATTTAGATTTCGAAGCTTATTTTAGGTTTGCTTCCAAACTACTACCCTATAGCTAAGAACAGGTCATCTACCAACAAAACAATTACTGCTAACTTTTAAAAGTCCTGTTAACGAGTAAGGAGGACACATCTGTGTAAATCTTGCTTTTGCCAAGCTGTCCCATGGTTGATTGTGCTGTGAGACTATCATGAGCACACACACAGTCATTCCCCAACAGACAGAACTTGAAAACAGCCAGGAAAGAAAACTGAACTAAGAGATCATTCAGAATAGGACTTTGGGATGATCACAGTATGATCAAACAAGAGCAAAGCACACACTTTTCAGACACATAGCACAGACAGTCATAATATGTGTAATAAGAATCTGATTAAGGGTCGAAAAGCATCAGCAGAATCTTAAATCTTCTATTTTTTTTAAGTTACAAAACAAATAGCATTTGTAAGAATAGCTGTTTTCAAAGTTATGTTGTTATTTTAGTTGGTTTATATGTCTGAATATGTCAACACAGTTAAATAAATAACAGCTGTTTGTTTACAGACAGATTTGTATGTCCAGACTCACTTTTTCGTGTGGATAGAATAGTTAAGATTAGAAATAGACATGAATGATTCCACGTTTTATCATTCAAGTACAATTTATTTTTCCTAAGTTTAAATACAGATAAATACAAATACTGTTCTTTTCTGACTTCATTCTACCAAAATATCACAAAGAAGACTTTTACTGGCTGTGGTAAAGCAAGATTTTACAGTATATTTTTCTTTAAGCATCTTTAAAAACAAACAAACAAAAAACCACCTAAACAGCTATGCAATATTAATTTAAGATTCTATGACAGGTATTTTAGGATGGAGTTCATCTGAAGAACTCCAAAGCTGATTTAAACAACACTACACACTATATTGACATAGGATGTGTGCTTTTGAAACAGGTATCACTTTGTGCAGGAAACACTGAATTTCCAGCTCGTACTTACTACCACCACCATCTCACACAGACACAGACACAGACACAGACACAGACACACACACACACAGACACAGACACACACACACACACACACACAGACACAGACACAGACACACACACACACAGACACAGACACAGACACAGACACACACACAGACACACACACACACACACACACACACACACACACACACACACAGGATGGGAGCAAAGAGAGGGAAAGAATAAACTTGACTGGCAGCCATGCCCAGCCAGGTGAGTGTCACCTGTCTGGAGAGAGATCTAAGGCTACAGCAAATTCAACTCAATCCTATTTCTTTAAGGTCCAGCACTGAGAATAAGCTGAACACCACGGTAAACTGGTGTGCCTTTGATCTCCATTGGAACAAAAGCAAAATGACACACTCAAATGAAAAATCATTGATAATGGATGAAAGGGTGATTCTTCCTTTGAATTCTTTCTGTTTGGAGGAAGAGGGCTTAAGAAGAAAACCAAACTCTCAAAACATAGCACAATACTTGAGATGACAATACCAAAACGGGGATAAGAACAGGTGGGACAGAGAGGAAAGAATACAGAAGAAATGCTGTCAGCCTGCCAGGAAAAGGGGGTTCTCACTTCTGAACCAGGTGGAAAGACAGTATTCTTCATATCAAAAGAACCAGATGCAGAGCGCACACAAGCTACGGGATGATCCATCACGCATTAAGCCTCACCACTGTGGCTCTACCATCCATCCCAAATGACTAAGTTTCACTACTGCTTTCCTGCATCAGTACCTTATTTCACTCACTGGGAGTAATGAGTCCATCCAGTTGGCGCCTTTTGATGTTAAAACTGAACTTAATTAAATGCCTTCCTCACAAGAGACAGTGCTCCTTCTTGACTAAACTTTCAAGATAGTGATATGAATTTTAATTTAATTTTAATTTAGTGTTACGTAGATAACTTTTAAAAAGATCTGTTCTATTTTAAACTTTGTGTATGTGTGTCTATGAGGACATGAGTGCAGGTGTCCCCAGAGGCTAGACGAGAACTTCAAATCGCCAGGAGATAGAGTTGCAGGTGGTTGTGAGGTGCCCGATGTGGCTGTATTTGCTGTGTGTAGAAAATTCATAGTTTTCCATGAAATTACTTTCAGTGGTGAGTTTGGGCTGCTACAGTGGCTGTGAACTCAGGTTCTAATCTTCCATGGGTGTATGTATACTGTCTGTGGTGAGCTATCCATGCCCCTCAAAGTTCTCTGCCATTGGTGTCTAATCAATCTGTCTGTCTTATAGCATATAGAGGGGTTCGTATAAAGACACTGAGTGGAACCTCTTGGCGAGCAAAGATCAAGATTGGATAAAGGCTTTAAAAGAAAACTATTTTAAGAAGCGAAAATTCCTATGACTCAAAACTGTAACTGACAGCTTTTGAATTTGCTTCTCCCAAATTCCTCAGAAATTTGGGACATCCATGGTCATTCCCTGTGTAGTTTCATCCCCACCCATGGTGTAGACCTTCAACAATCAACAACAGCTCCAGACACTCTATGCTCCAGCTGCCCTTGCCATCCATGTGCCACTAAACCAATCTCTTCCCATCTACAAGTCTCTTCAGAAATGAGCTCTCTTCCACTATGGTGCGCCCACATCTACAGCAGAAAGCTGTCTTCCTTGCCACTCCACCCTACTGTGCCAACAGCTGATTAGTTCCTTCTAATGTTCAAGTCTAAACCTGATGCCCTGAACACTTTTTTTTGGACTTTCCATAAGCCTCACTTTCTCAAGTCTCTTGATTTAGTCTCAAACATAAGGATATCCATATATTGAAGGGTCTTCTAATATATTCATTTATTGATACAAAAAAAAAAAAAAAAAAAAAAAAACACCTCAAAAATGTCCTGACTCATGCAGCTGTGGAAGGGCTTAGCAGGCCAACTCAGCTTCTCTGCTTCCTTGCATGTGACAACTATCAGGGAGGGTTCAGAAGGTGGCCTGGAGTCCCAGCTAAAGCCAAGGCTGGAGTTCTAAGGTTAGGCTAGAGCCAGGCTTGACTATGAGAAAGGGGAAGACCGGTGGCGACCTATACCATGAAGCAACTGGTATTAGGGATAAAGAAAACAGCAAGAGAAATCTGGGGTCCTATGTGACAGCCAAAGGTGTGATGGAAGGGGCAGGGGGTACCAAGCAAAATGCACATTCCACCTCTTCAGAGCTTGCTCACCTAGGACTGCCTCAGGCACCTACTACAAAGAAAGGGGTGTAGCACCAACAAAAAGTGGAGGGAACGGAAGCCATCAAAACACAACCCTCCCATCCTTGCATCCGCCCAAGCCATCCTGCTTTCTTTCTCTCTGCCCATGAAGGGAGGATCCCCCTTCCCTCTCCACTCTTCCACCCTTGGCCCACTTTCCTCCATGATGCTGAGAATTTGCCCCATCAGCTCCCTGCCATTCTCTTTGGCACTCCTGGTCCTTCTTTCACCACTGACTTCTTTCCTCAATGCTTCAACACAGCAATCTCTTTAAGAGACACCCCCTCAAACCACTGTTTCTCTAGGGTACACACTCTTAATCACCTTTGAAAGCTTGAAGTCTTGACCCGAAGCATCTTAGTGCTTCCTCCTTTCCTCTTCTTTAATCTGGTCTGTGATTTTAAAATCTAGTCTGTGATTCTAACGCCCTGCTTCTGCCTGGGTATACTCCATAAAGACAGCTACTAACCGCTGTGCCTAACTCAGCATCCTCTCACTGGTGCTCAGGCACGGGCCATCTCTAGAAACCTCACCGCATAAGCACTTTCATAAATAAGCCCCTTCTCTCTTTGCCGTGCTGACAGTTCCTAAATGTTCTCCTACGCAACTCCTCCTTACTGTGCTGCTCAGAAGAGGGCACCGTCCCCAATTATGCCTTCACCAACTTGTCTCCATCTATCATTCTTTCGCATTTTCACTCATTCCCAGATTTTGATCTTTAAAATAGAGTTCCAGAACTCTCTCCATGCTAGCCCTTCTCCTCAGCTCCACTGTTTCTAATTTCTCTAACAAATGTATCTACTCTAGAGCCAAACACCCTGCTAGTCAGGGTGGCCTTGACCAGGGCTACAGTAGACCCAATGGACAGGATGAAAGGCTATGCAAGAGAGCACAGAAAGCTTCCCCAGGTGGTAAAAGGGCAGCTGCTTGCCAGCTAGAAGGGCTCTTGCCTCTGCTTAACCTACAGAGACCCCACTTCCAACAGCCACTAACGAGGAAGGTTATTTCTCAAATGGTAGTTAGCCACAACGCCCCAGAACTCTGAGCTCACTTGATGAAGAACTAGGCTGGCAAGAAGAAGAGTCACCCAGCTCCTTGGATCCTTACCTACTTCTGGAAGTGCTTATTCGTTGGTTTGATAACAAACCAAAGTGACAGAAATCTTAAAGTGCAAGGTGATTTTTCATAGTCTTCAAAGCCAGAGTGATAGGGCACTATGATCTAGCTTGCTCTTCCTTTTTGTCCTCAGCTAACTTTACTATAACTCAGCAATGTCATCATGTGGAATCTGTACGAATTATAACAAAGCCTTCAAATCAAGCCTGGTTCCCTCTTTGGAAGGCTGGGCCACTTTTCTAACAGGTTTTCCTCTTTCTTCTCTCCTTCCATCTAACTCTTCACCAGCACGTCCACCAGAGTGTGCTTGTCCACTCTCTACCTTCTCAGCCTATCAAACGTGCGAAGCCCTCTTTTACATGCTACACCCTATGCCAACTACATCATGTTACTCAACAACCTGAAGGAGAACCCATGTTCTCCCATCTCCACACCTTTAATTCCAGCTGTTCTCTCAAAATGTCAAACATGCTTCAAATCCTGACATCCTCCCCTTTTTAAAATGTCAGAGCAGACCTTCTTTAAGATATTATGCAAGATTCTCTCCTCCTTCAAGCCTGCCAACCCTATATCATGAATTACTCATTCAGCCCTATGCCTACGCCAGTCTTCTGAACTACAATGTAAGGCTCAAGAGGTCTGCATCAGCTGTCTGTCCAGAGCACTAGCACAATGCTCAGGTGCACTGGTCACTTCTGTGCTGATGTGACCATGGTAGGTTTGATTTTTAGCCCGTGGTTTCAGAGCAGTTTCAGTCTGTTGTAGAAGGGCAAGCGGGATAGAGCATCTCTGTCTGGGGCAGCAGGAGTGTTGGGTGGTTGTTCACATGGCAGTGGGCCAGAGTAGGGAGAAGGGAATATAAATCCTACTTCCATCAGGCAGGCCAGGCAGCCTAACGGCTCCACAATCTTCAAAATTGCACCACAATTTGATGTGACTGAACATTCAAAGCATGAGCCTACAGAGGGACACTTGAGACTCAAACCACCATGGTGAAATCATCATGCCGAGTTACTATTGTGACCTAGACATAGAATCCCAAGGGCTTGTTCAAGTCAGGACACAGTCACATATATGACAGTCATGATTTTCTAAAGTTTAACTTTTAGACATTCAGTCCCCCTCATCAATAAACAGAAAAATAAGAATTAATCTTAGTTTTTCAAAGGATAAATGAAAAAAAAAAACCTTTGAAACATTTACACAATGCAAACACACACAAGATAGTAATATTGTCAAAATATTTTGCATAATGTTCATTGGTAGAGATCGACCAACTTACCTTGCTGCAAATAAAATGTTATAAATAATTAAGCACTTTGCTACACAAACTCAAGAAGACAAAAGTACCAAAGAGGTTTAGTCACTATAATATTTGGTTGCTGTAAGGTCACTGTGCTGTTTCATTTTACTGGCTATACACAGCGCTAATCGAAGTATTAAAATAAGATTTTAAAATGTACTTTTTTGTAGCCTTCTGTAACTTCCAGGCAGTAATTTGTGTAAACGAGTAATTATGTTACACTCATATGTCTAAACGCTGTTATACCTTTAATATAAATGTCAATTACACGAAATAGCCTCTAACAGGAAACCTGTATCATTTTTTCTTATGATTCACCATTACCATAATGATGTACGTGCTCACTGGCCAATGTAAAATGAGCTTGGAAATATCAAGTTCTGAAGGAACATTTTCACATACACATACATTGAACACGGTGCCTGTGTTATTTCTGAAAAGAAGAAACCCACTGTGCAGCAGGCAGTGTGAAACATAATGCAGCTTTACTCTGCATTAGGAAAGCAGGAAAACAACCAGCTGTGAGTTAGAAATAGAACAAAATTTGGAGTTGCAAGTTGCAAGCCCAAGGGACCTCAGGGAACATTGAAGTACTCCTTAATGGTGAATAGCTGATTTTATTTCAGATGCACTCAGGATACCAGGCAAAAGATTTAACATTTTAATTTTCAGTTTCAAAAGCTACAGACAGACCTGTTGGTCAAGCAGAAGCCTGGCAATGACTGCAGCAAATCTATCAATCAATTCACTATGGCTGGGCTCCACCAGCAGCCCCTGATACCAATTAGGGAAAGGCAATACAGAACTGCTGCTACCAGGTTACAGCTTTGCCAATTAGAGCACAGCCTGGGTGAGAGGGGACTGTGAACACTGGAACTTGAGGTCAGGAAAAAGAGGAGAAAAGCACCTTGTGTAATGCAACATGAAAAAGAAGGATTGCGGGAGGGACACAGAAAAGAAGCAAGTCACTCTACAATCAAACAGCACATTTTATTGTTCCCTTGTCAAAGACATGCAGACACTAAGACAAAGCCAAAGAGAGGCAGGCATCTCTGCCCTGGAAGGCGCTGCTCATTGGCCTGAGCAACTCCAGGAGCCCAAGGCTGTCCCACAGCAGCTCCCAGGCTGCAGCCTCTGACTGTTCCTTTGGCTCAGGATTCACAAGTGAAGCTGGCTCACACAGGGCCTTAACGTCAAAGGCAGACACATATCAAAGTACTGCAAGCCCAGTATTGCAAATCAGCCTCATTATTTGCACATAAGCCTTTTCTGCTAAGTTTTCTCATTTCTACATCCTACAAAATTTTAGGGACCACCTTTCAACTTTTCCACCTGAGCTCTTCTTCCAAATCATGACTCATAGTCCTGGCTTATAAGACTTCATAAACTCCAAGAGCCTTAAATATTTTTTTTTTATACTATAGTCCCTTCATCTCTGTTGCCTTCTTCTGAATACCTCCCCTTAATTCCATTTTGCTCACCCAGCTTTGAAGGCTCCGGCTGATCCTTTCAGCGATGTTCCAGCTGAAAAGGCTAAAGGCCAAAGCAAAGCTAACAAAGAAGTTTCAGATTGTAGGGATCACTTTCTGACGCAGATTCAAAACTCAGGTCTGACTAATTCTATAAACGTATCAAAAGACTGAGTTATGTAAAAATAATAGGCAAATATATCTAAAAAAATTTTAAAACTCCTAAGTTTCAAATATAAAAAGGCTACTAATCACTATCAACCGAGTCACCTCTATGGCAACATTTTCCTGGGTACCTGATGCTACCTCGTGATATCTGACTCTGTCTTAACTCTAGTAACTGTTCTGCTGTGATCATTTCTGCCCCAGTACTCCTTAGTGGTGAGTAGCTGATTTTATTTCAGATGCACTAAGGATACCATGCAATAGATTTAACATTTTAATTTTTTAGTTTCAAAAGCTACAGACAGACTTGTTGGTTAAGCAGAAGCCTGGCAATAACAACAGCAGCAAATGACACCATCAGAAATGTCTAATGGTGTACTCAGTGTGCCATGCATACAAGAACAAGAAGTGTGGATTTCAATGATCAAATAAATCCTAATGTCAGACTGATTTGAGCATGAGGAGATCCTACAATGTCTATGACCCTAACCACAGACAGGGTAAGATTAACTTTGACTATAACAGGGGATCCCAAACTCAGCTGCCTGGAGGAATAGCCAGTGAAGCTGTACAAAATGCTGCAGCTTAAGGCCCAGCTTGCAGAGATGCTGGCTTCACTGGCTGGGAGTAATGCTGAGGACAAAGGTTTCCTTTCAAGACCCCTCATCTGCACCTGGGCCTAAAGTATGCAGGAAACACCCACCGTGTCTGTGTGCTTTATATGAGACACAGGCACAGCAAAGTTGAGGAAGGTAGCCAGGTAAGCAGGCCCCACAGGTCTTAGCAAAAACCAAAAGAGATTGTGCCAGATTCTAGAAACATGCACACAAGAATGATGCTGGGGGATAACTAATTTCAGGTTGCTGTGTCTACCATCTTTGGTAGAGGAGGAAGCTGTCCAATGGGCAGGACAGGACAGTTGCCTCTGTGTGGACTCCCAGATCTAGGGTGTAAAACAGTATACAGTCTCCGGCATATTAAAGATATGTTCAAATGTCACTTTGCTGAGAGTGAGGTACTGTGACTCTACTAGCTCCATGTTACCACAATGAAATACAGAGAAAACGCTCTTACTTTGGCTCATGGATTTGGAGGTTCCAGTCAAAAAACAAGTGGTCTCATTGTCTGCAGCTCCAATGAGGAACCGCATTGTGGCAAGTGTGGGGGAGCAAAAGCATTCACCTGCTAAGCCAAGAAGCTAAATACAGAAAAAAGGATGAGAGCAGGATCTGAATTCCTAGGCCCCATCTTCTTAAAGTTCCACCACCTTCCAACTTAAAACACGTGGACCTTTGTGGACACTATCCATGCCCAAATCCTAATAGTGCCCATCCTTTTCTCTATAGCAGTCCAGCTTGAGAACCACTCCTCCAGACCAGCTCAGGTTATGCATCACTAATATGAAAACCTGAAAAGAGATTTTGGGGGAGCACTTGAAAGTTTCAGACCAGTGATGCTCAACCAGTGAAAATCTTTAGAAATATTCCAAAATTCAAAACTCTTGGCGTCTGCAGTAGTTCTGGTGCCCAGCTTTTCAAGTAAGAGATACTCCATCTGTGTGCTTCAAACTCTAATTTCATATAAGGTCTCACAGGAAGACTGTGTTCAGATGTATAATCTGCTTTAATAGGTCCAACCTGGGCTAAAGAGACTATTTCTAATGAGCAAGCAGATGACCGGCAAATCCTCTGCTATGGTTGTGTTCTGCGAAACATCTTTGACTTGGCTTTTATACATAAAAATCCTTTCACAGTCCTGGGATCTCTTGGAGGACTAAGTGTGATAAAGAAGTTACCCATCCATGGCATGGAGTAAAGTGGAGATAGAACAGCCCACAACTTGTTTACTTTATCTAACATATTTTTTCATACAGCCCCACATTCTAATGCCCATCTATATGTTTATTTGCTTTCTTGTCTGTCTTTTACCCTAGGCTATATACTGAAAGAGAATATGTGTCTTATTTGTCTTGGTAATTCTGGAGCCTGAAAGATCCAGCACTGAGGAAGCATTTAACACAAAATCTCTGCTCACGCAGAATGAACCAGGTATGGGGACAATGACACCTAAAATCAAGATGGTGTGAGGTTATCCAGTCTGCTACCAGCTTATTCTAGATAAAGACAAGCAGGGAAGTGGCCTCGTTCCAGCCACTGGTAAGGTCTTCCTGGGAAAGAGCGCATGGTGACAAAGACAAGACAATTCTGCACCTTCATTGCTATGGAAGGCGTATTCGGTGCACTGTGTCCAGCAACACAAAAAAAGACAAACCAGGAAAGGGATAACCAGAGAGAGACCATTTTCTATTATTGCTACAACGAACCTTCCTGCCACAGAAGAACTTCAGAAAAAGAGCCTCTGGAAAGGCAAGTTCTGGGTACATCCATGTCATCGACTTCACCAGACCCCCAAAGGACCATGATGAAATGGCAAAGGAGAAACTCTCACAGCCTCGGGCAAAACATTAATCCAACCTTGGAATTCAATCACTCATGAATGCCTACTGGCAAAACTATTCAAGGTCTCATAAAATTAGAAAACTAACAAAATTAGAAGAGCACGTGCCTGAGGCAGCACATTGGCAGAGGAGGAACAGAGACTTCACTGGCCAGCATGAGGTCCACCAGGCAGCACTGGTTTGTAGTCACTTTCAAACTACTGGATAACTACTAGTGGACTAGTATTGCAGTTTACAAATAATACCGCTACAACAAAAACAGAATAAATACAGGTGGACAAAAAGAATAAATTACAAATAGAATTTTCTACAGAACTAATGAGTTTTGTGTAGTAGGTGATGATATAAATGTATTATTGTGGATCAGAACTTTAAAAAGAAACTTTTTTGTCTACTAACTAAATTCCATACTTTATTCAAATTTGAAAAAAAAATCTCCAAAAGAAAATATGGAAGCTTTAAAAAATTTGTGTATGTTAAAATAACCAGTCATTCAAAAATAAACTTTTTAATAAAAATGCCTCTGCGGCAGCAAGGATCATTCTTCACATAGTACTGACACTTTAATATGTAACATTGACAATTATACTAAGTCATATTTACTAAGGAAACAGCATGGCATAACAACCCAGAACAGTCTGGAGCCAAACTCACCAGTTACTGGGAATAAACCGCTTACCATCTCTTAGTTACTCCTAATAATACAGATAACATAAAATGATAACTCCATGCAGTAACAATGCTTTAAAACAGTACTTTGTATATTGTGTGGTATGAGTTAAGTACTAGCTGTTATTATTACTTTAAATGAGGATCTGAAGTTTTCCATTACAGAAGCTGCTTGGCTTGCGAGGTTACATGCTAACAAATACTTCATGAGTTGAAAATGTCCTCAGTGAAACACATTCAATACACCAATCTACTTAACAACAAAGGACATGGCAAGATACAAGTCATCTCCCCTCCTGGTCACTCTGGCTGAGTGGGGCTGTGGTTCATTGTCACTAGCTCATACTCTGAGAGGATCAGATCTCTGGTCTGGGAAAGTTCAAAATTCACTATTCAAAGTGCATTTTTTACTGAACTCATACATACAACTTTCCCACCACGGCAAAGTAAAGCAATCCTAAGTCAAAGCAGTGTATGTTCGGACTATATATATTTTAATGTTACACTAAAGAGCGAGAGTGTGGCTGCTATGTGAGTAAAGAGCTAGGGATTCATCTAACTCTGTGAGAGTCAATTTGAAATAAAAAGTTGACCACTGTAAAAGGGCAAGATGGGAGAGAGGTATACTCACAGAAATGTCACGAAGTTAAGACACAGCAAGGAAGGAGCACACAGGTCAATAAAGGCACAAATTAAATTTGCACACCAGCACACCTGAGTCTCACCCTACAGCTTGCTCTTCTTCTACACTGCCTTTTCAATTTGGTCTTGAAAGTATAGGGGACCTTAAGCTTGCCCTATTTCCTAATCTCATTCAAACTGTGAGAAGCCACATGCTGTGTTCTTAAGAACCAATTATTAATTAGAAGCCCCAGAAAGCTGGACGGCTCTCATTATTATTAAATCCAATATCAAAAAAGGATGTGGATAATTACTATATTTGCTTCCCCAACTGGTTTTGACAAAGCATGCCGAAGCTATTCTTGACACCAGTGTCACCACAGTAGAAGTGCCCAATTTACTGGCACCTCATCCCCGGCTGCTGGAAGCTCCTAGTGCTTGCTGTTAAACTAACAGTTTCTATTAGGCTAAACACAGTTTGGTAGCCATTGTCAAGAAAATCAGAGCTGCTCAGGCATGGCAGAGTCACTGATGTTATTTGTGTGGAAGCCTCTGATTTAGTGAATCACTCGCAATTGTTAAGCAAGTAATTAAACTATAAAGCCAAGACCTGTGATTTTCGGGCTTTTCAAAGCAATAATCATCAAAATTCCAAGTGCCATTTAACTGATTCCATTCTAAAAGCACTGGCAACATTCATGCTGTTGCCATTATTCCAGCTGTATAGTTTACAAGAACAAGATTGTGGCCTTTACAGGAATTATATACCACTTAACTACCTCGCTAAGCACAAGAGGTTTAAAGGGAAAACATATAAAAAGCTGTTAACGAGAACTAGACATAGATTTGCTCACATATGGCTATCTTAGGTTTAACAATTCAAAAAGTCCTATTTTTAGGGCAGAAATACTAAAATAACTAGACTTTTGTTCTTCTAACCTTTTCCAAACATAAGAATGCATTATACGAACTTCACAATTCCCCTAAGTGCCTTTAAAATTACAAGCAATTTAAACCTATGATTCATGTACCACACTGACTACATGCATTTTTTTAAACTTCAAATCTCAATTATATCTTAATAATATGAGAGGTGTGCCTTAAATAAACCATATTTCACAAACTCCTGGTAAGGTAATAATAGTTACATGTATTTTTAAAAACTGGCTGCATTACAAATGTATTCCTGATTGTCATGACCTGTCTCTCCATACTGACTGAAATACCTACCAGGCGGCAGTGCCTACTTCAAGCTGCGGATAGAAGCTTTTTTAAAACTTTATGCTTATCTGTGGCTGGTGATTAGTTGTGATAGTTAATATAATCCAATGTCACAAATGGCAATTTATTCAATATACAAACCAGCTGTAGTAATTAGTGAAAACATTGCTACTGATTAAGATTTAATATGGTGGCTGGTATTGCTGTACTGTAGGACATAAAAGGACCGACTCAAAGGACCTTATTACCACGGTGTTTTATGAAGAAGCATACTGCCATTCAAAACATTAATTCACTAGAATCTGGATTATATAAAAACATATTAATGGTTCTATAAAATATCAGGAATAAAAGAAAAACCCCAACAAATGCTTCCAACAAGTTAAGAAAATGTGTATTTTAGAGGATAGTCAAACACAACTACTGTTTTATTTTTCCAATTATCAAATAATTCTATCTTTTACTGGAGTCCCTTCCTAACAACTTCCAAGGCCCTTTCCAGCATCTGATGCACACATATTCATCTATCATATTCTTTCCTGTGCGTATATCATCATCTAGCATTACATCTCTTGTGAAGTACATGTGTTAGATGCTAATCATTCTCCACTCATTAGATGGAAACACTAAGGCTCAGCGAAGAGTCATGAGTTGCTCAAGGACTTCAAACCAGTGAGAATAGAATTCACACCCCAGCTTCTCAATTTCAGAGTCAATCTTTTTTCTTCTCTATTACACACAGGACTTAACATACCCACTTCCACAGTTAGGGGAAGCCACTGAGTAACTCAAAGCAGACAGGTGCTTGCACAGCGTACGTGAAGGCCTGGACTCAATCCCCAGCACTACATAAACTGTCTGTGGTGGGACAAGCCTGCAACCAAGCACGCCAGAAGTAAGGCAAAAGGACTAGAGACTGAAGGTCATCCTCAGCTACATAAGCAAGTGCGAGGCCAGCCTGGGATGCACGAGACCCTGTCTCAAAAGGAAGAGACACAGGCAGTTCACAACTAGGAAGCGAGCAGTTTCACAGTTATTTAGAAAGAATGATGGAGTCCCAAGCCAGCCTGGCAAATTCTAATGTAACTGACTACAGAGCTGAACTACCTCAGTAGTCCTAAGTACAATAACTAGTTTCTACAATACTAGCACTACAGAAATAAAGCCCGAAGGGAAACCCAGAGCACAAGAAAGCAAAGTCAAGAGCTTGGGAATGATTCTTCCAAATTAATAACAAACAGGGAGAAATGTTGGAGACACATATGAATAAATAAATATATGGTATTCCTATTCACATAAATCGCCACCATAATTTCTCTTTTGATTCAAATTGATTACTACAAACTTCTTTTTCCCAGAGCCCACCAACTAAGACAGTCCCCACAGACATACTCTTTTTTGAGTAAAACTACTAAAAAGTCAGGTCTATAAATGTATCAGAGTAAAAATTATCTCCTCTAAGGGGCTAATACTCTAAAAGGCTGAGTGATAGAAAGTAAAAACATACTACCTCTGTCCTTTCTATTAGCAGTATTAGTGCTAATGAGAAAGTGCATGAAGAACAGGAACATACTCTTAAGGCAAACGTGTTACAAGGATAGATTAGTCACAGCTCTCAGGTTAAATCTCAGCACTCAGTGCTGAGAGACGACAAGAGACAGTGCTTAGCGGGTCTTTCTGCAGCACAAGCTCAACTATTTAATTACAGGTTTGCAAGCCATTTAGCACTTCTCAGCACACAAAAGTGAGACGTGTTTGCACGTGTGTTCGACGGTTCAGGGTGTAGCTATAACTCAATTATCTGGCATCCCTGGGAAAGGACGTGCTCCATTTAAATACATTTTCTATATAACTGAGGCCCTCCCTTCATGCACCCTAAGTCTCTGATGAAATCTGTAGCCATCTTAAGAGAACTCTTTCCTCAGAGTACTGCCGTCCTGTGCCCCTGCAGGCAATAGGCTAAAAGATGGTGAGTGCTGGAGCACTGCATGGTTTGGGGCTTTGTATGGCAAAGAAAGCAAGGCCATCCTGTGAAGAGTCATCGCTGAAGTCGCATACACAGCTTCTGTTTTACATTTTGCCTCTTCCTTCTATGTCAGATGTTAGCTGTCATTTTCTCCATGTGACAGATTCTACCTCAAACTCCATTATTCAATTCATGATAAGAGTTTGCTGCATGGGAAAATAAGGGAACTTGGTATGTATGTATGTATGTATGTATGTAAACACTGTGTATATATATATATATATATATATATATGTATGTATGTGTGTGTGTATATATATATGTATATGTATGTATGTATGTACCAGCAGGACGAAACATGAGGGCCTAAGGTGAAAAGTATGTACTTTATTGAACAGATTTCATTTTTACTCAGAAATGGACCAGTAGAAATACTGTTCCATCCACTCTGTTGGTTTCTATTTTCAAAAGACTTGAAAGCAGGAGAAGTCTTAGACCCAGAACCCTGCATTCCAGATTCTAGTTCTACTATAAGCAAAGAAACCACCTTCCTAATGGCCAATGCCCTGTCAAAACATTTCAAAGCAGGTGTCTTGCTCTGGGCATGCATATAAACATTTTTATACATTTCTATAGTTCTACCTCTTAAGTGTTGGGGACTATGTGTTCAAATGTAACAAAAAGGACATAGTGGCCGGGCGGTGGTGGCGCACGCCTTTAATCCCAGCACTCGGGAGGCAGAACCAGGCGGATCTCTGTGAGTTCGAGGCCAGCCTGGGCTACCAAGTGAGCTCCAGGAAAGGCGCAAAGCTACACAGAGAAACCCTGTCTCGAAAAACCAAAAAAAAAAAAAAAAAAAAAAAGGACATAGTGGGCATAGCTCCTTGAGCTCTATCCTTAAGTCTGTGGCTCTATCTTACCTAAGAATTAGCTAAGTAACTACACACAAGGACTTCTCTTGAATTGATGTCATTCTTGAAGGCTGCACTTAGAACAAGGCACTCACTTCTTAGAGCTTCATGCAAGGCTGGAGTTACTGCCTCAGCATCCACACCTGTGCTGTATTCCCAAAGTCATCTTCAAGCTCACAGAGGCTTTCCCAGATGATCAGCATAATCACACTTCAGTTCACAACAAGGCTTTCCTGACCTCTTCAAAATATCCCACTAAGGCTATCAACCACTCACAGGGACAGCCACTCCAAGCTGCAGGCCTGCAAACATCCGCTTGCTCGCACACGTAACTTGCGAATTGGCTCTTACATCTCAAAGTTTACAAGCTTTATACTCTTCTTGACAAAGTGTGCCTCGGAAAGCTTCCAACCAGAGCAATGAGCTCCCTGCTTCTTGGTGAGAATGGGTTCCTTACACTGCTAGAGACATCAAACACTACAGGCATAGAACTCTCTATTGTCAGAGCATTTGCCCCACTACTTTTCCAAGGGAAGTCTGGGTTGATCAGATGATCTACCAGGGCAGGAGTCTAGTCAAGGAGGTGTAGGTCATGTAGAGGGCAAGTGATTGTGAACTTGTGAACGAGACCTCTGAGATCTACTCAGTCCTTGTACCACTGGGGTGGGGGTCGGGGGAGAAAACCTCACAGCAATAATAAGTTAGCACACATTTTCAAGGGCTGAGGGGCTATCTGAGTGGTAGGACACTTGCCTGGCGTGTGCGAACGCTCCAGTCTGACCCACAGCACCACCACCAGGGGAGGAGAGGCAGGATATTGACACACCTCTTGTGGATTCTCAGAGTAACTCCCCGAAGCAGCTAAGCTTGCTTGAAAGATGAGGAAAAGTGAGCACAGAAAGGCCGAACTGTTCCCCAAAGACTGCAGTGGGTAGTCAAGTTAAGGAACAAGACATTCTAGTCTATGGTTCCTGGATGATCTTCTGTGGGTCCCTAGGACAATCTAGTCCTTCAGTCATTGACTGGAAAACTTTCAGGGCCCATTACAGTTCTCTACTGAGGAGGAAGTAGAAAGTAACACAAGGAACAGAAGGCGGGGGGAGCACACTACTGCAGCCATTAAAAAAAAAAATAAGAAAGAAAAAAAATCCACAGCAACTAGTTTATCATCCTTCATACACGTGATACAGACAAGAACCAGGGCTGCTATAAATTATTTATGATGTGTAACAGTTTAATGGAGTATAAAATAGATTCCTTTTTTCACAGTTAGTAAAAGTTGTAGGATTCTTAATGTTGTCATATCCAGACGAAGCATGTATCCCACCCATCCTGACTTTTGACAGAAGCATCAATTTTCTAAATTGTTCTCTAACAAGTATAAGCTAAGGAAAAAAGAAAATTACTCACGGTGTTAATAATTGCAATTCTCAGAAGATTTTCAAGAAACCACTATAATTTCACATTATTGAATCCTGTGGTTTTCTCCGATGGGAGACTTTTCAGAGTTTCTCATCTGTCTATATTAAAAGGAGCCATCACCATTGAAAACACTGAGGAAGTGGAAAGGGTACAAGGGGATGATCTAGGCCAGTAGAGGCATGGAGGTGCTGCATGGCGACACCCACAACGCAAGGAGAGCCACTGCTGCCACAGATGTCCCTCAACAGCAAAACTGGAGTCTGTAATGAGATCAAGACGAGTTCTCTAAATGGACTCTGCAGGTGTACAAACCAGTATTATTCATTAGGAGAGCACACACTCCGCACCATGTGTGGTCTACAAGAAGACATCTGATAGGCTACTGGAACTTCACTGATTACAAAACATCCAACCATTCATAAATAATAAAGGAGTAAACAACAAACCAGGAGAAAGGGGCTCTACCAAACAATGCCCACCCACCCCCCAAAAAGAGGAAGAGGGAATAAGTATGAATAAAAAAATAACATGCCCAGTTTATCTACATACTAGAAGATCAAACACTCAACTTGTGTATACATTTTAGACATTGCCAAAAGGTTCTCTAAATCATAGAGGAAAATAAGAGATTTGAGTATTAAAATGATCAATGAAGAGAGAATAGTGTTCATGTTGAACAGATAAATCATACTAGCGAAAAAATTTTGTCTGGAGAACTGCCTTGACAAATATTTTTAGAACTAAGTCTACAATAGTTAATAGTGGACTGGTAGGCAAAGAGCTGGCAACTGTGCCAATTGAACAGAATTTAAAACCAGAAACAGCCTTAATTCTATATCAAGTCTATATTAAGTAAAATGATCAAGACAAATCTAAGGAGAATGGATAAATTATTTAAAAACTGATGCTGCCAAAACTTTGTAGAAATAGCTGGTGAGATACCATATGCTAAAATAAACACAGAAACTCAGGACTGAGTAAAAACAACATTGTTAAAAATCCGAAACTCTGGCGCTGGAGAGGTAGCACTGTGGGCAGTTAAGAGCACTGGCTGCTTTTCTGAGAACCCAGGTTGGATTTCCAGCTCCTACTTGGGGCTCACAACCATCTGCAACTCCAGTTCCAGGGGATCCAACACCCTCTTTTGACTTCCATGGGCACTGTACACATATGGTGCAACATACATACAGGCAAAGCACCCATACACATAAAATAAATAATAACAATTAAATTGTCATCAGAAAATAAAACAATGACATACATATAATTCCAAACATATAATTACAATAAAAGTAAAAATGTGGCTGGTTTGATATTTATCAAGTCCAACTAACAAATGTGAAGAGTAAGAGGCTAATAAAAATATTTAAAAAACAATAAAGTGAATCCAGGAGTGGTGGTGCACACCTTTAATCCCAGCACTTGGAGGGCAGAGGCAGGTGGATCTCTGTGAGTTCCAGACCATCCTGGTGTACAAAGCAAGTTCCAGACAGCCAAGGCAGTTACACAGAGAAAACCTGTCTCATAAAACCAATAAATAAACAAACAAACAGTGAACGAATAAGTAAGTGAAAGAGATTCTGAATAAGCAGTTCAAATTAGCAGTATGTGCTGCTTATCTCTCATAACAGCCACAAATGAAGGTGAGACCTTTCTTTTCAAATAGAGAAATAATGATACAAATATAATGCCCAATACTGAATGAAGGTAAGGAAGCAGGCATACTCCCACACTGCTAACAGGAATATAAACTGATATAAACTTTCTGCATGGACAAGTATGCAAATGTGCATTTATATATTTGCATGAATGAATAATACAGGTATCAAGTATATTCTTTCACCCAACAATTTTACTGCCAGAAATGTGTTTAAAATTGGAAATTAATAAGAGATATCAACTAAGATTTAGCCAGACAGTATTTTCCTTGGCATTTTAATATTTTTGAAAAAAAAAAAAAAGAACTATCAGAACATTCCACAATAGAAGTAGTCAAATATTCAACATACAAACATTAAAAGTATGTCATAAAAGAATATTAATAACATGGAAAGATATTCACAATGTACAATAATAAAAGACTTTAAAATACTTTGAGATTAGAATATGAGCCCAAATTATTTATATCTCTTCCATCCTATCCACCTAACTCCTAGTAATACATATATATAATATATACATACACATATTTGTACAAGCCTAAATATACATGTTGAGAACAAATCATACATAGCAAAATATAAACCATACTTACTACAAATCAAAGAATTTGTATATGTGTTCTGTTTTCAACTCCATTATTAAACACTCATTTTGGTTGTATCTGAATGCAAATGTCAATTCTTTCCATGGACTGTTGTTGTAAAATGTTCTACTCTATGTTTCCTTCACCTCCATTCCTTGTAACCACACAAAAACTGCACTGGTGTTAAAGCCAGGCACTCTAGCTGAATTCTCCTGCTCTGTACGTAGGTCAGCTGATTTCTTTCATTTCCTAGGTTTGCAGTCTCCAAATGAAGACACTGCACTTCTTCTTTGCCAAGCTTTCCCTGTGAGGCCTCCTCTCAGCTACCAGTGCCAGTTAGGATCTCCAGAGCAGAACAAGTATACACTGTTCTGACATGAAAACTCACGACAGCCTCCTGCCTTGTCAGTGTTCACATTGTTTTAAAAGGCTCATTTGAAGTCTACACTACCTAACACGAAAACAACTATCTGAATGCAAAAAATGTAAACCTATCCTTTAATAATACTTTCCCAGAGGTATATATTATGGAACTTTGGGATGTGGTAAATGGATTTAACACAACTGATTAAATTTCCTACATTGGTATATATTCTCTCTCTCTCTCTCTCTCTCTCTCTCTCTCTCTCTCTCTCTCTCTCTCTCTCTCACACACACACACACACACACACACACACAACTACCCAAAACTACCCCCAATGAACTCCTGCTACCTACTAAAAGTTAAAATAATTTCGATACGATCAAATGACTCCAATTTCTTTATTTAAACACGATAAACAGGAAATAGGACAATGGGAAAGAACAAAACGGAGAATTTAAAGACACCTCAAGAGCAAACCAGGAAGATGACAGTGCTATGAGTCCAGAAGGCTCAGGGAGGGAGGGAGGGAGGGAGGGAGGGAGGGAGGGAGGGAGGGGAAGCAAAACCCAACTTATCTTAGGAAAGAAAAGTCATCAGGCAAGTATTCAAACTTAGCTACAAGGCAGGCTCCTAGGCTAGGCACACAAAGTGCTCATAACACTTTCTGAATCGACTTTGGAGAGAAAGAAAAAAGAAAAAAACCGCACAACTAGCACAATGTGTTTTCCCTTCCCATGAGATCATTCAAATAATCTACATAAACACCAGTTAGCGATTATGCTGTGAACACTAAAAAATCTATGAACGATGATTTTCAGAGGGTAGATTTACAATAGGTCAGATAAACATTTTACTAAAAATGATAAACAGAACCATCTGTATGCACATACTGTCCAAACATCCATTTAATAATTATAAGCTGGATAAAGACTAGACACATTATTATTACATCAAATACTACAAAAGCATGTGATGATTACTATACTTAGCCTTGATAAGACATACTCAGTTAACCATTAGGGAATAATTCAATATATCGAAAATCTTCAGCTAGCCATTATACATTTACTTTTCAAAGGCAATAGAAGAATTTATGATTATTTCAACACCTTTGGAACACACCTGAATTGAGGAAAATATGCACCAATATACTGGCACATAAGAGGCTCTCAGCAAATGCTTATTTAATAAGATTATCTGGTTTTTGTTTACTCAGGTTGGAACCCCCTAGGAGCTTGTCCTGTGACCTCTGAATAAAAGGCTAATCTGGTTGGAAATGGGCTCCTTGTCATATGGGGTTGTATGTAACTGGAAATAGCAAACATTGAATCTTTTATTGTTACAGATCATTAAGAGTTAATGTGAGAAAATTTCTACCCGAATGATTAGTCTCATATGCCATTTGTATTAAGTATAAAGGCAGAGTAAAAAATGGTATATCAAACTGTGACAGGACTCTTGTTATTCAAACTTGCCTCTCTAATCCTGAACAAATTCCTCTGACAGTAGTTTATCACAGGGACTGTGTAGGTGAATAAATGAGCAGCCTATAATGTGTTTAGGTAAGACTTTTAATGAGAAGACATTTTAGATTTAATAGAAAATACATGTAGATTTTATATCTGCTTAATTTTTTCTTTCGATTTTTTGTCACTTTTATTCTATCCTGAAACAATGATCCAATGAGCTTTATCAGTTATCTCTTCTACCAGAAAAATGTATATGAATGGGAATATACAATATCTTTTTTGCTAAGTAGGAAAGAAAATTTCTCATGCCCAAGACATGAGCTGCATGTCTTACAACACAGGTTAATATGCTGAAACAATAGAAAACAAAAAGACTGTTGTTTATGTGTAGATATGCTTTAAAAAACAGCAGACAAGAGAATAGTCTAATGAAATAGCCTAACACAGATATGGCTAATAATTACTAACAATGCTTTGAATTTATTAGGTGTGCCACTGAAAGTATAATTCTATGAATTTATTAATTTAAAGTAGAATGAAATTAACCAGGTAGCACCAATAACCAGAAACAGTGGTGCTCCATCTTAGACACATGTACTTGAACTTTTGTACTGTTTTGTTTGGTTCTTCCATTCCTCCCAACTCTCTCTTTTCCTCTTTTCTTTCCAGAGTCAACTCAATGATATCACCACTTTCTATGAAAATGTTACAAAGTCACAAGAATAAAAATGAAAATTCCGATAGCCAAAAGGCAAGTAAAATGTAAGTTTCTAAATTATAGCCTTTAAAATGCAACAACAACAACAACAACAACAAAAACTAAGATAGCACATAGCCAAAAGAAATGCAGCTGTGAGGACCACAGAATATTTTTCAGTTTAAAATGCTCTAAGTAAATAACGAGTCTTATATTTAGCAGAAATTGGAAGATTCTAGTGCTTAGAGTAACTGCTAACTATCAGAGTTTACTTTTGAAAGGTTACACTTTTGAAGCAATATATACGTTGATAACAGCATGAAATATGACAGATGCTATTTGATAATACAGAGCTATATAAGTATGTTTAAAATAAGTATTAGAATCTGACTGCCAATTTTCAAATGTTAAACTACAAAAGAAAAAAAACTTATTGAGTAACTAATTTATATAATTAAACATTAAGTGAGATTTCATTTCCTCCTGTGTTATGTCACTTTAATTGCTACATTTCAAGTGTGATATACAGATATCACTAAAACCTCCAAAAAGACTATCATCATGAAATAGAAGAAACATAACATCTCACAATCGGTTGCAAGGCACAGCTACTAAGACAAAGAAACAGCAGAAATACAAAATAAACGAACAAATGATATACAAATCCCAGATGCCGTTATCAAATGGTAGAACTGTTTTGAAGTAAACACATATATCAAACTGAGGTTTCCTATTCGGGAACTTTCCTCTTAGTCATCCATCCAAAAATCTCACAAAAAGTGATCTCATTGCTTTCTCCTTGTTCCTCTGTCTTACTGAAAATGCTATTACAATTTTATCACCCACAGCCTCGACTCCAGATGACTTCTGGCTGTTCCCAAAAATCAAATCTAGACTCAGCTGATGAAGATTTATGACCTTGGAAGACATTCAAAAGGACAGTCTTTTTAAAGGCAGTTCCTGAAGAAAAGGGGACAAGGGCTAAGCCCATGGAGGAGCTTCAGCTTTGAGAAGGGCAAGTTTAGAAAGAAAATACAGTGACTTCCCAAGGAGGTGACTTACAAAAAGAAACATATTGCCATTTGGGTTCATTTACAACAGTTCTCATTCAAATCTATTGTGGTCATAGATTCAGAAAGAGCTGAGTGAGCATCTTGTGTTATGTGACTAATAATAACACCCAAATTCAAGAAGCAAGCTGTACTATGGAAAATTGGCCATTAATGTTCAAGTAACATGCATCTTTTCAACATAATAGAGAAATAGCAGGTTTCAGGATTTTTTGGTTTTTGTTTTTCATTTAAGATGTTGTTCTCTCATTATACCACTGACAATTGACATTCTCACAGTCAAAACTTTAAAATGGAAAATTATATTTTGAAGGCATTTTCTGTAATTAAAAACGGCTGCTTAGAGGCTGCAAATTTCTCAAGGATAATGTTGCTGTTCACTTCTCCCTTAAAGATTCAAATGGAAGAGAACTGTTGACATCAGGAACTGTAATTGGAATTCCATTTGGTCTGTCATTCCTTTTCTAAATTCATTTAAGGATTCTGAATTTTACTGACAACTTTTTAGCACCACACTATCAGGGAAAATAATAGTTCCTGGTGTTTTCAAATAAATATATGTAATCAAAGTCAATATGATTTATAATTGCAAAGGAGTTGTCAAGAAATGTTAAATAGCTAAATACTTCTTAAAACTGGCTTCCCAGCACGCTCACGTACTGGTTTTGAGACCGCTTGTAATTGAGGCCTATGTGAACTCCTCTAACACTGCTCCTGCTTTTCTCAGTGACAGGCTCTCTGGTTTTTAGCAGAGCTCATTATAATCCCACAGAAAAGACCTTTCTGAGTTCCCCTGATGCTGGTGTACACAGAATAGTGATGCTCACACCTCCAGGGCTTCTGAAGGGGCTACATGTAGTTCTCCCCTCATCCTGGCCCCTCCTGTTGCCTGAGACAAGAACAAGACACTAAGCCTCCCTGAACTCTGAACACACTCAACATAGTTCAGTGTCTGAGTCATGAGTTCTCCCTGTGAGCCTATCTGTAACACGAATTGCTAAATGGTCTTATTAATAAAAAACCTGAAGCCAGATATTGGGGTGAATTCTGAAAGATCTGAGAGACAGAACAAGCCACAGCTAACCTCACCTCCACAACTACTCATTGGATCCTGTTTCCACGAATTCTCAGACTGAAAGCTTATGAGTCCTCACCCAAAATGGATCTCAGCTGAACTGCTGCTAAAAAGCCTGAAAGCTTAAAAGGCCTCTAGTTCCTGGTACTCACACCTTATATACTTTTCTGCTTCCTGCGATCACTTCCTGGGATTAAAGGTATGTGTCACCAGGCCTGACTGTTTCCAGTGTGGCCTTGAACTCACAGAGATCCGGATAGATCTCTGCCTCCAGAATGCTAGGATTAAAGGCGTGTGTACCACTGCCTAACCTCTATGTTTAATATAGTGGCTGCTCTGTTCTCTGGCCCCCAGGAAAGTTTATTGGAGTGTACAATATATCAACCACACCTATCCTAATTTGTCAAAGTAACAGAACAGTGGCAGTTGCAGAAAGCAAAAAAATATATAAAATCTAGAAAGCATTCCCAACTCTGTGAACTATCTATCTTTAGCAGTCAACTCTGTGAACTATAAATTTTAGCAGTCTATTAACAAAATAACATATAATAGTAAACAAATGATCTCATGTAAAGTCAACATTTCAAGCCAATTGTAAAAATCAATATTCAGACCTTAGCTCTAATTAAATAAGAAGTAAAAAATCAAATCATTTGCTTCCTAACCACCAATAAAATTACTGGAAAATGAAACTTCTCTACAGAAGTAAAATGAGTGTTGGATGAGAAGTATCCTATTGGTGTAGCTATAGAAATCATCCAAGAGAGTCAGGTGGCAGTGGCGTGCGCCTTTAATCCCAGCACTCGAGAGGCAGAGCCAGGCGGATCTCTGGGAATTCAAGGCCAGCCTGGTCTACAGAGCGAGATCCAGGGACAGGCACCAAAACTACACAGAGAAACCCTGTCTCAAAAAACCAAAAAACAGAAAGAAAGAAAGAAAGAAAGAAAGAAAGAAAGAAAGAAAGAGAGAGAGAGAGAGAGAGAGAGAGAGAAAGAGAGAGAGAGAGAGAGAGAGAGAGAGAGAGAGAGAGAGAAAGAAAGAAAGAAAGAAAGAAAGAAAGAAAGAAAGAAAGAAAGAAAGAAAGAAAGAAAGAAAAGAAAGATCCTGCAAGAGGAGCATGGAACAGCTAAAGTGGCACTGCACAGAAGGGGTTAAAAACAGACACAAACTAGCAGCCAGGCCCTTCAACAGCCAGCTATGTATATGGAACAGTGCTCTCTCTTGGAGATTCAGTTTGTCTTGGAAAAGGTGTACTATGTACCCTGCTCAACTCACAGTCCTACTGTAAACATTAAGTATGAACACACACACACACACAGCACACGCATGACTATTATTGAAATAGTCATGTGTACATCACAGAAGTACATGCTATTTTCTGTATTTAAATGTCCTTTAAAGTAATTTTTATTTAAAAAATTACTCTAAATGTGTTCATCTTTTAAAAAGAAAGCAAAGACTTCTTCTCACTTGTTAGACATTATACGGAAAAGATATAAATTAACTTGTTTAACTGTACATTTATGTCCTACAAATAAGTAGATAAACATTTACCAGTAGTATGCAAAAGTGGTGTATACAGATATTAAAAACCATTTTTCATTTTATGAAAATCCCATCATTCCATGGCTGATCATAAGACAGAGTGTGAGAGGCAGTCAACGGGCAGTCTACACACTGGCCAGAATAAATCTATCATGGGATTAATCCCTTAACAAGAAGCACAGCAATTTGTTTTTAATTTTTAAATTAAACTTTTTATTTTAAAAAGTTTCTTAATTAACTATTTTAGAATGCTTAAAAAACTAATTCCCCGGTAGTACATTAAATGCTGTCAAATGCGTTATAGTCTGTGGTGTGTTGCTATGTGGTTTGGGTTTTATCAAAATTACATCTGGGGGAATGAAATCCATTTGTCTACATTTAAAATTTCTCATCTCTACAACTCAATATTTTTCCTTGATGCATTCTAAATGCCCTAGTAGAAATTATTTTGAAAAGAAACCATTAAAGGTATGCTAATGACTCTGAATTGTGACAGATGCTGTGGAAACAAGCCTGTTGGCTGAGGCGCAGCACCATTAACTATCTATCATAAAGTACTCTGGACTTGCTCATTTATTACTGCTTTGTTGCTCAAGGGGGAGGAAAACAGCAAGAGTTTCTCTTTCTGAGGCAAAAATCATAAGCCACTCACTTATTCTAATGTCACGATCCCCACTGTTTATCTGCATGATAATTAGGGAAATCAGAAGTAGTGAAATATTATTTTAACGTGATTAGAATCCAACTATTCAAAAGACTAAGGTGGAAGCCCCACATGCTTCCTAACTGGTGGGTCTCCATCATAAGATGCTAACTGTTATGCAAAAGGAGTCCCAGCTTCCTGACTGAATTCTAATCCCGGATACAAACACTTATACGCGCACACACATATAGTAAAAAAGACAAAGATTTTGAAATGTAGTAGAAATATGGCACTACTCTGAGAACCTTCCTTCTACAATCTGTCAAGAGTATTTATTGATCACCTACCATTTCAATGGGGAACAAAAATTCAACCACTACATTGGATTATGTGTCAAAATATGTGTCAAAAACATACATCAAAAGGGGAAGGGAGAGCACTAGGCACTAGGGGAACGGTTCAGTGGGTAAAGTGCTTGTTATACAAGCACAAAGATATGAGTTTGGGTCCTCAGCATCCATACAAAAATCCAGTTGTGGAGGCATATGCCTATAACTCAAACACTGGGCATAAAATACAAACATTACTGGACCTTGTTGACTGGTCAATCTAGCTGAACAGATAAGCTCCAGGTTCAACAACAGACTCTGTCTCAAAGTAAAAGGGTGGGACCAATGAGTGGGTAAAATGCTTGCCACCATGTCTGACGACTTGAGTTTGACTACTAAAACCCCCAAAGTGGAGGAGAAAACCAACTCCTGAAAGTTGTCCTCTGACCTTACATGCATTATGGCAAGTACACATTCACACAAAATCATTTAAATTGAAGGTAAGTGGAGTTACTATATAAATATTTGCAGTTCATGAGCTGAAGAGGGCAAAAGCTAGGTGTCATGCCTAAGGCCACTACTCTTTAACATAAGATTAAACAAGAATTATGTGTCCTTAAGAAAAAGGGACAAAGAAAGGAAGTGAGGATATGATATGATGAGCAATAACTGTTGTATAATACACATTTTACATGGAGGAAGCTTGAAACCATTTATGGACACCCAGTCCTTAGTCCCAGCAAATAGCCTTGCTAGTCTAACACCAAGACTGTCCTAGCACCAGGCTGCCAAGAAGCATCAAGGGAAAGGAGGATGGATGGCCTCTTCTGTTATGCCCTCAGTTGTTTACATCAAGGAGAGGGATGTCCAGCTCCACCTTGTAGTCTATATTGATGCGTATGTATTTTTTAATAGCTTGAAAGGGGATTTTTACTTAGCAACCACCACCACCACCACTACCAGTGCTGCATATTGAGCCTAGAGCTTTGTGCATGCTGGGGACACACTCTTCCACTGAGCAACAACCCCAGCCTGCAAACAGATACTTCTGTGTTGTCTGGTCTGGTCTCGTCTGGTTCTTTTTGTCAGTATGCATTGAACCCAGGGGCCTTGTTCCTGCTGGGCAAATATTTTACAACTGAGCTACACCCCAAGTGCTGACAAGGGACTAACGTTACTAGATAAACTTGAAACCATCACCCCAGAATCATACAACTCTCCCTTTGGTATCTGTATCCATAGTTGGAAGAGAGCACAAATCAAGTACAAGTTCACAGCTTTAAAAGTCGGCTACGGATTTTAGGAAAGTCAGTGAAGGGAAACACTGCACAGAATTCAACAGAAAACAATCCATCCAGGAAAGTAACAATAAGTCTAAGGGGTTTTAACCATGGAAGGAAAAGTACTCAAGCCAGCTCCAAATGGGTGGATAAGTGACTTGTTCACTTTCATAGCAAATACAATAAACTTAAGGCAGTTCAGGGTTTGCTGATCATAGCTATCTGATAAAAAGTATTACAATACCCAAGACTCAAAATCTGCAGTAACAATTTGCCAAAGGAGGCAAGTTATAGACTGCAGTAAAACCAAGTGCTCATTACACACAAAAAGACTTTAAATGTCCACCTTCTCAATAGCTATTGGCCCCTTGGCAATAAAGAAAAATGAGAATGGGAGGTGACAAGAAAAGACTGCATCTTTAGAAAGACCTCTGAGGTGCTCCAAAGAGATCTCTTACAGCTGTCTAGAAAGTAGAGAAGTCAGTGTGTCCATTAGAAGCATGTGGTAGTAAACTCAGGATTACATTCAACAGCTCACTTCATTTTCCCTATCACTGCCTACTCTAGCCAGTGAATAGACTATTTAAAGGGCAAGTCCTTCCTTTATATATAGAAGGCCATGAACTAATGTCAGCTGGGCTCTTCATCACAGGATTTCCTTGGTGACACTCCATAAAAAGAGCCATAGGAAGTCCAGACTACATAGCTTCTAGCAGCCTTCCTAAGTGATTTTAACCTTCTCCAATGTTATCATTTAATAGATTGCCAAGAGGCAGTCAGACTTAATGAAGACTAAAGACACTAAGCACAACATACAGATACTGTGCCTGTCACCTGTCTACCTCTGAGGAGCAGTGTCCCTTGCACAGTGAGACTACTGCATCCAGAACCACAATTCCACTGCCTTCCACATTGTTCATGAGGGCTCTCCATCTCATGTTCTATGTCACAGAACAGACCTGACAGCCGCTCAACCACAGCTACCCCAGAGACTTTATTAATCACCATTATCCCAAGATCTAGCCTAATAGGCCAATCAGAGAGCTTCACAGTTGCATGTCCCCTGTTCCTACTAACCATCTTTAATATGCTAGCTATCTCAGGGATCATAGGAAAGACCTACTCAACTTCTAGCTCTTATGGTAACAACAAAATTTCTATCCAGTAAGCAATAAACAGTGTCTACTGAGTGTACTTTGGGTACTGAAATACAAATATAAACGACATTTGCCTTTTCTGCTTCTTGCACCCCAGCAACAAACTCACTTTTTAAAGTGAGAAAGAACACATACTTGAGCAAACAAAAAGTAAAGGATACAAGTAAGGCAACCATATTTTCTGGCTTGCCTGGAATATTCCTGTTTCAGTGTCTATCTGTGGGACCCCATTTTCAGGTTCCTCGTGGCTTTACACAGCAGGTCCACATAGAGGATGATTAGACCACGGGCCAGAGTGCAGGTGTCTGAGATGGTCTGCACTTGGCTGTGCTGAGGGGAGGCCTTTTGCTCGACCCCTTGGCATCTCTATAAAAACCCTGGAGCAGACACAGGGCCTGTTGGAAAAGGTTCCAGGCCCTCTCGAGGCTATCCTTTATTTTCTATCTGTTTATCTCTGCAATGTTCTCCACAATACAAATCCTATCTAATATTTCCTGCTGCTCACACTCAAGAAAACTCTGGGGAGCTGTGGGGTTAGTGGGTAAACACCCCACATCTATCCTCATAATTGAGAACCTCCTCTTATCTTCTCATTCTGGATAACATACATAGTCACCTTAGCCATGTGAAAATTATGACCAATGGCTTTTGGAAATACACTGAAGGCTATGCTCATTTTTGAATTAGGGAATCAGGAAGGCTTTTGGAAGAAGATGTTTATACTATGCTTTGACCTGAAAGATGAAATTAAAAGGAGAAGACTAAGAATTGGAATGTGTATGCCAAGGGAAACATTCTGGCTGAAGGATCTGCTAGGGATAAAGTGTAAGAGAAGAAGGGCACACACGTCCACATCATGTTCTGAAAACATTAATGCCTGTTTTATATGGTATATGGCATTATGAACATAACCACTGAAAAACTCCGAAGGACTATGTTCCTCTTCTGCCCTGTGGCACAGCATCTGGCAGAAAGGGCATAAAACCTGAGTTAATAAGCACATGGTGCTATTTGACTGGATGAATTAGACAAAGCAACACTGTGTCACCCATGTCCTATGAAACAATTCTGCTGTTTGAAGAGGAAGAGCATGGTCATGACACTAGAACATTTGGTTGGCTCTGCAGTTTTATAAAACTGCCAGTAGTGGGACTCAAACCCTCCAGAGAAGGCTAGGGATCATCCAAACACAGTGAAAAGAGGCTGACAGATAAAGAAAGGTGGCAATGTCAACACTGTCCAGTTCTTAGAAGTCCACGCTGCTTCCAGCAGAGTGAAGACCACTGTGGCCTGACTTTCATCACAGATCATCTATACTACAACACTCTGATGCTTGCCCTAAGTTCTCCACCAATTCTTCTGGAATGGAGCTGTTCAGTGCACGTCAAGCAGGCTTTTATCTCTGGACTGGAAGGAACAGAGGAAGTCATACAAAATGGCAAATACAACTGGCAAAGAACCAGCAAAGGTCCTGTTCTACAAGGGCCTGTGGGCTAAGCCCAACAGAGTCAAGTGTCCCCATATTTTATCACTGCCCAGGTACATCACCATCAAGTTTAAGCTATGAAAGAGACTCTTTCCCTAAGGAGACAGGTGGTGGTGGTGGTGGTGGTGGTGGTGGTGGTGGTGGTGGTGGTGGTGGTCATCTTTAATCATAGCAGAGGCAGACAGATCTCTCTCTGAGTTCAAGGTCAACCTAGTCTACATATTGAGTGCCAGGACAGCCAGGACTACATAGAAAGGGGGGCCATACCTCGATCGATTCTCCCCACTTTCCCAAACAGATAAACTCATGGTTGTGGACAAAGCAATCATCTCCACATCTGGCTGTCACTGGTGTGCCTGTTTGTGTTGTCACAGTCTAGCTTTCTAATCATTTACAATGCAGGGCGAAAGTGTGTCTTAGTTTTTCATATAGAAAGTACAGACTGTCAGAATTCATTAAGTGTGTTGATTCAATTAAGGCTATTTTTTGCCCAGATGTTTGGTCAAATACCAGTCATAACTATAGCTATAAAGTTAGGACGTTTTGTTTTTATTTTTGAGATTAACATCAAAATCAGTACACGCTGAGTAAAACATGTTACCTTCCATCCTGGATATGCGACTAGTAAAGAAAATATTATTTTACCTGTGATGGTTAAAACATTGCCAATTTGCTAGTATCTGGAATAACCTAAGAGACAAGGCTCCAGGCACATCTGTGAAGGATTACTTGGATTCAACTTCAATTAAGGTGGGAAGGCCCACCACCCTAAAAGACGGCTACACCATTCCCTGGGCTTGAAACCTGGGATGTATAAAAAGGAGGAAGCTGTACATGTGTGCTCTCTGCTTCTTGCCAGTGAATGTGATGTGACCTGCTGCCTCACACTCCTGCCACTGTGACTTCCCAACCATGGCAGACTGAACCCTCACTTTCCCATTAAGTAGCTCCTGTCAGAGTATTTTATCACACCAATAAGCAAAGTAAACAGTTCAGCACAAGACATAATAAAAGCAGCCAGGTGGATTTTATTCAAGGTGGGTCATGGAGGTAGGGACATGGGGAAAGACTAGACTCATCTACAACTCTAACAAAGAAAATCATGGGCCACAAGGGAAAGGGAGAGGCTCCCAGTGTATAAAAAGTTACAAAGAAGGAATATCAGTCACCTGCAGCTCCAGCTCTACAAGATCCAATGCCCTCTTCTAGCCTCTGCCAGCATACACATTTATGTGGCACTCATAAGCATTCACATAAATTTAAAAAATAAATAAATCTTTTGAAAATCCCACTGTCTTCTAATTCAATGTCAAATTGTTCAAAATCAAGTATGAAAACAAAAGTTCCCCAAATAATTATAAAGCATTCTTATATGTATAAAGTTGCAAAAATAATGGTCAAAAAATTAAATTAATTAAATACTCTGTTAACAATTTTTATTCCTTTAGGATAGGCCCAGTATCCCATTCTCTCTAATCCCTTCATTCTACTGGCATCAGTACTAAACATAGCACATACAATTCTATCTATAAAATATAAGCTATATTAGAGCAATGATTTTCTTAGTGTATATATTTGATTGTATCCCTAACACATAGATCACATTATCTAGCATACAGCAGGCCCTCAATAAATACTTGTTGGCTTATTGAAATGAAACACAGATGTGGAAATCATGACTCCAAAAAAAAAAATAAATAAAATCAAGGAAAAACTATACTTAATTCTAAATCAATGGGCATTGATTACAATGAGCAAGCCATATTATAAGCTGTGAGCATTATTATAATTTCATATACCGATAATGTTGCTATAATCTACAATGAGATTTACAAATGAGTATTGTTCTCAGTAACCTTTGTCTAAAAGAACAGAGAGGGGCTGGGGACATTTACCTACTATCTCACTAACTACAACAGTGCCCGTGAAGAAAACTGCTGAGTAGTATAGGCCCTTTCCCCAACGTTCAAAGGAGAATATGCTAGAAGGCACTAGTCTCTGTAACTAGACAGTTAAGGGGTTAATCTTGGCCTGGCCACCTAAGCCTCTCATGTGTGACGGCAGAAGACAGCAGAGCGATCAGAGAACAGAGGTGTTTCATACAAAACACACACACACACACACACACACACACACACACACACACACACACACACCCCTACAGTTCTGGGTTGAGAGGTCAGAGTCAGGGGTTGTTCCAGGCAATACTAGACTGAATTTGCAGGTTAGAAGAGTTTGTTGGCACTGCTATATCCCCAGGCCCACAGTTTGGTTTTAGTGCTATCAATTCCAAATGCCCTGTTTGTCTGAGCACCTAGGAAGGGGCTGCCCACCTTCACTTGAAGGCAGCCAAACATGTAGAAAGCTCACTGGCTTCCTTGCTCTCTGGCCAGCAATCCTTCAGAACTACCTGCAAACCACAAGGAAAAAGAGTAAGTTTCCTTCCCACCCACCTCAGGACAGGGAACCTAAACATTTGGCTTCTGCTCCTAGCTATCACTTTATTCCTGGGAGCCATAGGCTTCTCTCACAAATGAAAGAAGGGTTTTAGGAAGGATGACCCCAATATTATCTTCAAGCTTTAGTAAGAAGTGTGATGATACGAGATGCTTTGCTGCTATCCCATCCATGACTGGCTGGAGTGTCAGGAGCCAGGGGCCTAAGACACCAGGTCCTGGGCAAAACCCAAATGGCTTTACCACTCTGATATGATGACGCTTTCCAAATTCTGAGTATCTACTTCCTTTAATGAAGTTCTAAGGAAGAAAACCCCACATGGCACACAGCTTAGAGGTTGTTCTTGGGAACAACATCAGACCACCTAACAAAAGACCTTGTGTCTAATGACTTTAGGTGAACTCAGTGTTGCACACTTAAATATTTCTCTCTCTCTCTCTCTCTCTCTCTCTCTCTCTCTCTCTCTCTCTCTCTCTCTCTCACACACACACACACACACACACACACACACACACACACACACGTCAGAGAACAACTTCCAGAAGAGGGTTCTCTCTTGTCACTTCATAAGATTCAGGAATTAACCTGGAGTCATCAGACATCCATGCAAGTACTGACCCATCTTGCAGGTCCCAATACTGTATACTTACAAGGCTAGTTTATCAATAAGCAAATGAATTTGCAGAGACCTACAAATCAACTAAAAATCCCTATGACTTAAAATAAGAAGCATATCTATCAAAAAGAAGAAAGCAATGGGAACTCCGACCAAGACATGATCTTTTCTCCAGACCATGTTAAGTGAGAAGGGGGTCATCTGACCATCTTTATGACTGATGTGTGTTGACATGAGGGAAAGAGCAAGTACCTACAAGGAATGCACAGTTGTTACACGAGGGTGGGAGATACTACTACTTCTTATCTTTCTAAGTCACTTCTTCCATTTTAGGTAGCAAACTCCCTATCCACTTAAGAGCTAATGTTGATGATATGTGTTTATTACACACAAGTATAAAAATCAATATTAGAAATCAAGAAAGTAAAACGGGACCATTGTTGGGATAGGAAATAACAGGGTACAAGTGATATGATGGGTAAATGGAGAGAGGAAGGAGGCTCTTTCAGAAACAGGTCCCAGAGAACACTGAGCTGGAACTGACCTGAATACTTCCACCCTGAGAACGAGCTTTCATAGTACAAGAAAGTGCCATGCAAGCTTCAAAGGAGGAAGATAATGAATAGTCCTACCCACCTATGATGCCTATGACCACATCAAAGGCCAACAGTGCACAGTAGTGGCATGCCTACCTTGGCAGTAACCCACAGCTCTCTAATTGGACTTAAGACCAGCTCAACAAGAGGAAAATCAAGCCCAGTACTGCAAAACTACGCAGTGCTAGTGAAGTTATGGATATAGGAGAGCCTACAACCACTACTTCACTAAACCAGCATAACCCCTAACAACAATCGAAACATTTGTCCTTATACCCACAGATAAGTGTAGTTCTCACTCCTCAGTAAGGAAACTTCTCTTTGCAACAGATAGAGACCTTTACAGAAAACCACAACCAATCCAAAATGTAGTTATGGAGCCCAGTCCCAATGGCTGTCTATAAAACACTCCAACACCTAAGGCTCAGGGAACATTGCAGAAGAGGATGGAATGATTACGAGCCAAATGATCAGGAGTTTGCTATGAAATTGTGTCTCCTAGGAGTGTCGGAAGCTACACCCATCAAGTCTCACCAACAAGTCTGCCCAGACATAAGCTGAAAAGGACGACACCGATAGACATGGCAAAATGGACAGGGAAAAGCACAAGAGCCTCAACCCTACACGAAGAAAAGCAGGCAACTAAGGATTGCTGAGAGTGGGAGAAACAGTACTCCCCAGAGAAGAACAGACCAACTGGTTATCTAATACCAAACAGTCAGCTCTGAAAATATCCATGAAGTAACATTATATAGACTGAGCAGGTTATATTTAGGAATACGTATGCATATCTGCATGAAATAACATTGAAAAAAAGAGGCCATCAATTTGAAAGAAATCAGAGGGGAGGAAAGGGAGAAATGTTGTAATTATATTATCTCAAAAGTAAAAAAATATTTATTTCAGAGACTTGAGAGGCATGATGTAATTGAAAAGTATGAGAGAAATTTTTGAGGAAAAACCCCAGGATCTTACACAAAGCATTCTATTTGTGCAGATACATAGATATATTGAAGTGGTCTGATTTTTAACCTAGTAAGCATCACACTGTAAATACATTTCATGACAACATTAAAGAGTGTACAATGATTGCCCCTACTCTTTCTTGTGACAGAATTCCAATCAACTGCAAGTAATTCTTGATTCTGGATCACTCTGTATGGTTTGAGCTTTACAGTAAGAAAACAGTTTCTTATTTCTCAATAATTGATGTATAAGCATTTTTATGATAGTCCACAAGCCCTAAATAATGGCTAGGAGTGAGTTCAGTTGGTGAAATGCTTTTTGAGGCCCTGTGTCCAATTCCCTGTAGTGCATAAATAAGGTGTAGTAGGATTACCTCAGAAGCTTCAAATAAAAATATCCTGTGTGCCAAGAGAAACTTTAGGTCTCATGACATACTCACAATGACAAAGTGGTATTTGACAAACCAAGAAAGGAGGTATGTCCTCTCCCTCAAATACTGCCTAGTAATATTTTACCCAAACAATATGGATATATCAGTAGTGATCTTATTAAACACTCCTGTGCATTCCTCACATTCATTCTATCCAAAACAAAAGGACCTAAAAGCTTCACACCCAATGGGGAAGAGGGCAAGGTCATGGTCAATCAGTAAAAATGTATTCTGGAGGAGACATAATACTACAGCATGTCACATCACACCTAGTCTCCACGTGTAAGGAAAAGGAGCTCTAGCTCTCCGATCAGGCTCTAACAGCACGCTGTAAGTGTTCTCAGTCTGCTGTGAACGCTGAAAGAACATTCCATTAATATACCATGGCCAGTTACTTGCTTCTGTCCTGGCTTCAATGATGAGGCCTTTTGTATAGCTTTTGGTGACAGACTTTAATAGAAATGCATGGATGGATTTACAACTGGCGTGGATCAATTTCTAGTTATTTTACAATTATTGATTACAGAGTCTCAAATAGCTTTGCCACTTGCCAGACAAAAAGCTACCCCCCTCCCTCATAAATCTTGAGAAAAAGCCAAAGAAACACGAAAACTGATATCTTCTGGAAACATAGCATGCCAAGACAAGATTATAACCAACACAAAGCTGAGAATCAAGAACAAGCCGGAGAAACGTGCCCTACTGGCAATCGCTCTCCCACACAGCAACCACCTTTGTTCCAATTGGAATTGATGGAGTTTTTTTCCATTCAAATAAAAATGTCTGTCACGGTCAACATATTTTAATCCACTGCATGCATTTGTGCCATGTCATCTACAAGGACAAAACATGACGACTTCAAAAGTCTGTTCTTGTCGTGTCACTCTAGACCCGGTCGACATGTCCCCAGGTTTACGATATATGGTTCTCCCCCAAGAGAGAAGAGAGGTGGGGGAAGCAACATTGTAACATACATGCCAAGCATATGTACTACTATAGCTGTGTCTTGGAAATGGTGGCATACAAGATGGAGACACAGCTAAATATGCTGCATTCTAAATGATGGTATTTGGAACTTGTTCTTTTTGATGCCTTCAAGATTGGAACTGATTCAGTCTCCTTTTAATATACTGAGTTCCATAAGGAGATTAAAAAAATTATAAGTTTGAAACACCAATATATCCTGTCACCCATGCATGACAGGGAATGACAAGAAACATTCTAAAGATGCCACTGTCCATATGCTGCAAATATAAAGTGGGCAAGCGAGAGCTAGAAAAGGAAACAGATGTCAGCAATGGGTAAGAGAGACAATACAATGGTCAACTGAAACTTAGCAAATAATTTTTTAGTGAGCTGAATAAATGAAAAAGAAAACCTTTGAAAAGGTGAATCATAGGGCTTAGAGGTAGCAAAAGGGTTAATCGGCCACGAAACAGAAATTTAACTTACAATTTATTTTTTCCTCCACGGGTCTTTATTTTCCATCTACCTTTATCAGGGTATAATTGACAAATAACAATTATATATATATATTTCAAGTGAACAACATGATGTTTTGACATATGTATGGAGTATAAGCTGATTATCCCAATCACATTAATTAGCAGGTCTGTCACCTTATATAGTTGCCTTCCTATATATTAAGCATGCAATATGTTATTACAGTAAGTATGGTCTATGCTGTAAATCAGATCCACAGAACTAATTTATGGAATAACTTCAAGTGTGTACCCTTTGACCAACATCACGCCATCTTCCTAACCCCAGACTCTGGAAATGACCAACCGCTACTTCTGAGCTCAATGCTGTGAACTGACTTATGAAATTGTCATTGTCTTTCTGTGTTTGGCTGACATCACTTGGTATAATGCCTTTCACACTCCTCATATTGTGGATTACATCACTTTTAGGACCCCATACTGCTGCAAACTTAGGGCATGTAGCAGCCATTTTAAGGTTTAAGTAGACCAATTTCTGTTCACATCTTAAAATGTCTATTTTTTCCTTAAAATACCTATTATTTTGCTAACAACGCTCTGAAAGCTCATTCTAAGCAAACAAACATTAGCCAAAAGACTGCATCCTTTTCTCTCCAGGAAAGGGAACACTAAGCCTGACCCTTTCTGCACAGTGGCTAGCATTTCAACTAATCAGAATAAGTTTTCAATGACAAAAATCCAATTTAACCAAGAAAATAAAAGCTTTCAACTTTAACTATTTTTCTTATTTTTGAAATGGGCTTTTTTAATAACTAAAGAAAATTAAAATAGATGTGACTCCTGAAACTGGTAGCCTATTCATGAAATGAAATTACTTTAGGAAAAGCCAATTTATAAATATGTAGAATTCTGAATTCTCAAAGAACCTCTGTATTTATGTATTTATTCATCAAGGTAACAGACTTGAAAGAAGTACATTAAAGACTCTGTCCTCATTTTAAGCAGACGGAAACAAAGGGCATAAAGGAAAGGAAGCAATTTGCCTAAAATTACATGGAGCAGAACCTGGAAGGGAGGGACAGAGAGGAGGCTATTTCAGATGAAATTACTACTCAAAACCTCTGTAGAAAAGTAAGAATGGAGTTCACTTTCTAATAGCGTTTAATGATATAACGTGGATGCCTGCAATAGCATTTTTGGTTTACAAAAAGAAAATTCCCAAAGCATTTATTTTGCCTCAACTTGCAGTCAATATAAAGTATGAACCTGTGTGTTGACATGAGACCTTCACACCTCCCTCTCTGCTCATCCTTTCTTCTAAAACTCTGTGGATGACAACAGGAACTCATGGGCCAGTGCTGACAAAGGATCTTCATCTTAATCCTATTATCTGCAAATTATGTTTAAAATGAAATCTGGGGGCATGTTGAGCAGATGCAATTGTGAACCTAGACTATACACCCTTAATGAGGAGGAGCAACTGTGATACCATTGAAAGAATCAAAAACCCAGAATCTGGACTGAGGATTAAAATTGTTCAATGTCTTTACTCTGGGCAACTGTACTTGGTTACAGAAGAAGCACATACTAAATTTTAAGAAGGAAAACAAAAGAATATGATTGTGAAACTCATGCAAGATTATTCACTGTACATGTTTATGTACAATGTATAGTATGTCACAAGCATTATATGTTATATACACAATATATAAAAATGGATTTGTATGAGTAGTATATATATCTACTATGAAATTATATAAAATTAGGTACAAAGAAAGAATGAGAAAGGATTAAAAACAGATGAATCTAAGTTGAACCTGCTGTACTATTATCACAGAATTAGTGTAAGAAATTATCACAAGAAGTTAAAAAATGAATTTTAAATCTGTCATTCCATGTGTGATTTTGTCTGTATTGGGAGTGGATGCATGCCCAGATGCTGAGACCAGGTCAACTGCAGGTGTTGGTCTTCAAGAGTTATCCACCTTGTGGTCGAAGACAACATCTCTCCTTGGGAACTAGAACTCGACCGTTAGGTTTGGCTTTTAGTGGTGGGCATTAAACTCAGGTCCTTGTGTGTGCACAGGTATCTCCCCAACCCCAGAACTATTATTTCTTACAGGGCATTTACTTTTACCACATTAAGAAATATTCATGACATATTACAAACAACCATATGCACCTTATCTAGCAATGTATATCCTCAGCTTTTCATTTCTGAAATAGAGTTTTATTGGAATTGTAAAGGGCAATTGGAAAACTACATTAATGATTCTTTTTTTTTTTAAATGTATAGTGTTCTGCCTGCATGTATGCCTGCAGGCCAGAAGAGGGCACCAGATCTCATTATAGATGGTTATGAGCCACCATGTGGTTGCTGGGAATTGAACTCAGGACCTTTGGAAGAACAGCCAGTGCTCTTAACCTCTGAGCCATCTCTCTAGCCCCATACATTAATGATTCTATAAATACATTCTTACTTTGTTTTTTCACCTCGTTTGAACTTAACTAATCTCCAAAACAGTCAATGGCATCATTTTTCAAACTCTATTCAGGGTTTCAGTTTATAAGACAAACAAACCTATGGTATAGTTCTAAAATTTTTCATAAAATCTAATTTTTAAAAACTCACAAAATTAATAGAATCCATCCTATAAGAAAAGTACACACTGCTAATACATATAATTACTTTTCAAAATAATCTACTATGGTAACAGTACTTTATTTTCCTAAATAAACTGTCACCAAAAAAAAAAAAAATAAGAAAAGGATTCATCTCTTTCCTCTCCTACAAAGATTTTATACTATAGATAACAACAACAACAACAACAAATAGTTTGTCACCTTATACATGTATTCTGAAGAAATAGGGACCAGACAAACCAGGTCCCTTCTATATGTATCAATCTCTTCTCCTGAAGCATGGCATGCAACACCAAGATTTTTAGTTAAGAAAATTTTTAAATGACTATAAAATAGAGCACTTAAACACTTCCTGTAAATATAAAAGATTCACCTAAGATAACTATTTTTAATACTAATATTTACAGCATTTACAGATTTCTATCTATTGTGTACAGCTCAATGCCTCAATATTACACAGGCTATCCTGAGTTCGTTAGTGCAATGGTTCTGAATACACACACTCCTCCAAGAGGAGACAACACTCCAACTGGCCAAGAGGTTAAGGCATCTGCCCTCTAGTCCAAGTAAGCCACAGTGCCATATTTTAATACTTCCTTTACCTTTAGTTACACATTTTATTATGCCTTCAATAGTAATTCCTGCTTTGATCGTGTACCTGTTCAATAATTCTATCCCTTTCTAATATAAAGAATCAATTCCACTAGAAGTTAAAATAATAATTAACTAAAATTAATTAATTATTGAAACTGTACCCAAAATAAAAGCAAGGAGGCCCTGGAGATCTGAGCTGTAACCCAGATTCTGGTTTTGTGTAACTTTTTGGTTCATAGTTTCTTTGAACATTTTCTTGAACATCAACAGGTATAATGCATAACCTCCCACATAATATACCAAGTGAGACACTAGGTTTCAAAGTGTCTGTCTGTCAAATGATAGGCAACAAAAACAAACTCCAATTGTTTGGGCTGTGATTTCAGCCAGGAATAACATGTGTGTAGTCTACAGTACTAACTAGATTTACAGCGGGGATCCCAGAAGATCAGCAGACTGTTCCAGTGAGTCAAGTATGCATCCGAAGGAAAGGTATTTAAAGTTAAAATCCCGTGAGGCTTAAACTAGGTGCACACAGTGAATGAAGAAATTCTGAACAGAAGATATTTAATTTTCTAAGCAAAAAATGTATACTGACATGTCTTATAACCTCCTCCAATAAAACTAGTCCATAACACTGTGATCTTTCTCATCAGGAAAACACAAAATATTAATCTGAAATTAATCTTGAAGTTGGTATGTGGAACAATTAAGAACTTTTAGGTACTGAGCATAGGACTTGATGGAAGCACCTGGCATAAAAGAATGGGGAAAAACTAGTCAGAAAACTCTATAAAATGTTTAATCAACAAATTTCTGTGACAATAAAGACATCTCCTACGTCTACCCTAAGTAATCATAAGTTATCGGCGCTGGCCTCCATTATGGTCTTTGGAAAATAGCACGGTGCTGTCTGTGTAAATCATATTCTGCCTCGGGCTATGTAGCTTACCTCAAATTATTTCAGAATCATCTAAAATGACTCATTTTTCTATTAAAATGATAAATGGGCTAAATGAGGTATGTAATAAATACTGCAGATCTGTAAACAGATTCCTGCTCTCCAGAGAACAAGGACTTACTTCATTGGGTAATTCTGCCCCTCAGTATTTTCAGGAGAAGTCATGCTTAAATTATAGTTAGCAAAGAAAAGAGAAGAGTCACAATGGGGGAAAATGGAGCATGTCTATAGGGTTACAAGGGAATACTGCAATACTGTTCTCTCCATAACCACAGAATAAACATCCCTATATACACATCAGCAGGACATAGCTCAGATCATCAAGAACAAGGGAAGAGCATAGTTCAGTTCCATTTAGGATGCAGAAAAGAAAAGAGACAGAGCAGGAATGTTCGTTAACATCCATTATACAAATAGCTCTCATTGCACACGGACTATCACGAAGTCAGCAACAATGGATCCTCCCTCAGTAGGGTGAAAGCAGTTCACTGACAGTTGTGAGACTTGCTGTGAAGGCAAACTGGAAAGACTGCTGCTGAACACAGACCTGCTCAACCCAATGTGCAAAACCATTACTCGGGATCTGTAGGGATTTGACAGACTCGATTATGCTTATGTTAAACTTCCTATCTATTACAGGTTAAGGCAAACGGAGGGCCATATTTCTTGGCCTCTTCAAAAGGAAGTCAGATTATGGTGTCAGTTCAATAAAATTCCAAGACACTAATGACAGTTCATTTCCAACCGGACCATGAAGCAAATATATTAACAATAAATGCCAAGTCATTATCAAGAGATGAAAGCATAGCCAGCCCTTCTGCCCCACAGTTACCTATGGATTTTTACTTGGTGCTCTCCATATCTCACCTGGACACCCATAACAACCCAAGTGATACGATGTCAATAGATACCACTCAGCCTGAGTTGCCCTCAGCCAATGTTTTGCAAGCAATTTGATGAGTTTTCAAAATAGCATTTAAAATGAAAATATGACAGTACATTCTAAGAAGTGTCTGATTAACTGGCCCCAGCAACTTCAGTAGCATTATGCTCATCCTTGGTGACTTCTCTAATCACTTTGTCAACAAGATCATAGCAGTCTGAGTGAACAACAGTCATCTCTACACTGAGTTCAGCGGAAAGTTCCCCGGCTTTGACAGGTATGTAATCTCCTCTACTAAGAGGACATTTTGCCATGCTCCAGCTCTAGACCCTCAATATCCAGCTCTTGACCCTCGATATCCAAACAACACAATATAATATTTCCCCGAGGATATTGGGTAATAAGATCGTAGGTATTTTTGCCTACCTAGAAAAGTAGGGGATTCAACAATACGTATTTAAGAAATATATTCATCTGAATAAGCTTTAAGCATACAATGAAGGCCTGTGTCTGTAACTGCAGTCTTACCCACTTTAGGGCACTTCATTCACATAAAGGGTAAGCTGGCAGGCTGAAACACACTCTTCTCATCTCACACAGTAATAGCAAAGAGACCTGGAGCTGACTGCCACTCCACAGAACATTAGATCAACAATCTCTTCACAGGGTTATGCACATTCCAGCTGACAATTATAACGCTATCATAATACACTGGAAGCTGGACCACACATGCTAACAAGGAACATAAAAGGAGAAAGCACAATGTGAATGCTTTGTCCTGGAGACTGTGCTGGCCTACTCAACAGGAGGCAAAGGCACACAGCATGCCTCCACTCTCACCTTCAGGGGGGCTGCCCTTTGAAGTCCAGAGTCAGCTATTAACTGAGCAAGGCCTAGGAAGATAGGGACTTGCAGGTGGATTCCAGATCCTATTCTTACCAATAACCCTGGGGAAAACAGCTGTAACTTCAGCCTCAAATCCATCAAACAGAGGGTGGAAATTGTATATTTAAATAGTCCTCAAAAGCTCAAAATCATTAACTCCAGGTCTTGCAAGCAAAACAGACTAGTACACTATGCATATCCAAATAACTAGGGCAAGAAAACCAGTGCATGGCATGACCATGGGGAGAACTTGAAGGAGATAATAAAATGCCTAGATTACACCAAAAAGAAAAAAGAAATTAGGGGGAAATTTTTTAATTATCTTTAAGTTCTCATAACAGAACCCACGATAACCAATGTTACCCTGAAACTTCATCTACCTGGAGAACCATAATGATATTAAGCATCCCAAGTAATCATTCTTGTTCATCTATTATTACACAGAACTCCGCAGCAAGAACTTGGCAGTGGCTTCAGAATCCCAGTTTGGCTGCTTCCCACACCTGAGGCAGACCCTGACTCACTCACATCTGGGCAGCAGTGCTATTCTTAGCTGCTTCTTTTAATTTCCTCATTTTCCTCCACACCCCAAAATCAAACTCTTTTTCTCTTTTACCTTAAAATTTCAACTGTCAGTTTGAAGCACAAAGAAAACACAGAGCTGAAAAGCACACAGCACAAAATTAATCAATTCTTTTTGATTGCTTCACTGGTGCATTTCAGACAAAAAGGAAACTGGGGATAAAAAGTGACATTTTGTGAAAGTCACTTAAATTTGCAGAAATGAAATTTGTACATTCACCCACTCTACTTTTTGTGTTATTTTTTTAATAGTGTGAGGTTTAAACATTCAGAAAATATACAGTTCAAAGAAAAGGCCAAAAGGTAAGAATGACTTTTGACCTTTCCCCTCACAAACACTACACTGAAGCTTCTAAGAAAGATCAGCCAGAGCTGCTTTGCCTTCACATCTGCAATTAACAGAACCTTATACACAGGACACGTTGAATAAAAATGTATGGTGGAGATGAATGCAGAAAAAGATTACAATCCTTTCAAAGAACTGAACAGAGTATTATCTAATGCCCAGACCCTCCCTAACTCTTCAGTGAAGTTATACTGCACAGTGTACACTTGACCCTGGACACTTCTTATGATTAACTATTTTGTTTTTTTTTTTCTTTTGGTTTTTTTTTCCTTAATGATAGAGTTGTTAACACTAGAAATGTTATGGTCTTTTATTGAATAGTGTTTATTTATTTATTCATTGAGAGAGAGAGAGAATATATAAGCACACGTGTAGAGGTCAGAGGACAATTTGTAGGAAACCGTTTTCTTCTCCCACATCCAGGTTTCAGGGATCAAACTCACGTTGTCAGGTCTGCTGAAGCATCCTTACTCACTGTCATAACTAACAGTCCCAAAGTTAGTCTTGACTCCTTTCTTAATTCTTCCAACCTAAATGCCCAGGAAAACTATTTCCCAAATACTTCTTCCATCTCTTTGCAATGCTTCGCTGTGAGCAACGCTCTAGCATCACCTGCTCTCTGCTGCACGAATGGAGAACCTTCTCCTGGACTCTATGCATCCAGCCCTGTCACCTCGAGTCTGTCCTTCGACATCACTGAGTTAGGAAAACAGGTTTCGAATCACTCCACTGCCCTGCTGCAAACTTTCCTATGATCCAGTCCAGTGTTCCTACTGGGCACACATGTCCTCCACAAGCTCAGCTCTGCTGACTACTGCTGCCTCATTCCACCACTCTTCTCGCTCTGTGCTTCCGCCTCAGCGACACCTGAGGGTTGTGACCCCTGTCCTCATGCATGCATGCTGGTGCCTAAAATATAGAACACTAAACAACCCCTCCTCCTCAACCTTCAGGGTAATTCCTAAATAGGCTTTAGGATTCAGCTCAGGCTCCCTTCCCTAAAAACTTCACTTCCTTTCCTCTTACTTCTGGGACTTTAGCACTTTCAATTATTCAGTCAACAACATCAACTTCTTACTGTCTGCTGGGCCTTGTCATGAACAGGCACTTAAGCAGTTGTTAAATGAATGCAGATCCAGCAGTGAGTCACAAAGGCAAGATCCCTCCAACCTCAAAAGTAGAAATTCTCACAGCACTATAAGTAGCATGAACTGATAAAATATATCAACTTTAAAGGGTTGATTTTAAACAGATATCTGTCTTCCCAAAATACGTATTTTCTCAAATGCAGAAACTGTATCTCTCTCTCTCCCTCTCTCTCTCTCTCTCTCTCTCTCTCTCTCTCTCTCTCTCTCTCTCTCTCTCTCTCTCTTCTCTCTCTCTCTCTCTCTCTCTCTCTCTCTCTCTCTCTCTCTCTCACACACACACACACACACACACACACACACACACACACACACACACGGCACAAGAATGTCATGAAAGCAGAAAAGCAGAGGAGGGACTATTTGATGTGAAGAAACCAAGCAGCAAGCAGAGAGAAAAGATGGGGGTCCCAGGGAAAGAAAAAATGAGCAAAGTACAGTGAGAGGTATGTAAGAAGATGTCATAATCAAACCCAGGATTTGTTTGATGACTATAAACATTTATAAAAACAGAAAACCCTGAAGGAGAAAACTGATAAATGGAAACAGGAAACTAGAGCCTATATGGCTGCCTCACTCAGTATGACTTCCTTAAGAACAAGCCTTTTCTTTCTCATTTACACATCCTCAGTCCTACCAGAGTATAATTTCCATAAAGGAAACATTCAATAAAACACCTGCTGTAAGGGTGAAGGAGGTGTGTCACATTTGGGGGCAGAGGATCCAGGATACTTAAGTAAATGCTTTTCTATAAGTAAATTAAAGTTTGCCTTAAGTTTCAGATCTTTTTAAAAAGAAAATACTGAACAGTTCTATGGTGAATAAGAAACGAATAACATTAAGCCAACATAATTTAGTAAGACAAAAAAAAGACCAAATCACTATTTTTAATTGGCATTTTTAGAAAGAAATCAAATATAATTGCAAAGTCAAATATCGGCCTAGTATTCTTTAATTTCAAAAGAAATTCTAATGGCACAGCAAATATGAGATTATGAATGCAGGATCTTAAAGATACCAAAATGTCAAGCTGCATTATAACCTTGTGTGTGGCTTGGTTCTACCCTTTCACTAATCTCCCTTCATCACAGGGCCCTTAACTGCTCCTAAGGAGGATATACCATCAGTCTGATCTCATTGTCATTTCAAGTCACAGCACCAATGAGTGGCCTCTCCCAACCATCTGGATAAAATCTGATTAAAATTCTGGTACCAGTCATACAGGATAGAGAGGGGATGATAGATTCTTTCTAGACTAGGCTTCAGAGTTTCGAAGCCCAGTCAAAACAAGGCTTCCAAAGGGGAAACTCCTGATTGGAACCTATTTTAAAGATTTCAGCAACCAGACCATAATGACTCTGCTCTCAAAGAGCTTCAACAAAACCAGCTGCTGGGGAAGCCTAGCACTTACATCTAAGAAGACACAGAGGCAGCGCACGCGCGCGCGCGCACACACACACACACACACACACACACACGCGCGCGCGCGCGCGCGCACAGACATAAAAGAATTCTAACCCTGACTTATGTGACAGATAGCAGTCAAAACAGACCCACTAAAAGCATTGGAAAATTAACACTAGTTCACATGTATACAGTATATCTGAAACATGAATGTCACGTTTAGCCTAGGGTCTTCTCATCAGAAAGACAGACAGACAGACAGACAGACGGACATAGACAGATCTATTTGTATATAGACAGATAAAGAGAGATAGAGACATATATTACATATATATATGTAAATATACCAAATTCTTTAAAAATCCAATATCTAAAACACCATGGCCTCAAATATTTTGAGAAAGATATACATTGTCACATCAGTTTGACTGAACAAAAAGCTTTCTAATTAATTCAAATCCATGAAACTCAAGAGTTTACTCTCCTACAGACTGTAACATTTGGGCTCCAAATAGCGAGCCAAAGACAAAAAAGTGAGCAATGCTGGCCATCACTCAAGGGCTCACAATCTAGAGTAGTGACCGAGACCGAGACCGAGACCTAGTACTCACAGCACAGGAATGCTGACTCATCACAATGGGTTCTGAAGGTGCCTGCCTCAAGAGGGAATCACGGACTACAGAACAACAGAAGGCACAGAATCCACACCAGAACTCTGTTTCAAAAGGTAGCAGGATGTCAATTCTGAAACCTTCCAGCCTGTACAGAACACATGGATGGAAGAGGAAGAGAGAACTTCATACCTCTATGCACAGAGGGTGACACTTTACAAAAGTATTTTAGGGTACTGTTTTATTTCCTAATACTTACTCTTACTACACAGCACAGGTTGGCACAGAACTTTCCAATGTGGCCTAGGTTTGCTCATAGACTTGCTGACTTAAGCCACTGCTCCTAACTAATACTTACCCTCTTCAAATTTTCTGTAATACCTTATTCTAATAATTGGGGGGAACTCATTGAAATATACTCAGTATTCAAGAAGTGGCTAACATACAAAAGCATATGTATTGATATAAAAACTTTTACCATACATCTAAATGTTTTTCAAATGCACAGATTTTTATAAAAAGTTTTGTTTGGGAAAAACATCCACACATAAATGTCTTAGACAAACTTAATGTATTAATGTCATAGACAAACTCAACAGAAAGTAAAAAGAATTAAACACACACACACACACACACACACACAGAATACTGGGGTCAGGAGAGAGCACTGGCTGTTCTTCCAGAGGTCCTGAGTTCAATGTCCAGCAACCATACGACAGCTCACAACCATCTACAATGGGATCTGATCCCCTCTTCTGGTGTGCAGACATACATGCAGGCAGAACACTGTAAACACAACAAGTAAATACATCTTAAAAAAAATAGATTGCAGATTGAGAGATAACCTTGCCAGCAAAGTGCTTCCCACACAAGCACGAGGACCTGAGTTCAATCCCCTAGAACTCAGGTAAGAAAGCCTGGCTCACACTATTAATACCAGCTCTGGAGAGGTATTGACACCTAGATCCTTGAGGCTTCTGGCGAGCTGGCCTAGCTTCATTGGAGAGTTCCAGGCCAGCAAAAGACCCTGTTTCCAAAAAAAAAAAAAAAAGTAGACAACACCTGAGGAACAAAACTCAAGGTTGATCTCTAGCTTCACATATAACCTCACCCCCAAAACACACAGACACAGATACTCACATAATCATACACATACATACATAAACACACACAAGTACATAAGCATACATATATACAGACATACATATACAAATAATATTAAGTTATGTATGGACAGTGAAGTCTGATGTCGATTTTTAATGTATTTCTGGATTGATTTTCTGATCGTTACACAGTGAAAATGTATGTCTTCTACTGTAACACCAGTAATGGAGAAGTGCAGCAGACGCATCAGGAATTACCCAGCAGCAGTTAATGTTAAAGCCACAACACAACACTCCAATGTCTGTGAACATTTGAGACAGGGAAAGGCCCTCTGAGCAAGCATCATCCACTGTATCAATCCTACTTATTCCCTAAGTGCTCTATTTGGCCAACACTGTGATGAATGGTGAGATGCAGCAGTTTGAGTGCTGTTATTGGCCATTTATACAACACAACCCCACAATCAGTAAGAAAGCGCTACAAACAGAACATATATTTCACTATCTATACACCAGTAGTTAAATAAGTGAAAATAGGCAATAGGCAAGGTTATCAAGACTAACAGAAAAGGATGAACATACTGTTCTATCCGAATCATGGCACACAACATGAGCTGCCTCTAGGTTCTACAAGATCCTTCCATGCTTTCACGGTTCTTGTGAAATCTTTCTTATACTGCCTTGCCATGTGTATGTAGTGAGTCTTTTGAATCGTTAAGTCTTTAACTAGTGAACAAGATGGTATGTCCAAATTCAGGTAAAGAGCCATTGAGAGAGTGTTCTGAGGATAAGGTGCAAAGGAGCAAAAAGGGGGACAAAAAAATGCCCACCAGAAATACTTCCGGTACCTTCCTAAAACCAGAGCACAATTAACCCTGTTCCCTCCTCCATCCTTAGTCTCCAGACTGGGAGAAGGCACTGTGAATGAAAATGACCCCTCAACCAACTGGCCTGCCATTTTTTCCCACTTCCTCAAAACACACTTCTGCTTAGACAGACAGTAGATAGAATCAGAAACTGAGCTTCTCGGGACTCTGTTTCTAATCCTAAAGCAGCTACCCTTTAAGTTTACTGGCTTCCCTTCTGATCCTCACATTGCCTGACTGCCACTCAATGAGTGTGCACCATGTGCTGACACAGTCAGCCCAGTGGCATTTCCCTCCTGGTCTATCACCTCCCTCCCCATGCAGCCTGGACCTCAAATTGGTCACGAAGAAATGGGTTTATAATCCGACTTCCTTTTTCAATTCCTCTATTTGTACCTGGTCAGGGATTCACTTATCTAAGAAAGGGCTAAAAGGTAAAAAAGAAAAGACTTAGCAATTATTAACAATTTACTTATTTCACACAGAACTAGAAGAGAATTCTAAGCTTCATGGACAGGAAGAAATCCAAAATGACTCAGAGAGGAAATGCTACTCTGTTAATTTGATCAGACACACTGTATACATGGTATCACACTGTACCCCTCCCTGTGGATAAGTATTAACATCAATCATTTAAAACGAAAATCAAAGAATAAGATGTCAATTGTCCTAATATTAACAAGTGTGTGGGGCAACTGCAAAGCAGAGAGACAGACAAACAGACACTAGAGAGCAGAGGTGGGCCTTTTCCTCATCAAAACCCTCCATGTAAGGCCTTGTGTTCAGCCTCACTGGTTCCCCTATGTGTTCCAGCGAGGACCAAAGGCCTTGAGCAGTTTCATCTGCATTTCTGGGAAGAAATAGAGACTGAGCAGTCCAGGCTAGAGGTTCGAATCAGAAGAGGCCCAGTTTTATCTGAAAGTGGAAACTATGTTTAATAAGTGGTAGGGATACAGAAGAATTTCATCATGAGAAACTGTATTTCAGAAAAAAATGTTCTGTGATCTACAAATATATTTGCATACATAAAACACTTAAGCAAATTATAAATTATATATAAGAGACCTTGAGAAAAACACTATAGAGGGCAACACATCCCTGTGTAAACCATGGTCATGTCAAAAAAAGATGTACAGCGACTTTCAAATTTTCTGTTAATGATCTTTTATTTTAAAGTACTTATACTGTCTTTAAATAAAAAATATTTTACTGAAGAAATTTCTGGTTCTCTTTTAACAGACTGTTCTCCAAGGCCCTTGCTGACTTTTCCCCTTTCTAAGTTAGTCCAGACAGTGACTAATAAAAGCTCAACTCACCTTCCTGGAGATTGCCCAGGTAGGCAATCTAGAAACTGCCCAGGAAGAGAAAGCAGCCAGGTTGCTGGCCCCAATGTTTCCCAAAGAATAAAAGTCAAGGGAGGAAAACAAACAAGAATCATTTTTCCAGGTGCAATCTGTGCATTGTGTATTGGTCCTGACTTCAACACTTCTACAGTTACCTCCCTTAATGTCTGGAATGGCCAACCTTACATCAGCTACTTGCAATATATTGAAACTCAAGAAAGTTCTGGCCAGGGGAAATTATTGTTATCAACACGAAATGCTGGCACCAAGTGCTTAGCTTTGCCCAACCTCAGGGCTGTCTGGGAGGGCAAGGCATCTCTAGTTAACCTGAAAGAGGCTCACCAGATGCTTTGCCTTCGAGCGTTCCTCCTCGCTGGATATCCTTTCCCGAAGGATAGCTCTGGTGAGCTGTTCATTGGCTGCGGCCCTCTCTCGTTCTAGGTCTCTGGCTTGCTTAAGGCTGAAAAGACAAGTAAAGGCAATAGTATTTTGATTTAAATTATTTTAATTACTGTAATTATTTTAGATTATTTCATAACCGAGTTAGAAAAAATACTTTGTTGATTGACATTATGTTAAATGAAATAACTGAATATAAAGGAACATACAGTTGCAATTTTAAAAGCTGAAATCTTCTTGGCCCATAATCTATCAAAACTATATACAGCCTCAACCCATACAATAAAACAACAGAATTCCAAGACAAGAAGTTACTGATTCAGCTGACAAAGTATCCGAGTTTAACAAAGTTCTCAGGTATAACTGAAAACTTCTCACCTAAAAGTCCTATTACCTGGTCCTCCACTTAATCTCAGGAAATAAAGAGCTTGGCATGAAGACCTGAGCACCCTCTCTAGCACCCCCACAAAAAGCCAGAGTGGTAATTCATGCTTGGAATTCAGTACTTGGGAAGCAGTGACAGGGAGATCCCTGAGTGTGCTGGCTGGCTAGCCTAGCCTAGGCCACCAGTAGGTCCTAGGTCCCAGGGAAGGCACAGTCTCAAAAACCAAGGTAGACAGTGCTCCTGAGAAACCACAGCTGTTGTTGGTTATTTTTACTCTTTTGGGGGACTCACCACCCAGCTCCCACATAAATCACACAAAGAGGCTTCTTATCAATTATGAATGACCAGCCTTAGCTTGGCTTGTTTCTTGCCAGCTTTTCTTAACTTTAAATTATCCTGTCTGTCTTTTGCCTCTGGGCTTTTACTTTTCTCTATTTTTGTATATCTTTGTTTCTTACTCAGTTGCTGGTCGTGTAGCTGGGTGGCTGGCCCGTGATGTTCTCCTCCTTCTCTCACTCCTAGATCTCTCTTCCCAGATCTCTCCTTCTATTAATTCTCTCTGCCTGCCAGCTCTGCCTATCCTTTCTCCTGCCTCGCTATTGGCCGTTCAGCTCTTCATTAGACCGTCAGGTGTTTTAGACAAGCAAAGTATCATAACTTCACAGAGTTAAGCAAATGCAACACAAACAAAAGTAACAAACATTAAATTAATATTCCCCAATATTTCCCCCTTTTTTCTATACAAAAATGAAGTTTTAAATTTAACACAGTAAGACTGTATACAATAAGAACAATTATCAAGTAAAGATTACATTCACAATGTACTGAATTCCAACTCATTTGTGTCTGCTCCATTTAAAGAAAATACTCCATAATCTATCCTATCTTAGTAAATCCAAAGTTGTATGCCTAATTTACTTAAAACTGCAATTATACCTATCTAGTTCTTCAACTCCCTGCTGTGGGATGGTCTGTATGTCAAATTGCTCTGATTGGTCAATAAATAAAACACTGATTGGCCAGTGGCCAGGCAGGAAGTATAGGCGGGACTAACAGAGAGGAGAATGGAGAGAACAGGAAGGCGGAAGGAGTCACTGCCAGCTGCCGCCATGAGAAGCAGCAAGTGAAGATGCCGGTAAGCCACAAGCCACGTGGCAAGGTATAGATTTATGGAAACGGATTAATTTAAGATGTAAGAACTAGATAGCTAGAAGCCTGAGGCATTAGGCCAAACAGTTTAAACAATATAAATCTCCGTGTTTACTTAGTTGGGTCTGAGCAGATGTGGGACTGGCAGGTGACAGAGATTTGTCCTGACTGTGGGCCAGGTAGGAAAACTCTAGCTACAACTCCCAATTATTTAAGTAAACAAAAAGTGTACTGCAAACAACTTTCAAAAACTCTAGAAATGACAGAGACATCTGACTGCCTGGACAGTCACCCAAAGATCCTCTGCAACATTGGGGCATCCATCTTCAGCCTACAGGCCCATAGTATCTGGCTGACTTCTCAATGAAGCAGGAAATTTGAAAGACTGTCTCACATATATTGGCAAAGTTTGTCAGTCACTTTCCTGTGGGTCCTGCATGTCCAATTTATACAACATAGTGTCAGGCAGTCCAGGCAAGAGCAGCTTCTTACCCAAATGGCTAGCCTTGTCACATTGAAAGCAAATGCCGTAAGAAGTTTCTTCAATGCCCATCATCTCTGAAGTAAACTGGTACTGCCAGGAGCAGATGTGTGTCTCATTGTCATGAAAAGCCCTAAGTTGACAAAACCTTTTAAATGTCATATTCTGTAGGTCTTTGAAAGGTTTTAAGACCATCTATCTATCTAAAATATATCTCTATATAATCTGGAAAGCATACCTAACATAACTACAGTTTTGACTGTTATAAATGACTAACCATTAACCTATGTTTTCTGATTATCCTATATAGTTTATAATAATAGCTTTAAAAAACTAGAACTTCATTCACCCTACATTTCCAAATGAACTGCACAGGCACAACACCTCAAATAAAAATAGAAACATACATACAATATGTTCTAAGAAAAATAACCTTAAATTTTTATCAATATACAAAAATCCTTTAAACAAGAGTAGAAGCATATATACAGTTTAACAAAAATAACTTTAAATTTGTATCAATATTCTATATTCCCCTAAATGATAACAAACATCCATAACCCACCAAACATCCAAACCACTCATACCCTCCAACACTTGGGAATGCGGCGTAGTTTCTCTAAACAGCTTCCTGCTGGCTGTGGGTGAAGGCATCTTTAGAGGTTCCTGAGAAAATCTTCACTTAATGACCAAGTCCTGGAAAGACCAGTTATAATCTTTGTTGACAGATATCATCTGTCAAGATTCAGGAGGACTCCACAATCAAACCTGATACATATTATTCCTGAAGGAATCTACAACCTCTCATCTCCTGCAGGAACAAAACTCCAAAGCATTTTTGATTTCCATTTGACAAATATAGTTTGACTTCTTTTTAAAGTTAAGATAGCCCTAAAGTATCTAGGTTGGTTCAATTTTGCATTCCTGTTCACAATCCCACATCTCTTAGCAGTTGGCATATCAACAATCAAAAAATTCAAAATAAACAATACTGCATAGGACCCAGACTCCCTGTGTATTTCCTATCTTTACGTGGCTCTTTTCTTTTACATTACTTTTACTGTCTCTTTGGACTTTATTTTTAAACTATTTCTTTCTGTGACTGTCTATACCTATTTTCTTTACACACATTGTAAAACACAGTGGAACCTGTTCAGAGGGGTTTTTCCGTCTGGATCTCTTTTACTATACATCTCTAGTCTTTTTTGACCACACGAGTAAACTTTAAACTGCTAAGCTACACCTGAATCCTCCTTGACTGGCTCCATCCACTTCTCAGGTCGTGAAAGTGGAGCCTAAAGCTCACAGCCTGGTCAGAGGTTCATGACCAAGAACTGCATTCAACCTTCCTAGAGTTCTAGAATGCTGATGCTTGCACTGTGGCAGGCGTTTTTACTTAGTTTTTTGTTCCTACTTAACTGTACTAGCTGCTCAAGGGCTCACTGTCCGGCAGAAACTTTTAAAGGAGTCATTTTTTTTTTTTTAAGCTTTCTGAGGTATTATGGAAATTCGAGCACCATGTTGGTACACCAAAACGTTGTTTGTTTTTGCTCTTATGAAGAGCCTGCAATCTACCTCCAAATAAATCACACATGGAGGCCTATACTTAATTATAAATGCCCGGCCTTAGCTTGGCTTGTTTCTTGCCAGGTTTTCTTAACCTACATTATCCCCATCTACCTTTTGCCTCTATGCTTTTTCCTTTTCTTACTTCTGTATATCTTACTTTCAATCTTACTCCATGTGTGGCTATGTAGCTGGCCCTTAGCGTCCTCTTCCTTCCTCTCTTGTTCCTTCTCCCTTTCCTCCCAGATTTCTTCTATATATTCTCTCTGCCTGCCAGCCCTGCCCATCCTTTCTCCTGCTTTCCCACTGGCCATTCAGCTCTTTATTAGACTATCAAGTATTTTAGACAGACACAGTAACACAGCTTCAGAGTTAAACAAATACAACATAAACAAAAATAGCACACCTTAAAATAATATTCCCCAATACACAGCTGAGCTAGATTTCTGCTCTCCATGCACAAAATGATCAAGCCATGTTTGTGACAAATATATGAAGGTTTATTAACATCTTCCTCTTAAAACTGACCTACTTATTCACTGAACATGAGTGAGTTAGGCACCATGTTAAACATAGAAGACACTGTAATGGACAAGGTGTAGAGATTCCCTGGTTTCTTAATCATACTTCAAAACAGGAGTTAACTAGCAACACATAGAAGTCTCTCCACCCAGTGTATCACTCCATCTTCCAACAATCTCCATATGTAAATATAGCAAAGCCTTTAATACCAGGATCCTGGCTGATGGAATGACTGCTCCCACCTCCCTTAACCCCAATTAACAACTTACATTCCAGATATGGTCTAGTGAAACAAGAAGATAGCCATAGCAGTGCCCAGATCTGAATACTACTAATTCTATTAATGAAGCCTACAATTGCATTAAGGTGATCCATAGCCTCGTTACACAATTAGATCCATATTAAGTTACAATCTACTAAAATCCCCTCGCATGTGATAGAGATAAATGACTTTGGCACGGGTTTTTGCCATAATGCCTTGCACAGACAGGTACTCAGAAACACTGAATGACAGAATATTTCAGTGTAATCTCATGGACAAAGATTTTCTGATTGCCTTTTCTCTCTTCAAAGAATAACCCTTCTATACCATTATATCCCCAAAGATGCAAGCTATGCTTTAAAAGAAGGTGAAATTGTTATGTTGGTGTCATTCTGAGTGAAATTTTCTAAGTGTGCATGATGAGTGCTAAATTTTACTTAGTGTTAGCCTATCAAAAGGACCCTTGAAAAGAAGTAGAGAACATAAAATTTTTGTTACTGTTTTAAAGCCTCACACCACCCTGATACCCTGACGTTCTTAGAAGCAAATTATAACAGAGAAAATTATCTTGTAAAATACATTCCAAACTTATGTCTTTCTCCTAGAGGGTAAACATGTATAGTTGTTTCTTAAAGAAGAACAACAGAAACAAATATAAACTTACTCCACTAATAAACCTATGAGAATTTCTAAACCATAGTACAATGAGAGTAGGCAAAAAAGGGTCTCCAAAATATTTTATAAAAAAAATACAGCATGGCACCAGCCACTAAGTCTACGGGACATAGAAGGATAATGATTTCAGATCACACTGCTTCCCAGCCCAGGAGCTCAGAGTGAGGTCCACACAGCAGCAGAGCCATCTGGGGAGTTGCTGGAATGCAAATTCCCAGCAGCACCTCACATCTAGGAATGAGAAACCCAGAGGAGAGTATACAGCAAAATGTCTTTTAATGTGCCACCCCCAGGTGATTCTGATGCATGCTGGAGTTGGAAAGCCACAGCTCGATACACAAATAAATCCTGGAGATATATCAAAGAGAAATAACATCAAAATGGAGTGGTCCACATGAGGACACTGATAACAGCTAAAGTTATCGAACCAGATTACAAAACTATGCATTTAAAGCACTTTAATAGGAATATTGCTACACATTTTTAAAAAGTTGCCTATTTTACATGTTAAGTGAAAACTGAAATAAAATAACAGCATTGTTATCACTTAGGGATCACCTGCTACATGCCAAGAAGTATGCTAGGCATTTCAGATATGCATACCCATATGCATGTGCATTTGTATTCAAGAAGGATACTGATTCATGAACATGGACCATGAATCTATAGAACTACATTTTGTCATTCTGCTTGGTGTAGTCAGTTTTAAAGTATTTTAATAATGACTACTTTTCTAATTGAATTTACTCATATACAGCTCAAGTTTAATTACAAATGGAGATACAAGTGGTTTAACTGAGAGGATCATGAACTACTGGGAAGTGAAAGGGAAGAAGCAAACATCCTAGCATGAAAGTCTTCAACATGAAAGAAAACAAAGCCTGTCAGGCTGCTGCATATGAAGACAAACAAGCTCTGGGCATGGACTTTGGGTCCAAGCCAAGGCGCTGCACCCACCACCGAGTAAACCCCAGCTAACTGTCATGAGCCCTGCTACACAGATTGGTGTTAATGCCTACCTTATACACAAACAGGGCATTTATCACAGGGCAACAAATGTCAGTAACTCAAAGTAACAACAGTAATAGCCCTCGCTGGGGCGTCAAGAATACAGGGAAACACAGGCTTCTGCAGGGAGAAAACCTCAGTTGGCTCTGTGCATGTGGTAGCTTGGGCCTCTAGGTTTGCTCCCCCTCCCCCTTCATCCCTCCTTTGTCAAGAGGAAATTTTGTCCTTTAAATTTTCTTCAAGAACTTCTAGAATCAAAAACTTACCTGCCTGCTAACTATGGAGTCCTGCTTTTCACAGGTTTCTTTTTAACTTTCCTATAAGTTCAAAACCGGAAGAGCTTGGCCTATTTTTGTGAATGTTATATCCTCAGTACTTACACCTGCCTGACCCACAGTAGATACTCAAATATTTGTTGAATGTATGCATAACTAATGAATGGCTGTCACATCCCACCACAGACAAAAATGAACCAAAAGCTACAGAACACGAAAGACTTAAGGATAAAAGAAACAGCTGGTAAACAAGCTGGCCCTGAGGCCCCGGCAACACTGCCTTCGGCACCCATGCAGTATAACCCAGGCTACACTAACTGGCATACAAAAGAAGGGTGCCAACACTTGGAGACACCAATGTCTAACTCTTTGACTCCTGGAGATTCAAGACAGACTGGTACAAACTGACTACAAGGAAGATCCCTTTTCTTTCCTAACAATCTCTTAGTCATTTTTGCTTATCTTTACAATGAGAACTGCGTAAGGAATGTCTGTGCTGTACAATGAGTGCTTAGGAAACCCAACTTTGTATACTCAGGGAAGCTGGAGTGGGGCCTAGTGCACATCCCCAAGTTCCAGAGCATTTAGGTGATGTGATCTAATAAAGCTCTGTTTTCTCAGTCTTAACGTCCAAAGGTTCAATTACATAATCAGGGGATCCCATGTAACACTTGAAAACACCATGTCTTGATATATTACTCTCCACTGCATGAAAATTCATGAAGGTGATAAATAAAGGCATTTGCTATAAATGCTACAGAATTACAATTTTCATTTAGTGGACACTTAATTTCTTCTGGGATTCTGAGATTTCTACTATGTGACAAAAAAACTGCACATGAGGTAAAAAGTAAATGTTGTATTTGCCAATCCATTCAATAGTCACTGGGTGACAGACAATGCTCCAAATCCTGAGAATGAAGTGTCAATGACAGTCCCTGCCTGAATGAAACTTAATTATAAATGATAAATACATTATTTTTAAACAAGGCTGCTATGATGGACATGGATGGAACTACTATTTGGCTAATGTCTGAAGGCCACTGGCTGAGCAGGAGGAAAGAGAAAGTGACTTAGGCCAAGGAAAGTTCAACAGGCTCAGAAACACCCAGAAATAATTTTCTTCAGTTGCAGTTCTGCAACAGCCTTCAAAGCCTCACAGAAGCTTAAAACTGCCTCTGCACTACACAGAGAAACCCTGTCTTGGAAAAAAAATGGGGGGCTGGAGAGATGGCTCAGTGGTTAAGAGCACTGGCTGCTCTTCAATTCCCAGCAACCACATGGTGGCTCACAACCATCTATAATGAGATCTGGTGCCCTCTTCTGGCCTGAAGGCATTCATGCAAGCAGAACACTATACATAATAAAAAAAAATAATAAATCTTTAAAAAAAAAAAAACTGCCTCTGCAAAGAATGTTTGTTTTATTTCAAATTATTCTGGAAGGCAGAAATTCATGTAGATGGTATACCTTTAGAAGTGAAAGCCCCGTACTGGAATATTTTAAATTCTGTGAACCTTTCCTCAAACCATCCCCACCAAAAACGTCCTTTTTTCACTCACTCCTTAAGTCATTTCACAAACTACTTTACAAAGAGAGGCTGCTGACTGTTGGGAGCTCCCAGTTCTCTGTGGAGCGCCTTCTCTGGTTCCCTGGCCTCCATCCCCCCAGTTCTCTGTGGAGCGCCTTCTCTGGTTCCCTGGCCTCCATCCCCCAGGCTACACAATTCAGGAACCACCTAGAAAGGCAGTTGTCCTGCAATGTCTTCTCCCTCCCAGGTGAGACAGCCCAGCTGGCCATCTGAGAACACACTCCCAACCGTGGAACTGTGAGATCAGAAGCAATGTCATGTCACAAACTCTCCATGGTGACAAGAGTCAGGTCCATACTGACAATGCAAGACAGCACTCATTCGCCCCTGTTGGCTGAAAAGAGGGTGTGGGATAAAATGAGCCTTTCATTATTAACTTGGGTCTCTGATGATTCAAGAATTATCTCAAAACAAAACTAAACAGAACAAGCATCTGAGCAAATACAGCCCCCTTTCTATTTATTGGTATTTCTCACTTATTATTTCAGATCTCCTGGTCTAATATTATTCTACATTAAGCCCCTGATTTAAGTTTCATTTAAATTTCCTTCTTTTAAATACATATCTCTCCTCATTTGAATTCTCTAGAGTTTTCAGCAAAGAAGTAGGAGTTTAGTGTAAACTTTTCCTATTTGCATTAAGTAATTGGATAGCTTGCCTAAGCTTAATGAAACAAATACCAGTTGCTGATGCCCTTATACCTCAAGCCCCAGCAACTTAGCTCTTTTTCTCTGCATATTCTCAATCAGGTGAGAGACTTAAGATATATCGGCAAAATGAGTTTCTAAAAACCAGCCAAATATCTTAAAATGAATATTATTGCATGTCCCTTCTAAATGAGACCCAAAATTACTCATTACATTCAACTCACACATCTGGTATAAAATCTAGTTCTCTATAATATGGTCCCAGTGTAAAAAATAAATAAATAAAAATCACCCAGCTTTATTGCCTTCTGAAAAACTTAAAGGTTTTAAGGAAGTGGAAAGGGAATTTTAAAAATAACTTTAGCTAGGCATCTTTTTATGTATCAAATTTCATCATGCTCCATGAGAGAAGCATTACTTTTAACAAAACGAAAACTCAAGATGCACACCCGAGGCAGGAAACACTCTGAGTCCGATTTCCGAAGCAAGCTATGTTTCTTAAACATCCTGAAAGGCCATCCCCCTCCTGGAGCATGGTGATGTGCACCTGTAACCCCAGCAACGAGAAGCCTGACCTTGAATTTGGGGAGATCGGCCTCAAAATGAGAAGTAAACAGGGTTGAGCTAGACCTCACCCAAATGAAGAGTGTTTTGCCTGCCGAGCTGAGATACACAGTTCAGGAAGACGGAGTGCAGGTGAGCTCTCAATTGACATTAGTTTTTATGGTATAGCCTCCCATCCAACGTCAAATAAGAACAGGACTTAAGTTCAATGTTATCAGAGTTATTTTAAAATATGCTATTTCATGTCTTTTCCCAACATCAACTGCACTTCACTGGTTGCCCAATGTGGTCTGGCTCTTAATATCCCTGAACTTCTGTAAGTCAACATCCTGCACATTTGGTCATTCCATAATAGCCAAATTTGTCTTTATACAGGTAGACACATAAGTAATTCTACACAATTCCAGCTAAGTAAATTACTTTATAATTTAATATATAAGGCCATTATACTTCTGGGAAAAAGTGGATAAGAACCTCAGATAAGGGGTAAGAATAAATGGGAAAATGTGATTGTTAGCATTAAAGTGATGTGACTAAATGATTTATCTAAAATTGAACTACGACTATTAGACAAGATCTGCAAAATATTGTAATGTAGTTGGCTCCAACAGACTGAAGCAGAGAGAAGCCAGCGACTGCAACCCCCCAGGTCACTTTGAATAGTAAGGAGAAATTCCATTTTAATGCATCATATTTTGTCAGAACATGCTGAACTAGCATTGAAAATTCTGTTTACCATTCATTTTTAGACAGAAAAGCTGAGCTGGATAATTCAATGAACTAATTATTAGACTATTAAAAATAATGACAGAATAAGCACATAGTTTTCCATTTATAAGACTTTACAAAAATAAAAATATATAGCAACTTAGCACGCAGCTCAAACTATTACAAATCCTGGAAGGAAATGTATATGGAATAATATTCCAAAATAAATACATGTAGATGAATGTACATTAATGTAGTTTTGATAGATCCATACATAACATCTATATGTGTGACAGACAGAGTGGGAGTGGACCAAGGGAGGGAGGGAAGGAGGGAGGGAGGGAGGGAGGGAGGGAGGGAGGGAGAGAGAGAGAGAGAGAGAGAGAGAGAGAGAGAGAGAGAGAGAGAGATCTGTCTTAAAAATTGACTGATGGCCGGGCGGTGGTGGCGCACGCCTTTAATCCCAGCACTCAGGAGGCAGAGGCAGAGGCAGGCAGATCTCTGTGAGTTCGAGGCCAGCCTGGTCTACAAAGCGAGTTCCAGGAAAGGCGAAAAGCTACACAGAGAAACCCTGTCTCGAAAAAACCAAAAAAAAAAAAAAAAAAAAAAAAAAAAAAAAAAAATTGACTGATGGGCAATCTAGCAAATCATATCCTACAGTGATATTACTTAGCCATCACTGAGTATTGAAACCTGGTTCTAACCTATCTAGCCATCTTTGTCTTGATGTATTATTTCAAACAGCACTCTGACTTAAACAATCCAAGTTTCTTAGTGTTGTAGTTGGACCCTACACGGTCTTCAAATGTACTTAGAGTAAAAGCTTGGTCTTCACAGTATGTTCCCAGGTGGCAGAAACTCTAAGAGGCAGACCTTAGTGGCAGCCCTTTAGATCACTGTAGGACATGTCCTCAAATGGGAAGGACAAGCCACTTCATCTTCCCTCTCTGTCGTACTGGTTCATGATTAGTGAACAGCTCTTCTTTGTCAAAATCCCATCATGTGGTGCTGTCGCCCCAAAGCAACAAGGCCAACCCAACCAGTTATGGGCTGGAATCTCCAAAACTGTGGGCCAAAATAAACCTCTTCTCTTTATAAGGTAGTTACCTCAGGCACCTATAATAGAATGGAAGGCTGACTAACACATCTCACTTTTCACAAGAATATTCTTTTTAAAAAAAAAAGTAACTTTATTTTAACTTGCACAAAATTTCATTGAAGTTGGACATTTGCCTATGTAGCTCCAAAATGATGCAAAAAGGAAACCTGCCCCAAACTAGATGCTGACAACTGTACCTGCAGGGTAACCATGGCTACTCTCTAAGCACTTTTCAGCCCACACTTCCAGGTGACTGCTTCTCATTTATACATGGTGTATTATTTTGTACCTAAAGTTCCTATTTCATTTCTTATTTGGGAATAAAGCACCACCTGCCCTGCAGTTCCTGGGAGCTTCTTATCAAATCTTTACTGTGTTTAGAAGTGCATTTATATTTGGACAGTATTCAGCTTAGGGCACAGGTAAGGACGCCATACGCAGGACCCAGCCTCTGCATCTGTTCTCCTTCATCATGCACAGTCAAGCTCCTACATAGGAGGAAGATTCATCGCAACCGAAAGCAAGTACTTTTGTCTTCTACTAGAGCAGCAGTTTTTAACCAATGGGTCCCGACCCATTTGGGGGTTGAATATCAGATATCCTGCACGTTAGATATTTACAATACAATTCATAACTAGCAAAATTACAGTTATGAAGCAGCAACAAAATAATTTTATGGTTTGGGGGTCTCCACAACATGAGGAATTGTATTAAAGGGTCACAGCATTAGGAAGGTTTCAAACCACTGTACTAAAGTGACCTAGGCCACTTCTTTTTTCTGGCTTGAATTGAATATTTACAGGCATCTTAAGCCAAGGTGATCAGGATTTTTAAGTGTACACTGATCGTCATAATAGTCAAAATACAGCTGGATAACAGCAGAGCAGATAGATACTATTAAACTGTGATGAATCAAGGCTTCAAAAGTCCTATGCTATGGAAGTTATACAAGGAAACTTACAACCTGTTCCTATTAAGCAGCTTGCTTACTGCATGGATGAGCCTCCCACTGCATCTTGCCTACAGCTTTCACTGGAAGGAAAAAAAGGAAGCAGGGCAAATGTGATCATCTCTGGGGCTATCACTTTCACGGGTCCTCACTAGACAAATGTCAAGCCCTTCAACATGGCTACAATAAACATGGACAGTATGAAGAGTAGGCAGAGAGATGATGAAATGGCAGTGTCCTAAGAAATACTGGCGGCTTCTCATAAAGACCACACAAGGCTTTCAGAGAAGCTAAATACACTACCACATATGAAATATGCATTCTATCTTTTGCATTTGTTTTGCACTTCCCTTTCTTTTTTCATAAGAAATACACTTTTGCCAGGACAAATATGATGTAAAAGCATGTGACTACTAAATCTTGGGAACACAATCAATACCTCTCCTCATTTTTATTTGAAAGGACCTTCTAGCTTGAACCACACACACATACAGTCCAAGCTCATCCTTCTCTGTGGGAGATGCTCAAGATCAAAGCATGGCACACTCTTCCAGCCAGCCCAGAGCAAGCATCTGTAGGGTAAGAATGGCTGCATAAATCTATTTCCATCCATCCTTTTTCAATCAATTAGTGACTGGATTTCTAACCCTTTTGGTTCACAGACTGAGCATGACCGACACAAAAAGGTTGTTTTATAAACTGCTTGTGCTTCTGTGGTCACTGGGCTGCTTCCTTTTGTTTAGTGCTGAGAACCTGTGGTTTTACCTTTTCTATTTCCTTGTTTGGCACAGCTTTGCTACCCCATTAATTTGTAACCTTTACTAAGATTACAAAACTATTACTATTAAAACAGAAGAAATTATTCTGTATTAACTGCTCTCAGTATAAATAATGTGTGTGTGTGTGTGTGTGTGTGTGTGTGTGTGTATGAGAGAGAGAGAGAGAGAGAGAGAGAGAGAGAGAGAGAGAGAGAGAGAGAGAGAGAGAGAGAGATGCACATGCACCTGTCTGTCTATACATGCCATCCACATGCACATGGGTCAAAATAATCTAGCAGCCTTGGTCTCTACATGGGAAACTGCACAGTGACAATTTATAACACAATGACTGAAGCAACCTGTTTTCTTCTACTTTGCATTATCTGTTATCGATTGTATGTGCTCTCATTTTCCATTCCCGTTTTCCTGGTTCCCCAAGCTGCCATACACCCCAACAGCAACAAGCCCCTTCACTGGTCTTTCTACTCTCATTACCTGCCTCCATTCTCCACACTCACTTTTTTCACTCTAGTATGGAAACAGAAATCTGTAACTTGCTCAACCCTGCCCAGCAAACCAGGTGAGAGCAAACCATGGGTGCTTTCCTTCCCCTAACCTAGCCCTCGGTTAAGAGGTGAATGCTTTCCCTTGCACACCGTTCCTACATGTTCTCGAGGGTCTCTCTCCACAGTCAAGAATCCTGACCACTTGCATACACCAGCTGCGGGCTGATCCTCACAGTACTTCTCCTCCTCTCGGGAGGAGGTCTCTGCTGTAGTTACAGTTTACCCTTTTCTTCCCACTCTTCTAAGAAGAACGACTGGTGCTGAGCTGTACCTCTCAGCTCGCCAGCCCTCTTCCACTCTCTGGTTCATGCTGGGACTATCGGAACTCTTAGTGCTTTGCTGATGGGTCCTGGCAGGCTCTCCAATGGGAGGTGCCAGAGGGCACCTGCAAAGCTGAAGGAAGACCTACCTGGTGGCTTGCTCCTTTCCTGCCAGAACAGCTAGATTCAGAGACTAATTTATTCAAACTTGCAAGATTAACCTCCTTGAATGCCACTCTAGAGTCATTAGTCCCACCCACTGGCACCCTCCTCAAATCATGGGCCTCTCTACCAGCTCAGAGACGTGAGCATCAAGCAGGAGGTGCCCCCACTTCAGAGCCTGAGTGGCAGTGTTCAAGCTCCACCTCTTTCCACTGCTCCCAAGACACAGAGGCAAAGACCTCTTCCCAGCAGTTCTACCCTCAGATGCCTTGGGTCAGTCCCCTTTCTGAGAATAGTCCAAATTGGGATGTAGTGAGTATACAAACTACACCAGATTCGGAAGATTTGACACGAAAGAAAAGGATTTAACAGCAGGGCGGTGGTGGCGCACGCCTTTAATCCCAGCACTCAGGAGGCAGAGGCAGGCGGATCTTTGTGAGTTCAAGGCCAGCCTGGTCTACAGAGTGAGATCCAGGAAAGGCGCAAAGCTACACAGAGAAACCCTGTCTCGAAAAACCAAAAAAAAAGGATATAACATGCCTCTTCAGTGAATTTTACATTGATTACATATTCAAGATATATTTAAAAAATAAATAGGATCATTTCTAGAGATTTCTTTATAAATTAGACAGTTACTAGAAGTTAACTACATAGGTGGCTCACACTGTACCCATAGTAAACGGAACTGCCTTAGGATTGGTAAATTTTCTTTTGTTTTTGACTTTTAAATACCTCATGAACAAGTCTTACATCAAGTTTCTCTGTAAAAATAAACAGTATACAGAGTCTATCAACTATCTGTTTATATTAATAAATTCCCAAATTCCTCATAGGTTAAGAGCTCAGAGGAGAACCCCAGGATTTCAGTCCTTTCCTAGGTCTGCAGAGACCCAGCCCAGCATCCAGGAGACCTTGCTTCCTTAGCTGTTCTTTCCATCTCGAATCTTCTATGGTTTTCTTCTTATCCTCAGAATTTCTCTTTATATTTCAGAAATTGTCACAACCTATGACTAGGTGTGCAACTTTCTCATCAATCTGGCCTCAAATGAAGTGGTCTTTCAACTGACAGGCTCCAGTCTGTCTTTGGCTTCGAGGAAAGCTGTTATTTATTACCTCTACTCTAACCCTTCCCTTTGTCATCTTCTAAAATTTAGGCTATTTCATCACATATAATTTGCACAGAGTAACTCTTTACTAAGAAATTAAGATACATCTTAAAGCTGGTAGCATCTCATGATCAAGTGGTAAAAATTGCCAATGCTACAAACAGTGCAGGCCATAAACTATTGTAAAGAATTCCTGCAAGACGCTGCTGTTCCTGAGTAGCTGTCTCAGGTAGAGTCTTCTGGATGACTACTGCAACAGCAAGCTTCCTCTTATTTGCATTGGCTGCCTCATCTGGGCTCAGACCCAGCTGTTGCACCACCCTCACTGGAAATACCTTTAGAACATGAGCCAAGAAACATCTACTTAGGTAGCCAGTGGACTGTCACCAGCAAACAGGCTTGCAGCTTAATCAAATCTCCATGTCCATGTCAACATGCCACACCCACCTAAACTAGCTGACAGGGATGGACACCAAACATCCTCTCATGAGCATCCTTGGAAACGGGGTCCACCTGTGTATTCTTGTGCTACACTAAAACGAGCCCACTGGCTCATACCCATTATCAGGTGTTGCTCGAATTCTAATTGGTCTTAATTAAAAACCCAGAGTCAGATATCAGGGTGAAAGCTGAAAGATCAGAGAAGCAGAGCAGCCAGCCACCTGAGACCTCTTACCTCTATGAAATCTCAGCCTGAAAGGCTGAACTTCTGTCTCCTCCCCCCTTATCTTCCTTTTCTCTGCCCAGCCATATCAATTCCTGTCTCAACCCCCCTAGTGCTGGAATTAAAGGCATGTGTGCCTACCAAGTACTGGGAGCAAAGGCATGAGATCACAAGTGCTGGGATTAAAAGGTGTGTGCCACCACTGCCTGGCCTCTCTGGCTAATTAGTGGATGGCTTTGACCTCTGATCTTCAGGCAAGCTTTATTTGTTTTTTGTTTTTTTTCTTTTTTTTTTTTTTTTTTTGGTTTTTCAAGACAGGGTTTCTCTGTGTAGCTTTGCGCCTTTCCTGGAACTCACTTGGTAGTCCAGGCTGGCCTCGAACTCACAGAGATCCGCCTGGCTCTGCCTCCCGAGTGCTGGGATTAAAGGCGTGCGCCACCACCGCCCGGCAAGCTTTATTTGTTAGAGCATACACAAAATATCACCACAATCGGGCTCTTTGAAGAAAAAACAATTGGAAATTAGATAGCAATTGAAGGGGAAGAATTAAAAAAAATTAAAAAAAAAAAAAAAACAAGAAACAACCCTCTACCTCACCACAAGCCTTTCCACTTTTAAATTTTCTGCCACAGCTTTACATTGTAATAGTTAGTTGAGGAACTTTAGAATTAAGTTTAATAAATGAAAAGCCTAGTGTGCAGGTGACAGGTGCAGTGGCACAAACCTCTAATTCCAAAACCGGGAGCAGAGCAGAAGCAGGAGGAGGATTTAAGGCTGGCTTGGACTTCATAATGAAACCCTGAATCACACAAAATAAAACAACAAAAATAAAGACTGGATGAGGTAACCTGCCAACGAGGGTGGGCTGGGCTGAACACTAATGCTTACGAAAATAATTTTTGTATATCATCTGTTCGTAATTAGCTACACTTTCCTAAAAAGAAAACTGGTCTAGCACAGGCCACCTGTATTACAAGCACTGTGAAGTCATTGTGTACACAGAGGAAAAAAACTGCAGAACACAATCACACACAGGCAATGCTCCACGGGGACTGAGCAGCAGGGGCTATCATAAGGATACAGGACAGCCAAGTGAGGAAAGAAGGACATCCCGCTGAAAGTTAAGGGCTAACGAAGCTGTATAAGAAAGCAGGACAAACCTCTCCAGAAGAATGAGTGCTGCAAAACTAATTTTGAATCTCCTTCAACAAAGGATAAGCAGCCTCTTAAGAATCAAATTTTATATCATCAGGCACAATGCAATCATTATGATTCACTGGTTAAACACGCACCTCTAATCCGTATCAGTCTCTTATGAAGAAAGATGGCCCAAAATTTTTAACCTGCATCCTCTGGAAAAATGAGAAGAGCTGACAAGGCCTATCTACCCCTTAAGCCAACTGCCCTTCATGGTAAAAGTCACCTTGGCATGCAGAGAACCACAGTGACAACACCGGCACCAGCTTGCTCAAAGCAATCCATCAGGCTTCTCTGACACTACCCATCAGCCAACACTCCAACAGAAGGTTCCTTGCAGAGGGTTTTATTTCTAGTAGTCCCTCTGAAATCATATTAAAAAACAAATTCTAATAAAATTGCATTGATCTGAATACCACACCAAGCCATGTACTGGATTTCATTTTAATTTTCACTTTAAACATGAAATGAGATGGTAGAAGTATGCAGATAAAAATAAAGAACTGAAACTCCTTATAACTTTTCCTACCGCCACTTGAGGATAACTCAAGTTCATTCCCTCACCTGGAGTTCTCTTTCTCCATAAGACTTAATTAATGTGTGACTGACATAAAACTTCTGCACATATTTACTATACACATTTTCATGAGTTTGGAAGTAAGTAAACACCCATGAGCTCACACTACCATCAAAGCATATCTGTCATCTTAATCTTCCATTCTTGGCTGCTTTAGATTGATTTGTAAGCATGTGTGCACGAGGGCACACATACATGTGTGTCTCTATGTGGGTATGTGCATTTGGGTGCAAGCATTGCACGTGAGTCGGAGCCCCTGGAGCTGTAGTTACAGGCGTTTGTGATCCACATGTCCTGAATGCTGGGAACCAAATCTGGGTATTTTGCAAGAGCAGTACATTTTCTTAACCACTAAGCTATTTCTCCAGCTCCTCCATTCTTATCAAAGCCAATGCTGTTGTGTGTGCAATTAACATATAATCTAACCTCTTAACAAATTTTAGTTTACAACACAGTATTGTCAGATACAGGGATTATGCAATAGCCTTACTTGACATTTCTATCTCTGGCTCATAAGTTTAAGAATTACCATACAGAATTCACATTAAAGCTCTTTTAAAAGGAGGTTGCCTGAATTACAGTATTTTAACAACTATTTTTTTTTTTGTTTAAGTCTAATGTGTAAATTATAGCTTGCAGACAGGGAACAACCTGCAGGAGATGGAGCTTAGTATCCAGGTTTTGTTCTGAGCCCCTCAAAAAACATGATCTCAATGCATTCTAACAGAAATTCCAGGCCCATGTGGTATTTTCACTCCCTACCCTGTTCATTGTGTTCTTTGTAGTATGGATGATTTTTAACATGCTATGTACATTTTTATATTTATAGTGTTGTCTACTAATACAATAGCTGCTATTTATGAAGACCCTTCTGATGCTAGGTATTTTAACAGGTAAATGCACTATTTCATTTATTCCTCATAAAAATCCTTAGGAGCATTACCATTTCAGACCTAAAGAAAACAAAGCTGGGAAAAGTTAAATAATGGCTCAAAATTACATAGGTAAATATGTAATAGAATTCATACAAAAGATTTATGACTCAAAAAATGACACAATGGTCACTGTGCCATGATCATGACTGTACGAAACCAAATGCTTCAAGGACACTCTCCTGACGTGTGTGTTTAGTGTTCTGATTCCAAGATGGGCTTTATCTAGCTGTTTTCGCCTCCAACCTAAACCCTCCATCTGCAGCACATTTGTCCAGGGCACTGTTGTGTGGTCTGACTTCCACTCTGACCTCACGCAACTGCAGAGGCAAATACACGGACTGGTATCACATGTCAACAGGTGACAATAATGTGCTTGCATGCCCTTTTCTCCTCACAGATGCCTGGGGCTGAGGACTGCATCTTAAAGACCCACTCCAAAATACAACCTTGCATGTAAAATCCCACTAAAGAAAAAAAAGCGTAAAAAGTATAGTCAAATGACTGTGACTATAAGACAATATAGTTATTATGACATAAAAGCTGAAAGCAGTTTACATCTAGTTTACCTTGCAACAATGACTAAGATTGAGAATGTGATAAATTAATGCTGAAGTTGACTTTGAAAAGAATAGTGCTTATGTGATCCCCCAAAATGAGTAGCCGGTGACTCTTCAGACTTGTTCATTAATCAGCAACACAATTCCTAAGGAAGAAAAGGAATGGATGATGTCGTCATGGGAAAGACTGCTCACCAGGCCTCTGACACGGACCATTTCTGTAAAGCAGCCTTTCAGAAGAAAACACAGAGGAGTGTAACAAACCAGGGGAGGGACTAGAGATTAGCTGCACTAACAATATCTTGGGGCACACTGCCTGTGTGTCATGCACACGTATCCAAAAAACTTTAAAACGACTAGGTAAACACCAGCTACTTATACAAATCAAACTGTGTTTCCATGATGTTAACAACCATTTCTAAATTTCCACTACATCTCAGGCCTGAGGAACTGAGCCTTTTTAATTATGCAGTATTCGTTATTGACATAGTACTCAAATCCCACGCAGCACGAATCATGTTAGCTAAACTAACAAAATGAATAATTTAACTGTGGCCCAGCAGGAATCCACTACGCCACCTTCATTATTTACTTCATAATATCCATTTCTACCCTTTTTGAAATAACAGTTGTAGGTGTTCAAGAGGAGCCCACTGGCTGCCTGTCTTGGTTTTGATCCACATTACAGGAAAATTAACCAGCATTCCATGCAAAAATCTTGCATATTTCACAAGCAACCCCTATTTTCATAATGACCTTCCCCCATTAAATGTTAATAATCACTAAAGAATAATATAATCAATATAATCACATTTCAGATAAAACTCACAAACTTAAGTTACTGCCAAAGCACACACACAAAACCAATGCATCCCCTTATCAATTATAAATGTTCTCACTTTTTAGCATTTGGATTTTCTTTAAAGCAACAGGAAAGGCCCTATTTTCTTTAGTAACAATGAGGGAGGGAATAATTTTAGACACAAAACTGTTTTCATCATTTCCTTCAGAGGAGGAAGAATCTATGGCTTCTCACTGTAACTAACAGCGTAAATAACAGCAAGAAAGCAGATGTGTGCACAGCAATCCAGAACACATTTGATCACTGAGGCTAAGGAAGGCTTGAACTCAACCACTCTCTTGCTCTGCCGAACATCAGAAGTTCCCTAGTTACTCCACAGTTCAAAGGAGACCTACCCAGCTTTGATTCCATGCAGATGATAACACTCTGCAAATTTCAGAAGTGTCCCTGAATGTGAGACTCTCATTTTACGGCTAGAATAGTACCAACACATATGTATGTCCCAGTTAAAATAATCTGCTAAATAAATAATTATCAAGGAAGAAAAAAAATAGGAATAAGTATACATTTCACTAAGATGTATAGCAGATGTTATACAAAAGATGAATTTCATCCCATCTGGCTTCTGCTGCTATCCACTTTATCTTTACAGTAATTTCCAAATACCTCAATACAAAATGCTTGGGTTGTATAAAAATCTATGACACGTTTGTGATGCAAACACTTTGTCATATTTTGTTCAGATCAACATGACTAAGTTTGTTAATATATTCTGACAGACTTGCATAACATCCTAAAATGTTTTGAACAATGCAGTTTAGGCTGCAATGCAATATTAATGAATGAATAATGTTCTTGGATATAAGGTTTAATATTTAATGATGTAGAGTGGTGCCTGGATTTGATGCAGAAGGAAAATGTGGTTTGAAACCACCGTAGTTATCCGGAGACATAAGAAAAAGCCTACAGAAGTCAGACAATCCTTTAACCTAAGCGCAGAAATGGGGTCTCAGAAGTGGAATTGACACTTCACCAACGGAATTTCTAATACTTATCAATATTCACAGGATCGTGCCATTTATCAGCTGTCATTTATCAGAATTCTTCAGTTACTAGGCGCTCACATATCTGTGCCCAGAGGTTGAGAAGAAAGGTTAGTGCCAACACAGCCCTGAATGGGCCACAGGGAAACACATTTAGAAACTAGTTTCCAGCTGTATCAGCACGTCCATTTGATGATTCCTCTAAAAATGTGTGGAAGTGTGACACAGTACCGAGTGCAGACCAAATGACTGGTCTCCACATCATCTATGAAGGAAAGCACCCAGCAAATGTGGTTCAATATGTCAATCTAAACCAATGAATGGGTGATCTACACTCACTAGGGACCTTGCTTCTCTATGAACAACAGTGTAGCAAGCTTAACAACAAGAGCAGGGTTTACTGCTATCAGTAAAGGAATACCTAAAGCTACAAACTTATGAAGGGGCTTTTTGAATATTCCTAAACAGACTGTTAATATTACTGTGAATTTAAAGTAAAAAGGGCCCCAAAAATAAATCCAATATTTGTCTCCACATCTTCTTCACAATGGCTATATAAATAATCATAATGCATAACCTATCTGGATTTAGGACACCACTCTGCATTTATCAATATACCCTCTCTGAGCCACTAGCTATCACATACGAAGGTGAATACAGTAACAGTGTATACAAACCCCTATGTCACACAAATATAAAAGAATCAATGCGCCACTCATTGAGCACAAACAAGGTTCCATGAGGGTACTGCATAAAGCCTTCACTTGGACCATCACTGTGATGATCAGTTATCACTGTGACGGTTGTGAGCTATGACCCAAAGAGCATGCAGGCAAAGACAATGCCTACATCATCTCGCTTCATTTTTTCAATAAGAAGAAAATAAAGACAAATAAATGTATCAGTTAAGTATTCTCTACTATCTAAATTTTCATTCATGCCGGATTTTGATAGTTTACAAAATAACTCTGTAATTAGAAAAAGACAAGCTGTGAGAGAGGGTGCTGTGCTATTCAGTCTTACCACATTTAGATTAGGAACAAACCATTCTACAACAACTTAAACTGACTTTCCATAAACCACACTATCGTTCCTTCCTTTATACTGTGACATTAACATAGTACTGTCAGTTAAATTAACTCTATTTCACTTTAACCAGATCTGCAGTTGTATCAATAATTAGTCAAAATGCAAACAAACAAAAAAACTACTTCAAACTTTATGCTGGAAGAGTCTTGATTACGTATGAGACTTTAATTAGCACCACAATCAGGGTAAGCTATTCTGTTAAACCACTGAAAGAATGAGTGTACAAACCAATGGAAATTCAATACCTCCTATGCAAGGTCTAGATGTTAATACTGGGATGGTGGTGCCTGTATAAAGTGCACAGATAAAGTAAATATATTTTTCTAGTATGAATAACAGACAAAACAAGGCATGAGGATTCATATAGTACATTTTATCCTCCCCAAAGCAAAACTTTTTCTCTGCATATGTATGTGCCTGTTCTCATGTATGTGGAGCACATACATGTGCATGCCTGTGGGGATTCAAGTTGATGTGGGGTGACTTCCTCAATCCCTCCGTTTTATTTTCTTCAGTCTCTCACTGAACCCAGAACTCACCTTTGTGTCTAGTCTATCTAGCCAGCCCACCTTGAAGATCCCTGTCTTCTCCCAAGGGCTAGTTACAGGAGGGGCCACCCTGCCTTCCAGGCTTTATGTGGGTGCTGAGGATCAAACTCCAGTTCCCACACCGACATGGCGAATGCTTTATCCACTAAGCCATCTCCTCAGGCCCCAAAATCTCTCTCAAATTTAGCACCTTTTATGATTCTCTCCCATACACTACATGAAGAACAAAATGCTTGAAAAATTAACTGGCTATCCCTAGGAAACAGAAAGCATTACCACACATAAGCTATTTTATTTCTGTGATAGTTTTATGAATAAATTGCATTTAAATATAACATATAACAGCAGTACTAATAGGAATAAAACACAAACTACATAAGCAATTTTATGTTTTCTAGAAGCAGATTAGAAAAATAAAAATAATTCATTCAAATTAACTTCTAATGTCTTCTTTAGCTTAACTTAGCAAATACAGTGTCATTTCAACACATAATCAATGAAATAAGTTATTAGAGATTTCTTAATCTTTTTGGGCCATAACTCTGAAATCCACTGAGTTTATTCTAAAGACACTTTAAGTTAAAATAACAGCCCTTCAAGCACATCTTAGTAAAACTTGAGGCACCAACAGAACATGGCTGGAGACTGAAAGTCAACTCTACACCCGGGTACATGTTAGAATAGTTCTTCCTAAAGTTCATGAAAAAGTGCTCATTAGCCAGGTGGTGGTGGTGGTGTACAACTTTAATCCCAGCACTCAGGAGGCAGACACAGGTGGACCTGTGAGTTCGAGGCCAGCTTGGTCTGCAGAGCAAGTTTCTGGGCAGGCTCCAAAGCTACACAGAGAAACCTTGTCTTGAAAAAAAAAAACAAAAAAAAACAAAAAAAAAAAGTGCTCATTAAACACTCAGCAGTTTTTACTTCATGGATTATAGTTATTTATTTATAAGATCATTAAGTTTAGCTTCTATAAAGAAGAATGAAATTGTGAAATTTGCAGGTACATGGACGGAACTAGAAAATATTGTGTTGAGTGAGGTAACCCAGACCCAGAAAGGTAAATGTCGCACATTTCTCTCTTATTTGTGGTTCCTAGCTCAGAATCTTCAGAAGTGAGCATATGGAATCACCACAAAAAGCAGGAAAGGAAAATAGGACCCCAAGCAGGGGTCAAAGTGTCTCTAGGGAGGAAATGGCAGGACACGGCTGCAATGAAGAGGGGATGGGGAGAATGGGAGAAGCTTTGATGGGGTGCTGGGGGGTGCTGGCGGAGTGCAACACAGAAGGAAAGGAAAGGAGGAAGATAAGTAACAATAGGGTTTGAAAAAGCCATGGGGAGTCATACAACTTTATGTTTAACAAAAAGTATAGTGTGTGTGTGTGTGTGTGTGTGTGTGTGTATGAGAGAGAGAGGGGGGGGAGGGGGAGAGAGAGAGAGAGAGAGGTCATTTAAATAAAGTTATGCCACTTGGGGTGGTAATGCTACTTACTCTCAAGTGCAACAGACTATCCAATAAAATCCCCAGTACCAGGCATGAGAAACATCCTTTCTAGTTGTCAGTCAGGGTGGTTAAGAGACTCCCAAACCAAGACAGACTTGACTGCCTCTCCCAGAATTTAAAGAGAAATTCCTATTGCTGAAGACCCCATATACTTCAAACACAGGACTTGGAGGAATAGAGACTGAGCTGACCTAGAGGCCTTCTCCCTGAGGACTAGCTTTCATAATACTGGAAGGTGTTCCCAAGCTGCCAGGAGAATAGCCCCGAACTACCACAGTTGATGAGTCATGGAACCTAAGGAGAATTGTACTACTGCCATTACCAACCAGCATAATGTCTAACGGCACCCTAAATACTTAAACCCACAGGTCAGTGCAGCTCTGACTCCTCATCAGGGTCTTCCTTTTGCAGCAGGCAGAGACCATTACAGAAAGCCACAACTGGTCTAAATGCAGAGAAAACAGATGGTGGGGTGGGGTCAGGTCCCAAAACTACAACTACACACACAACCCTTCAACTAAGGCTCAGGAGGAAGAAGAGGAGGAAAGATTTTAAGAGCCAGAAGACCAGGGCATCCACAGCAAGATAACGTCTTTTACCTAAGACAAGGAAGCTACCCCTATGAAACTGCAACAACAAGCCTAAACAAGGGCTGAACAATGACAGCACCAGTTGACAGTGTGGATGCAGGAAATCTTGTAAGGCAGCAGTGGCAGTGATGGAGGGGTGGATGACAGGGTCTCATGAAGCTCAAACTGGCCTCCAACTCACTGTGTAGTTGAGCACAAGCCTGAACTCTTACCCTTCTGCCTCTACCTCCTAAGTGCTAGGATTACGTTCTCAAACTTACATTTATTTGCGCGCCATGCAGTACTGTCTTCGTTTCAGGGCTGTTCCTACATCAGCAGAGTGGGCTAGTTCTGCTACCCACCTGGATCTCCTTTCAGAGTGCCATATTATAAACAGCCAAACACAACAGCACCTCCTCTTCCCACAGCACCACACTACAGCAGCAGAAACCCTGAGACTTTACAGAGGATATGTAACCTGCTGAAAATTATTTTCTCAGCAAGGAAAGCAGAGAATGTACATGCGTAAAAATCAACCATTTAGCACCAATACCAAATTTAAAGTTTTTATGAATAAACAGGAATAACTGTCCAACTAAAAGCTAAGTTAACTTTTAATATGTTATAAATAATGCTAAGAAAAAAAGCCATATCTTATTTCTCCAACTTGGAACTTTTAGAACTAGAAATAGGTCGAGCTGAGAGCAAAGATAATCAACAGTTCCTGCAAGACAGAGAAGTTCACATAGCTTCACTGGACTTGCTGTTCCTGAATTCCATCCACAGAGATCTCTACAGCCCTTGGGAACTGAAAAGGCAGAAGGAAACAGTAAACAGGCTTTTCCCTCTGTACAGCTGTGAGCCGGGTCTCTGGAATGAATGGATGAATGAATGATGAAGCCAGTACATCAACCTGTGAAACAAATCTGAACAGAACCTCAAGGCAAGTGCTACTAGTATGTTCCACCCTTCACTTGGCAAGGAATTCTCCAAGTGGTCTCAGAATTAGTAACTCATACAAAGCTGAAACCCCAGCCCTCGGAATTCACCCCAGATACTTACTCTTGACCATCACATTCGACTATTCTTCAGGTCAGAGAGAAAAGACTCAGTAAGAATATGTATTTTGCATGGAAGGAAGAATAATGAGTACCAGGCACAGGATATTATCTTACTTAAGCTGATTCTGAAAAGAAGCTTCTCCCTTGAGGAACGGAGGCAGGAAGGAGTCGCCTAGTCAAGACTCCCATGGCTAACGAGCTGAGCTAGCACACAAAGCAGACCTCTCCCCACCAGGACTCGAGCTTGGGCTCTGTGTTGTCTTTTCCTCCAAATTTAGGTGAATCCAATATGACCATAACTGTAGAAATTCATGATAATTTGGCTTTCTTAGTGCTAAAACTAATTTCATTTTTAGAACATACAGTAAGCAAAGAGTGTTCTTTACAGACAGACAAGCTGAGCACCACCAAAACCCACTCACTTTAAAAACACCATGTCAGGCTTCAACACTGCTTCAATTTCTAATTCATTTTTAGTTTGACTTAATAGAATTAACTCAGAATGGGTGTATAATTGAAATAGACACATTTACAAATTCTTTTTCTTTTCAAGTAGCTACAGAACCCTTACCAAAATTGCTCTACCATTTAATTTCACATAATAACGGCCACCTCCTGAAGCCTCGTGTACAATCCTATCAGCAGTCAATGTTGCAATGATATTAACTCACCATTCCTTTAAACAGCGAATGAGCAAGAATAAAGATGAAAATGGGTAAGGCTGTTGTACATTTCATTACAGTTTCCAGGATGAAATGAAACACCCATGCTATTGAAAAAGAAAGCATGCATTCGAGGTGCCGGGAGGCACAGTATGTTTGGCAAGGAAATGGGGAAGAAAAAGATGTGTAACACCAATGAGGTCAAGCTGAATAGCTCATGCAAACTAAATGCAAAAAAAAAAAAAAAAAAAAAAAAAAAAGGTAACGAGAAACACAGGTACAGACATATAAGCAAAATTAATCACTATGATTTACCTGGAGTAAGATAAATGTTTCAGACAATGTGCTGCCCAGTTTGCAAAGACTACCAGTTGCCTATAAGACTTTCACTAACTTCAATTATTTATTTTATTTTTGAGATTACAATATAATTACATCATTTGCCTCTTCCCTTTACACCCTCCAAACCATCCCATATATCCCTTATTCTCTTTCACATTCAAGACCTCTTTCTTTTTATTAATCTATGAATGTCACAAGCTATACCCATAAAGTCTTGCCAATATATCTGCTTAAACACGAGATGAATAAGAACAGCAATATACATGCTGAGGCCTCAACCCTACTCAAAGAACTACGGGCAACTAAGGAATGCTGAGAGTGGGAAAAATAGTCTTCCCCGGGGAAAAGCACACCAATTGGTTATCCAATACCAACTGGATCCCCACTATTCTTAAAAATTCCCTTACGACGCATGTTCACTGGGCTAACAGAGTGCACAGTTGGCAAACACACTCTTAAAATAGCTAGAGACCTGTTTGCTTTAAAAATGGGCTTCCCGTGGCAAATTAACCTCTCAGAGTTTGGGTCATCCCCATGAGAACACAAGACAAATGTCTGGATTTTAAAAGCAGTTAGGAATAAGTTCCACAACAGAGGCTTTCACTGTGAGATTGTAAAACTCAAAACTTAAAAACCGAGGAAATGACGATCCTGCCACTGTCCCTCATGCTTGACAGTGGAAAAGCACCATGTGGCTGTAAAGACAGGTCTTCTTGGTTTCTGCACCCTAATTTCTAGGTGTCAGGTTCAAATTTGCATAGTCTTGTGTCCCACACCTGCTGAGATTTAATGCTGTAGCTCATGCTCTTAACAGTCATCTGTTTCCTGTGACTGACAACTCTAGCACACACACTTTACAGCCACAAATACACCTGCTGAGATAAACACAGGCTGAACAGGGTTACCCAGGACTGAATAAGAACAAACGGTGTGATTTTTGTAAGTCAGGTTAACCTGGACCTTTTTAAAACTGATGGTATCATCATGGGGACTATTAGAAGGTCAATTCTAAGAATTCCGAATGATTCCCTAAACATGTACATATATGCATGTAACTACAATTAAAGAAAAAAGAAGTTATGAATTTGAAAGAGAACAAGGAGAGTTCAACGGAAGGGCTTAGAAGGAGGAAAGACAAAGGGCAAATGATGTCATTATAATTTCAAAAAATAAATGATTTCTTTAAGTGAGTGAGTACCAAGACAGTAACTGAAGACATAAAACAATGGCATTTGAGCAAGGCATGGTGGCATACACCTTTAATCCCAGCACTCGGGAGGCAGGGGCAGGTGAATTTCTTGTGAGTTCGAAGCCAGTCCTCTCTACAGCCTGAGTTCCAGAATAGTCAAGGCTACACAGCAAAACCCTGTCTCAAACAAAGGCATCTGAAAAACACACGTGACTGGAAAAAGTAATGTGCTTCTAAATCTGGGTCAAAAAAGGAGAGGAACAAAGAAACTTAAAAACTATGTAACGTGGAGCTGCAAAGATGTCCCAATAGAAGTGCCCTTGCTACACTATTATGAAGACATGAGTGAGTACAGATACCACACCCATTGACAAGCCAGGGCTTTCTGGCTGCCAGTCTAGCCAAAACACACTAGCTCCGGGCTCAGGGAGAGATTCTGCCTCAAAGAAATGGGGCAGAGTGACAGAGGCAGGCACCTGACTCATTCCTCGGGCCTCCACACACATCTGCACACAGACATACATGCATGACACATGCTTATTTCTCTCTCTCTCTCTCTCTCTCTCTCTCTCACACACACACACACACACACACACACACACACACAGAAAGGAAAGGGAAAGAGAAAGCAAAGGAAAGGAGGGAGAGAAGAGGGTGAAGGTTGGAAGGGTGGACCTAACACTGAAAGAAAGAAAACCTTCAAATGAAGGTGCTTTTTATCTTGGCTCAGTGTGACATGGACTCTGCTCTCCATGATGGGGCAAAACTATTTTAACATTCATATCAAACTCCTGCCATATGTAGCAATGAGAGTGTCTATTCAAGAGATTAACAGTTTGGTAAAACTAGTTATGGTAAGAGTAATCATTATTGTCTGCTATTAAAAGTAGTTTATGAAAATTTTTGTTTGATGGAATTTGAATACAATACTTAATATAAGAAAGTAGTGCTTTAATACCCGATTCTATTTGTAAATATAAGAAAACTGAATTAAAGAAACTGGTCCACCCTCGCTCAGTTATTCAGTAGAGAAGACAGGCCTAAAACCCATGTCTCTTCTGATCCCCAGTTCTGGGTTAGGTTTGGTTTGGGGGTTGTTATGCTTTGTTAAAGGAAAAAGGAAAAAAGAAGGCTGGAGTGTCTGGAATCTCCAACACACTTCCGTGTCTGAGCAGTATCATGCAGTTCAAGGGTGAAGGGCATGGCCTCTCTAGGCTCATCCTCACTACAGGATGAACACGGACAATGAAAGGATTTGTGTGTGCACCAACTACCAGTTTGGAATAAGAAACAGTCCACAGCCAGGGTGATGCACAAGCCTGTATACCCTGCTACTAAGGGCTGCTAAAGCAAAAGGATGACTGAACTCAGGAGCTGAAGGCAATCCTGAGCAACACAGCCAAAAACAAAGCAAAAAGTCCGCAAGCTATCTTATTTACTAAATAATAAACATTTGAAAGAACTATGCTAATTACGAAAGGAATTTAAAAATCAAGTCAGTGTAGAGAATCAAACAAAAGTCTAAACTATGTAAAGTCAGTGAAGGGATCAAACTAAAGTCTAAACTATAACTTTTCATTTCATGAATATGTAAGTGTATACATGGTGTATATAGGCATGTTCACATACACATAGGTACACATTTGTGAGAGTCGTACCTCACATGGGGGCACATATATGAGGGTGTCTATAAGTACATGCATGTAGAAACCCATATTTGAAATCAGGTGCATTCCTTGATCAATTCCCACCTTATTTATTGATGCAGGGTGATTCAACTGAACTTGAAGCTCACCAATAAAACTAGTCTGGCTAGCCTGTTTGCTCGGGGGCATTCCAGCTCAGCTTCCCAAGCACTGGACTTATAGATGCACCGCCATGCCCGTCCAGCATTCCCACGGGTTCATAGGTCCCAACTCTGCCCTCACACTGCTGAGTGCCTTAACTGCAGAGCCACATCCTCATCTCTAGGTAATGTTTTAAGGCTTCAGTACAGTCACTCATTTTACTTGAAAGAATGGTCAAATAAAACACTCCACAATAACCTCCATATCGTCTACATAGGACACTGTTTTACTTATAAAATTCACAACTTCTCAAGCTGGCTTATTTCTTCTCTGGCACTTGTTCATAATGAAGAATCACACATTTGCAGACAGGGCACAGTGTTGATCAGCTAAACTAACTTGCATCAGGCCAGATCTATTGGACTGACATTAGAAATACTGAGCTCATTCTGACACGTCTTAACCAGCCATGTATAGGTTTCCTTGCATGTATGTCTAAATTTAATGATGATGTCTGATGCATATGTTTGCAATAGTGATACATTGTGAACCACTTATTTAGAAGCCTGAACATCTAATAGTGAACTGTCACCAAGTTGTATACTGACAACACATTAATGATCTATCTTAAGATCAGCTCATAAAAATAGTGAAAATATACATCTTCAGCTAATTTTTCCCCTGCACACAAATGCCTGCGTTCCTGAGTGTTTATAGAAGTTTTGTGTGAATAGTGGTATTAGAAGAGATTTGCATTTCCTCAGCTGTGTTTCTCAAACACCCGTACATATGATTTTCTCTATGAAGTACAGATATTATCAGGTGCTAAGGAGATAGAACAATAGCAACAAAAAAGCAGACAGAGCCACTATCGAGACTTCATGATGGGCTAAGACAAGGGAGCGTGCAAAGGCTCATCACTCCTCCAGCAACTTTAGACACTGTCTTCTTGCTCTTATGTCTTTCTGAACTCACATCGCAATCCGTGGGATTAGATAAGCTGACCTCTAAGCTGGACAGGGAAGTTAGAAATCTTGGTTTTGTTTGAGCTTTACTCTTTGGGATGCTTACTTATTACCCTAACAAGCAGGGCTGTGCTCCAAAAGCAATCCCTGAGGCTGGGCAGTGGGCAGAAAGGCTGTAGGAACACAATGGCTGCTACTGATGTCCTGGGACTCCAACATGTAAGGTGCTGGAGGGCAGAGAGAGATCTGCTGCCTTTTGGACATCCTTGCTACATGGTTGAATTTCTTCAGGACCCCATGTTACAATGCATGAATCCCAACCTTTTGGGATTTTTTTAGCTTCCTGATTCATTTACTTGCCCTTTCAAAATGTCTTCTGCTCCATTACTGCCTTCTTGGAACTGCTATCTGGTTTCTCATCCCATATCTGACATCCCATAAACTAGACTGTTACATTAAATCCAGGAGTCAGATCCAAGCATCCTCTTTCTCTCTAAGCCTATTAACAAGATGCTCCACAAGCTGAGTCTCCTTTAATTTGCCATTTGCCAGAGAACCTCTCTAGGTGTGCTATGCTGAGTTTCAGTATTTCTATGTAGGAGAGCAATCATCACAATGAGGGAAGAAAATTAATCACGGTTGTTTTGTTATTTTCCTAATTGGGAAAAAAAAAAAAAAAAAAAAAAGAGCTGAAGGAGGAGCACACACTACGCCCGAATGAAGACTGGATAACCTCCTGTAGTGGCCGCCCTCCTGGGCGGGACATGCGTTCGCCCCACACAGTGAAAAGAAATGTGTGAGTGATAAAAGGTCAGCTAAGGAAATTCACATCCTTTGACATTGTGCCCTTAGTAATACAGTACATGACAGCTGTCTTTATACACAGAAATGTCACCAAACGTCCTGGGCCTGAGGAGATTAGACTATCAATAGATTGAGGGGCTAGAGGGGGTCAATTCAAGCAAAATGAGTTACTTCAGACTTTTAAACACACACAAGAGCTAAAAAATATTTCACTGGTAGTGAATGAGGGGTATACACATCTGTCACAGCAATATGAAGGGTACATTTAACAAAAGGAAAAGTGCTTCACAAACTCTAAGTCTTTCAAACTCAGAATATGTTAACTGCATGCAGATAACACTATGGAGTCATAAAAAATGCCAGAGAGAAATTTAAATGACCACCATAATAAAGAATGTGATCTTTCCCTTTTATAGCCTCTCTAGACTTGTGTCAGTAAAGTAGAATAAACATGTTATTAAAAGGGAATCAATAGGAGGCTTTAAAATATACAGTACCACGGAAGGTCAGGCCCTGGTATTGATTTTAATATAACATTTTTGTTCAGCTTCCCAAAGGGTTCTTTTCTAATATTGTTCTTCATTTTTCTTTCACTTTGTTCCCTGACTGGTGAATTTGTTGTTCCTGTCTGCAGAAAGCTATCTAAGGCTGAGTTTGCTGAGTGTGAGTCATTCCTGTGACAAGCTGCTGGAAAATGAAGAGAAAGTAAAATAAAACCAGCTCCCTCCCACAAACATAACACAGGTATTTAAAGGGACAAGTTCAAGAGGGCATAAAACACAGCAAAGCCATCAAGTCACACACAGGCCACTGTGGGCGGCACTGCCTCCCCTGGAGCCTTGGAGAGACACTGAGTCAGAAGCCAGAAAGGCTAAGGGGTGCCTGGATGAAGATGAGAGACATCATCGTACAATCCGCAGCAAAAACTTTCAGCAAAGCAGTCAAAGAATGCAGAGATTTGTGATACAAACCTAATATACAAGTTCCTCTTGATCTGGAAACCTCAGTGCTGAAAAGACAGCTGGAATCCTGTTGTCCAGGCTCATGGGGACAAATCAGAACTATGTGCCCAGCCAGAAAGGACAGTTCTTAACACTGTCCCAACTTGTGAAGGTTCAAAAATCTGCATAAAGCAGTCTTTGATTCAATCTCACCTATAACATACTCTATATTTTACACAGAGTTACAGGATATGAATAGGTTTGTAGCCAAAATTTAAGTCAAATAAATAGGGCATATTCTCATTCTGTTAGGTTTTTACTTTATATTATAAAGTGTTCTCTGAAAAAATAAAATAAAACAAAACAGGCTGGAAAATAGCTTGTGCATGAATTGCTTGCTATTGCTGTCAAATATGAGGGACTGAGTTCAGATCCCCGGTACCCATGTAAGAGCCATGCATGATGACTGTGGTGGTTTGAATGAAAATGGTCCCCATAAGCACACAGGGAGTGGCACTATTAGGAGGTGTGGCCTTATTGTAGTGGGTGTGGCCTCATTGGAGGAAGTGTGTCACTAGGGGTGGACTTTGAGGTTTCAGAAGGTCAAGTTAGGCCCAGTGTTGCTCTCTCTTCCTGCTGCCTGCTGATCCAGATGTAGAACTCTCAGCTACTTCTCCAACACCATGTCTGCTTTCCTGCTTGCCACCATGCTTCCTGCTATGATGATAATGGACTAAACCTCTGAACTGTAAGCTAGTCCCAATTAAATATTTTCCTTTATAAGAGTTGCCATGGTCATGGTGTCTCTTCAGAGTGATAGAACACAGACTAGTAGTGACAAATATCTGTGAGCCTGGGAGGGCTTGCTGGCCAGCCAGCTTAGGTAGGAAAAAATAGCAAGTTTAGCCATAGCATAGTATCACTGTAATTTAGCAAATATTCTTTTGATATCTCCCAAATGACAGATGATGGGTTTTGTCCATATACACAACAAACAGACGCAGTGCTACAAAAAAACAAAGTTAAAAAAGGAGGAGCCTGAGGAGGAGGACAACAAGACAAGATGTTGTGACTAATTATTTCAGTAGGGGTTGCTCAAGCCTCTCTGTGCAGTTGAGAAGAGTAAGAGAGAGCCTACCATGCAAAACATGAGATCCAAGTACTCTGAGCAATGAGCTGTGGGCACACACAAGACTGGCATCAGATGTAGCTGGTGTGTTCAAGGAGAGGGCAGAGAAACCACTGGAAGAAATCAGGAAGAATCAAAAACACCAAAAGAAAGGGTTTAGACTTGAGGCTAATGCTAATTAAAAAGCCATTAGAAATGTTTTAATCAAAGAAACAAACAAGATACAAACTACATTTTTAAAGCACACTAAAACTACTTTGGAGAGAAAGATGGAAGGGAGAAGGAAGAGAAAAGAAAGGAAGGAGGAGAGGAGAGGCGAAGAGGAGCAAACCGGAGGACAGACGTACAGTGAGAAACGGCAATGCCCTGGCCCAGCACTTCTCAACTGAGTACTACTGACACTTCCAAGAGGACGCTTCTTTATGACAGGCATCTATGTCAGAGAGCACCATGGCTGTCCTGCACCTGTTCCATGCCAGTACCTATACGCCGGGACAACTCAAACAACTGGTCAAATATCCCATGAGGGAAGGGAATAAAATCCCCAGAGTGAAAACCAGGTTACACTACAGCAGGACGGAAATGGTGAGGGGTAGGAGATTTGTAGTATATTGGAAAGTTTCAGGGTTTTATTAATTAGAAGGAAGGGACAAGGAGGAAGAAGAAATCAAGAATAATTAGTAATCAAAATGCTTTTTGTTAAACTAATATTATTCACATTTTCACCAGCTGGAAGGAAGAGTTTTCTAAGACATACCTCAAGCTACAAAGACTCATGTGGACAATAGTTTGGACTTCTTTAATTCTATAAAAAGAGAATTGCACAGTTGACAGATATATTTATAAAGAAACGCACAATTTCCAACAAAATCTACAGAAATATTAATCTTCACTCACTATGACAGTATTTTGACAGTTTTATTTCAAAATATAGTCCTCTGAATTAAAAAAACAAAAACAGTAAAAAAAAGTCCTTCTCTTTGCAAATCTTTTAGAACTAAATTTCTTATTTCTTGAGTTCTAAGATCAGCAGAGCTGACCACATTCAAGCCTGCACATAAAGACCTTGAGCAAACCACCTCCAAGGAAGTGCAAGTGGCTCACACAAAGAGACTTAGCATAGGAAGAAGCATCCCTGTGGGACCAGAAGCCAAGCCAGCATCTGCAGCACAGCCCAGGGAAGCGAGGATGGGTCCCCGTCTAACTCCTACCCTTTCTGGCAAGCTGACTATGTAGAAAGTGAGCTCTATGCTTTAGCCATTTCATCCACAAAGTGAGGACCCCCAGAAATAGAATCAGCCTCACAGGAATACAAGGAGGACGAACAATCAACATGTACAAGTAGGTGAACCAGCAAAGTAGCTGAAACTGTGAGCTGTTACCATGCCACATGATTAGTTATCATCTTGTTTGCTTGTTACATACAGTCTCACTGTGTACCCCTAGCTGACCTTCAATGTGTAATCCTCCTGCCTCCAGTACTATGATTACAGGCAGACACCAACTGCCGTGCCTGTCTGGGAACGTATTCTTAAATGGGACTGAGTAGGGGAAACAGGTGGTTATATAATGTCAATCTTTACTTTAAACACGAGACTACATCACCCCTGGGATAAGACTGGTGAATGGCATTATGGGAAAAGAACAAGACAGTGAAAATGAGGCATATTTCTTTGGTATATTTTTCTACAAACCAATTTTATCTATGTTTTCAGTACTTTGAGAAATGACCTTTCTTAGTCAAAGCAATTTGGTTCTGTAGAAATAACAGAAGAGTCACAGAAACTCAGTTGGATAATGGCTTTTTAATTAATAGACATTTCTCACATTAAATTGGTGGTTTCAGTGACTTTTTTTTTTTTTTGGTATCGTTTTGATGTGGTTTGGTTTTAATCCATCAACCCCACCAGGGAGGCAAAATGAAATATAATTCTTGGTTTTTAGGAGACTTTTGTTTTGATAGAATCAGTGCTCACAAAATGGACCTGAGAAATAAGAACTCTAAACAATAAACAATATGTTTTGAGGATTCATGTTGGAACCTCAATTTAACTTGTTAGTTGAAATATTTACATGGCTAACTTTCATTTTTCTACTTTATACTTGACACTAAAATCACACTAAAACCATTTTAATGAGGCAAATTGAAAAACTCTCCAAATGAAATAGCTGAAGCCTGGAGGCTCTAGATAGTTTATGTGGAAGGAAGCAATTGTAAATAGTGTAGAACTAATAAATTGCTCTCGTGGTAAACTACATACACTTCAACGGAGGAATTCAATATTCCAGTTTCAAAGGCAAATTGCCCCAGCAGCTAACTTTGCAAATGATTAAAAAGCTAAGTTTGTGAACTCTTTGAGGCAGCTTTGACTTTCAGATGAACAGCAAACAAAAAGTAAAGACAAGCACCATAAGCCCCAAGTCCAATCCAACAAGCACCAGCCAACACAAATAACAAGCCATTGGCCGCCTTCTCCTGAATTCTGTAAGTTTCCTGGGTTTTCCACCAAAGTGTATGGAGGAACATAGAGGAGAAATAAATGCAAAATGATGTCCACTTTGCAACCACTGATAAAAATCAACATCACCGGATCTCTGTGAGTTCGAGGCCAGCTTGGGCTACCAAGTGAGTTCCAGGAAGAGGCGCAAAGCTACATAGAGAAACCCTGTCTCGAAAAGAAAAAAAAAAAAAAATCAACATCACATCTATCGAGTCCTGTTTCCTAGGGAAAAGTGACAACCTCCCCACCATACAGGAGCAAAATTGCTCCACATTCAGCACACTGCAATGGTATATGTGCACCTCACTGACCAGAAGTAGATCTTGATCTCTCAAGTTCACAAAGCAGGGGACTGGCTTCTTCAGTATACTCTCTACTACACTATCAAAAAACAGTCTCTATATTAAGTTAAAGAGAACAAACAAGAAATTGAAATTGCAACCATTACTAAAAGAATTCACACAAACAAGCATAGAATAGAACAAGCACAGAAATCACGGGCTATAGTTTTCAAAGATAAGAGAAGTAGTCACTGCTCAAACAGAAAAACATGCCAGTGTTTAGAAATGTAAGCTGAAGTGAGATGAAATTGGAATGTGACAGACAGTTGTATCATCTGAAGTCCCTTTCTGCTTAGGGCTCAGCTGACAAAAAGTTAAGATCAGGAGAGGGAAAGGAGAGATGCTGTCCCTCTCTGAACATCTCTCCAGAGTCAAGAGCCTCCACCCAAAAACATCAAATTTTTTGACACTTCTAACACAGCAGGACCAAGTAGATGGCCTCCAGAAGGCCCAGAACTGAGATAAATCAGCCAGAGCTAGACCCAGCTTATGGGACTACTGCCTACAAAGATGGACTTCTGGACTTAAGGAAACATATACTGGGCTCCAGTTCACCTACCTTCTAAAACAAAACAGGGCAGAATCTGCCAGTAAATGTTCTTTGGATAGAAAAATACATTCTTTGCTGGACAGTGAAGGCTCATGCCTTTAATCCTAGCACTCGGGAGGCAGAGGCAGGTGGATCTCTGTGAGTTTGAGGTCAGCATGGTCTATGGAGCAAGTCCCAGGACAGGCAGGGCTACATAGAGAATCCCTGTCTAGAAACACCCAAGGGAAAAAAAAAAAAAAAAAAAAAAAATGTTCCTCACACTATAAACGTGTTTCCTGAACAAAACACTAAGGTAGCATGAGGCCTGCAAGGATGAAGCCCAATTCTCTAGAAAGAAAAACTGAGGGGAAGAGCAGACAGCTCAGTCCATTGGCTTAGCTACAGCCAACCTGTATGAGCACCCACCCTGGATTTCCTTTGAATATGTGTTTATACATGATGACAGACAATGGGCTGCCATCACCTCAGCGATGGACGAAGTGCCTGTGTCAAGTCCAGTTCTTGCCTGCTCTGCTACAGTCTGTCTCAGCTACCGATTCTGATCAAAGTAACAATGCTTTGGACAACCATTAACAGATTTAAAAAATAATAAATTATACCAAGAGTACATTATAGTTTTCACCGCCACTAGGAAGGAAAGGAGGGAGGAAGGGAAGGAGGGAGGGAGGAAGGAAGGAAGGAAGGAAGGAAGGAAGGAAGGAAGGAAGGAAGGAAGGAAGGAAGGGAGAAAAGAAAGGAGGGAGGGAGGGAGGGAGGGAGGGAGGGAGGGAGGGAGGGAGGAAGAGAGGGAGAGCGGAAGGGAGGGAAGGAGGGAGGGAGGGAGGGAGGGAGGGAGGGAGGGAGGGAGGGAGGGAGGGAGGGAGGAAGGGAGGACTACTCCAGATAATAGAGACACTTCAACACGACCAACAGTAGAACACGGAGAAATGATTTCCCAGACACTTCCACACAGAGAAACCAGTTCCAGCAAAAAATTACTTCAAACACTATGCTTCATGAGAGAAAACACTGTAATTACTGTCAAGAGAAACATTTGAACAATACATGGTTGAACATCACTGCTGCAATTACAAGTAAAAAAGTTACAGATTTTGATGGCATGCTTGATTGACTTTGGTTTTCCAGCTTGGAGAATCTTGCTATATGAAAACAGCTTCTGAAATGGGACTCGATCAGGATTCCACAGCAGCAGAGCATCAACAGAAGAGAAATCGAGTTTGGAAAGGATGAAGAGATGTATAAGGCTTAAGAGTGGACTATCCACCCTTCTATAACTGCTGATTATAAAAACAAGGAAGTCCCACTGAAGAGGAAAGACGGCAGTGACAGGTGGCCTAGAACATAAGCAGTACAGGAGAGGTCCTTCAGCACGGACACACTGATGGCTAGAATATGACCTCCTATGGCATTCAGAATGAGCAGGGCTTTACCTATCTGAAAGCATAATGGAATGAAAATGTGTCGGTATAAAATTATGACAATTCGAGGAAGAAAGAAAGAGCTAAAAATGAGATTAAGAAAGACAACACTCTACAGTAGTAGGTTTTACACCCAGGAGGATCCCATAACTGTACACAAAGGGCGGGCGTTTCACGTCTAACAAATCGTTGACACAAGAGCTGTTGTGCTGACCCAGACCTTCCCTGAGTCATTGAATAGGAAATGTCTCAGCAAATATTTGTACATCAGAAATTCACCTGTCCACGCCAGGTGGGAATGACATGAAAAAGTCCTGGCTACAAACTGACTGCTCAAGGTTCCCTTCAAACCTCACTCTTATGACAGGCCTTGACAAGTACTGATTCTGAACAGTACCTGCCCCCAGTTTTGTATTTCTTTAAATTACTACATATCTACAAATTGCATATAGGTTAAAGCTATAGTTTTTATAATTTTATAATTTGTGTCTATGACAGAAAAAGAGTATGAATATTACACTAAATTAAAATAAAAGTTTGAGTCTTTGGTAAGTGTCAAATTATAAAGATACAATTTAATTTTGTTTCTATTTTCATACAAGATATATATGTGTATATATATATGCAATACTTAACCATATGTATTAATATTAGTAACTTTTTACTACTATAGAAAATATCTGAAGCAAGCCAACTTTATTAAGAAAAGCTGCTGCATTAGCTCATCATTCTGGAGATTCAAGGCCATGGCACCTAAATTAACTTCATTCTTCTAACACTACAGCTGGCGGCATCTCAGCAAGAATGGACAGGAAACGGAGAGTGGCCTGGCTTGGCTGGCTTTCACAGCTTGTAGGAGTGATCCTACAAGCACTCAAGGGTCCCAGGAGAGCTACCTTCCTCACTCTGAAGGGTGTGATGGGCAGTACCTCCCTCCTGCCCCCACCACACCCTATTTACATACCTCTCTGTAGGCTCCTCCCAAAACTTCATCACCTCTCCCCTTAAAAAACCAGAAGCCAAGTCTCCAACACAGGAACACTGCGGGCGACAAACCATACTCAAACCATGGCACTGCCCCTTCCAGAAAGACAGTTTGTGGTCTGTACTTTTCAGGCCTGATGACTCATTCAAATGAAAAATGTGAGCGTTTTCTACGTTAGAGACATGATACTCCAGTACATAGCTACTTACATAGTTTAACACAACTATAATTCACAAAACTGTTTATCCAGACAACTCTCCCCTCACTCATATTTTAGCTTTTTCCTTCAAAGGCTGAATGTATCTAATAAAATAATTAAGAAAAAATATTAGAATGGATTAGAGAGAAAGTAGCATCACTAAGAATTTCCCTATCATGAGGAACTAAAAGATACAAAAACATTTTAAGACCTATTTCTGGCATCCATACCACTATCAATGGGAAAAATAAGTGAACCATTCTATGCTTTAAAGAAGACAGCTGATAGAATTAATGACTAATTTATTAAACTGCTTATTAAACTAAATTAAGACTCACAGATCTAATGTAATTTTCCAAACTACTAAAACTGAGGACAAATCTCACCTGATACCCATATAAAAACAACAAGCAAGAACTCTCTTAGTTAACGGACAGCTGGCTGCACCACTGGGTGGCTACTCCCTTTCTTCTTGATTTCTTGAAGAAAGGTTATTAAAACTAAAATACTCTCAGTTGCTTTTATAAGTAAAGAGGTAAAATTCGAATGCCAAGGGTCAAAGGTCAAAAGCAGTCACATTTTACTTGCTGTCAGAGATTGGCTTTTAGAGGTAGGACAAGGGGAGAAGTAAATAATATTTTTAAAAGACTATGTTCAAACTGTAGCGTATTATGTCCTTGTGACATTGGCCTGCTGGTGCTGCCAACACAGTATGGTCGACTTCAGCCTACACACACAACAGGCGATCCCAGCAAAAATAGGCTGTCTCCTCTGGACACCCAGCAGCAGGCCAAATGACTGTTCTACTTATCAGATGTTTTGATGAACAAATGCATGATTCCAAATTAGACGAAAGAATTTCACCATGGAGGCTCATAATCAGCAATTCAGGAGCATAATCTTATTAACTCAGCAAACCACTCCAGTGGCCCCTGGATCTACAGTACAGTGAATGGAAAGTCTGTGTAGATGTGGTTGTTTGGTTTTGTTTTTTAATGAAAATATAACACAAGTTGCTGCAAAATTTACACTTAGCTCTATAGACGAATTGCTAAACAGTCTTATTAATTAAAAAAAAAAGAAAAAAAAAAAACTCGGGAGCCAGGTAATGGGGTGAATTCTGAAAGATCAGAGAAGCAGAACAAGCCTCACCTCGCCAACCTCTCAGCCAATCCTGTTTCCTCAAACTGGAAGCCTGTGAGTCCTCATCCAAATGGATGTCAGCTGAACTGTTGCTAGAAGCCTAAAAGTTTAAAAAGTCTCTAGTTTCTGATCTTCATGCCTTATGTACCTTTCTGCTTCCTGCCATCACTTCCTGGGATTAAAGGCGTGTGTCTTTCCCAAGCAAGACATGAGATCTCAAGTGCTGGAATTAAAGTTGTCATCATGCTTGGCTGTTTCCAGTGTGGCCTTGAACTCACAAAGATCCAGATGGATCTCTGCCTCTGGAATGCTAGGATTAAAGGCATGTGCTACCACTGCCTAACCTCTATGTTTAATACAGTGGCTGTTCTGTTCTCTGACCCCCAGATAAATTTATTGGGGTGCCACAATATATCAACCACATTTCCTTTTTTTTTGTTGTTTAAAATTTAACAAAGGTATAACTAATATAAGAAAAAGTATATACAATTAGTATATATAATATATACAGTCAAGAATTACGTTAACAATGTCTAGTCCATTAACATAGCTCTGTTGTCACTATGGCTCTAATAAGAAATTTCTCATGGGGAAAGCCAGCATTAGATATAGAGGAACAGAACCTAAAAGAGGTGGGGGTAAACTCTGAGTGGCTGAAAAATCTTTGGCTTCTGTGATTCTGTCTAAATGCATGTGCCATGACCAGTCAGAACAGCAGAGAGGGCATCTGCTCCAGGAGGAAGGCAAGGCAAGCCTGCCAAGGTGCGTACAATCTGATAGAGCTCATGGTCTGGCGTGCATATGGGCTGATTTCACCAACACATATTTCTCCACACTTTCACATGCCTAAAAGTACCTCCGGACTGCAGAGAGGCAGTCCTGCCTGCGTGTCATCACCCGCACAGAGCATCAGAATTTACAGAACTGGTGTCAGCGGCTCGGAAAACTCCCGGGAGTGGCAGTGGAGCAATCCTTTAAGGGAAGCTCTGGTGCCAGGGTTTTGATGGAATAGAATATGACACTATGTGGGAAAACAAGACATCAAGACTGAGCGTCCAAAAGTGAATCAAATGAGTGAAGCCCAGTGTGCACAGGCCTGAACAAGGCTTTAGCCCTCGGCTCTCGCTATTGGGACAACTGGCACTTTAACCAGGGGCGGGGTTCCTGTTTGTTAGGGACAGGAAGCAGCAGGGAGCAGCATCTCAGGTACCATCTACTAGATAAGACATGACAAGTATGACAGCCAAAAACATCTCCAGACACTGTCAAATGTCCCCCTGGAGACCAAAATTTCCTGAGTTAAAAGCCACCACCTTAACCAATTTATTTTGCTTATGAATACACAGGTGTCATACGTTTTCTCAAAATTTAGTCTTAATGAGCTATTTCAATAAGAAACTTTAAGAGATGAACCACAATCATAATTTGCAGTCATTTTTTTCTCAGTAGTACATCTTGAAATCAATGGCATCTTCAATTCAAGTGAAAGCCGACCACCCACTACCCACTCTCCTTGTTTTTTTGTTTGTTTGTTTGTTTGTTTGTTTGTTTGTTTGTTTGTTTTTCGAGACAGGGTTTCTCTGTGTAGCTTTGTGCCTTTCCTGGAACTCGCTTTGGAGACCAGGCTGGCCTCGAACTCACAGAGATCCGCCTGGCTCTGCCTCCCGAGTGCTGAGATTAAAGGCGTGCGCCACCACTGCCCGGCCCACTCTCCTTGTTAAGAAGCCCTCATCTGGATCTCCTGGTGAGCAATGGCTTCCTTTCTACTGCAGTATTAACCAGTTCCAATCTTTCCTAGCCAATGGTTCTTCAGGCTTCCATTTTGAACTATCAAACAGGCTTCCTAAGTTAACTAGAGTTAAGGTTGGATCGTTCAGTCCAAAGAAATCTCCCTGAGACAAGGTCTTGAGTTAAGCTGTCTTGATAGAAGACATTTCGGGATATTTCTCTGCCACAGTGTTCACAGCCCATTACATTTTTCCTGTTTCTCTTCAGCACTCTGCACCTGCCATAGCAGGAATGCAAGCTGAGATTCCTGTATTTGCCTCTGGTTTTGTTTGTTTTGGTTTTGGTTTTGGTTTTGGTTTTCAAGACAGGTTTCTCTGTATAGTTTTGGTGCCTGTCCTGAATCTTGCTCTGTAGACCAGGCTGGCCTCGAACTCACAGAGATCTACCTGGCTCTGCCTCCCAAGTGCTGGGATTAAAGGCGTGCGCCACCGCCACCCAGCTTGCCTCTGGTTTTGAATGAGCTTTAAAAATTGCACGAGGAAAAGGCTGCACTTTAAAAAAAAAAAAAAAAAAAAAAAAAAAAACTTGACCATTTTCACCTCACAGAAATAGGAAGTACTTCAGAAGAAAGCAGGGTATACCATGACTGAACAATACACACTGTGCATGTCCATGGAAACATTACAAGGCAATCCATTAGAACATCCAATGCTTTGCATCCATTAAAAACTAGTATGGAGCCGGGCGGTGGTGGCGCACACCTTTAATCCCAGCACTCGGGAGGCAGAGCCAGGCGGATCTCTGTGAGTTCGAGGCCAGCCTGGGCTACCAAGTGAGTTCCAGGAAAGGAGCAAAGCTACACAGAGAAACCCTGTCTCGAAAAACCAAAAAAAAAAAAAAAAAAACTAGTATGGGAAGTTACAATAATAATTCTATAAAGGGAAACATCACAATGGAAATTGATTCCAAAGTCCTCTTCAGACAGGTGTATTTGAAATTTACTCATCTGTGCGCCTAGGTTCAGCTCTCTTTACTCATCTGTGCACCTAGGTTCAGCTCTCTTTACTCATCTGTGCGCCTAGGTTCAGCTCTCTTTACTCATCTGTGCGCCTAGGTTCAGCTCTCTTTACTCATCTGTGCGCCTAGGTTCAGCTCTCTTTACTCATCTGTGCGCCTAGGTTCAGCTCTCTTTACTCATCCTGGTCAGCAGGACTTTGCAGGTGACAATGCCATGGCATAGAGAACCATTCTGAAGAAATGCTCACAAGCCTTTATTCAAATTTAGGCAACAGATGACAATGCATCAATGTGCTGTCACTCCAAGATGCTGCTTTTAAAAGACCGGACTGAAAACTTTCTTAATGCTGGAGCTAAAGTTTCTTCTCTGGTGGAAAAAAAAAGGAGGGAAAAGAAAGTTATTGATTCTTCCCCGAGTCAGATAGGAGAACACACACTTTTTGCTAAGATTTGACAGCTGGGGGTTGTCATGAAGAAGGCTTCAAACAAAACATTTTTAAAAAGAAAAAAATAATGTAAGAGCTGTACTACCCTCTGCTCTCTGCAGAGGTGACAGAAAATAAACCCTTTATCAATAGCCATTTGTCCAGGCTACAGCTAGGTGCCAACCCCATTCCACATGAGATATGAAAGTGGCCCTCGCCAGCACCTTTTATTCATCTCATCTGCCATTTCCCTTTCATGGGCCAGAGCAGAGCACATAGGAGTCAAATAATGAAGGGAAATGCACACATAGAACCGCAGTGAATGACTCGAACAAAAAGCCTGCACCACATGAGAATAAAGGAAGACAAAAGACTCCTGAAATACAGTTAGCAAAGTAAACATAAATTTAACCCCCAAAAAAATCCTTATGAAAATAAAATTTAATTAAACAAAATACAATTTCAAGCCAGCTATAAGAAATGCTACCATAAGCCGGGCGGTGGTGGCGCACGCCTTTAATCCCAGCACTCGGGAGGCAGAGCCAGGCGGATCTCTGTGAGTTCGAGGCCAGCCTGGGCTACCAAGTGAGTTCCAGGAAAAGGCGCAAAGCTACACAGAGAAACCCTGTCTTGAAAAACCAATAAAAAAATAAATAAATAAATAAATAAAAAATAAAGAAAGAAAGAAATGCTACCATAATGTGCTGCTTTTATTTACTTCTTAATGAAACTGATATGACTTTTTTTAATACTTAAACTTCACTATCTAATTATATATACTCCATCACCTAACCAACTGAATAATCATAAAGTGTCCCATAGGAAACCACTATATAGACACAGACCCTTCTGGCAGTGCTAATTAGATCTCAGCTTTCTTAAGCCTTTATCAATTTCCTGCAAAAATGGTGTACTTAATGGATAGCTTATATTCTTTTCCATATTTTGTATGGATACACTGCAAGTTCAAACTCATCAGCTGGGGGATGAAGGACCAGAGAAGTTAAATCATAGGCCTCTGGCCAATGAGGACTCCATTCCAACTCAAAGCTTCCTTCTATTAACCTTATCAAATGAACTACAACTAGATTCTAAGCTCCTGCTCCATGCAGACATGTGTCTGCTGCTCACAGTAGAAAAATAACACATAACCACGATGCTCCATAGTCTGTGCAACTTTCAGAACCTGCACAGACAGAAAGCACTTGACTCTTGGGTTAAAACATATTTGCACACTTCTATGAATAAGTACATACTTCAGATTTTTAAAGAGTAGTGCTTTTTCAAAATAAATGTGTGTGTATATAGTATCAGTGCTGTTTTTCATACTGTTTCTCTTACCTGTTTCCCCCTAGTCTATGATTCTTACAAATTATTTGAAAAAGCAAACAGGGATCTACATGACTGTCTAGTGTTCCACTGAAGGCCTATACCATGATTCATGCATCACTTCCCCCAGGATGGTCTTAGACTGCTTCCAGACTTCGATTCTATTACTTCAATGAGTGTTCTTCTAGCTATTATTCCTGATAGTGTTAATAATGGCCACAATAAAATGGGAGTATCTACATACGAAAAAATGTATAATAAGATAGGAAAGAGTGGTTATTTCTGTAAGACAGAGTTATAGAGGAGTTTCATTTTCAGCTATGCAAATTTCCATGACATCTCAATTTTTTAAGTGGGTATATCACTAATTAGTGCTATTTGTTAATCCAAGCACTATATGTGACATATGATATTCATAATTACCTATAATAGTATCCATTTTAATATACAGTAATAGGTAATTCAATTTTCAATCTTAACCATATTCTTTTAGAGATTTAGACATTCTTAGGGAATCCTCAGAAACTACTTTCCACATACTGAAAAAACAAAGAACATGTAACAATACAATTGTTTAAAGAGACGAAAAATTTAGGGCTCTACCAAGCACAACCCCAAAGGAAAACAGCAAAGTTCGTATGTTCAGCACATTTTGGAGTTCTGCCATACAAAAATAAAGTACTGTTGTTGTTTTGTTTTGTTCTCTACAATCAGCAGTTCAGAACATTTGTTGTGCTTGGAGAGTCACCCACATGTTGACTCACAACTGTCTGTACTTCAGTTTCAGGGGATCCAGGGCCCTGTTCTGACCTCCACAGGCACCAGGAAAACAGGTAATGCATAGACATACACGCAAGCAAGGCACTCAAACACATAAAGTAAAATAAATAAGTCTGTTAAAACTGCTACGTATTACAAGTCTAGGCAAACCTGTGGTTCCATGGAACTCACCGTCTCTGGTTTTCTGATTCCTTCTTGGCTTGCTCTAATGCCAGCTCCTCAGCTACTCTTCTTTTCAATTCTTCATCAGAAACTACAACAAAGAGTAGAAGAAGATGAAACAAGGGGCTCGCTAAAAACAGAAACAAGAAAAGATGGCTAAGATGGATCTGAACTCAAAATTGTGCCAGGTGGTCAGTGTCTCCTTGGAACACCCTGAGCACTGCAGAAAGGGCCGATTAGTGCACTTCAGGAGTGATTTCATCAAGAGACCCTGGTGACCTAGAAATTTCCACACCTGCCAAAATGTAGAGTAAACTCAAGGAACTGCTTACTGCCCAGTGGGGACTAAGCCATTAAGTGCAAGGCCTTTAAAGTTAAAGTCTGACAAGGCCTGTAAGGGAGGTGAGACTGTCAAGGACTTTAGGCAGGAAAGTGATGCCAAATGCTTCTTAATTCAATAATTAAATAATTACACAAATATTTATTACCGAGCATGGAATATTTATATTTATGTTCATTTTTCCATAATTTATGAAAAAGACATTTATGACTTTTGGGAATTTAGAAACCATATTTTCTGGAATATATGTCATTCAAACTCAAGTGCCAACAACTGGAGAGAGACAGAGAGCAGTACTGAGCACACAGCTGGAGCTTACTAAATACCTGGAGACTTGATTGGCAACATCTGGCCTTTCCAATTAAAAGACTGTATACAATATGTCTTGTAAAGATTCTTACAGCTATAACAGTAAATAATGGACAAGTTTTACAGACTACTTTAAGAGTTTTCCATAAGAAATAAGCAAAACCATCTCTTCTTCATTAGAAAGCTACTAACTCAAATTATGAGTGAAAAGCACCAGAACCATTGGGAGGGTCTAGGAAAACACAGAGAACCTAGTGTTCTTCCTAATAGTTCCACCTCTGAAATGCAAGACCAGACAGTCTGTGTCTGCCTGCTACTTGTATACATTATTTGGTGACCAAGACATAAGAGAGATACACCTTGTCTCAGGGCATATACAAAATTTTACTTACAATGCAGTCCAAACACCTTTTTTAACTACGTAGCTGACACTAAGCAGTAAGAGTGACTGAGTATAAAAGGAAAGCTGTTTCCCCTGGGCTCTAGAGTGTAAGAAAACAATGACAGCACAAAGAACATCAGCAAGGAATGAAAAGAGGAGTCCCAGAAAGGGGGAGGGGGGAGAGCCAATCAGAGTTAACAAGGGCTTGTATCCAGAGAATATGATATATAAAGAACTCATAGCCAAATGAGAAAAATACAACACCAACAAAGAATACAAAAAGGCACTGCTTAAAAGAAGATAAGCAAAGCCAAAAGCATATAGGATACTGTTCATCATCAGTCACTGGGAATATACAAGTAGAAACCACAATGATGCACACACCCTATGCAATCAAAAAGGCAAAGAGTGAAAAGTGGTAGAGAAACCCAACCCTTCATGCATTATGGATGGACATATAAATGGCATCACTAGGGAGTGTAAATGGCACCACTACCTGGATAAGCAAGTTGGTAGTTTCCTAATATCCTAAATTTGACCCAACAGGTGAATTCTCAAGTACTATATATGCCCAAGAGAACTGAAAATATCTACCCATACCCATACAAAAATTTATGTTTATGAAAATGTCTAACAATTATTTTTAATATCCCAAAGTAGAGATGATCAAAATGCATATCAACTAATAAACAGGTAACCAAAATATGGCATATCTATTCATGTAATTGTGTAAAAAGAAATAAAGTCCAGTTACATGCTAAAACAAAGATGTGTGTGAAAGAACTCAGACACAAAGGTTATATATTGTTATATATCGTACGCTTCTGCACATAAGTATGTCAGGAAGCTGGCTGGTGGCTGCCTGGATGGGAGAAAGGGGGAAAAGAAAAAAGACAGCTAGTGGGCACAGGTTATCTTCCACTGCTCTTGTTAGTGTTGACATGTGTGAATGTGTGTGCATATGCCCTTTGTAGTTAATTTTGTCCGTCTGACCGGTTGGTTGGTTGGTTGGTTGGTTGGTTGGTTGGTTGGTTGGTTGGTGTGTTTGGGGTGGGAAGGGCTTGGTGTATACTGGTTCCTTTTGGGTTTTTAAAAAACAGATCATTGCTACGTAGGTCAAGCTGGCCTCAAATTCACACTCCTGCTCCCTCAGACTCTCAAGAACCAGTTTGTGTCACCACAAAAATCTAGAGGTTACTCCCTAAAATATTGAAAATGTTCTAAATTAGACTGCTTGATGGCTGCACACAAACCTATACATAAGCTAAAAAACAACTGAACTGTTCACTTTAAATGATAAATATACCTCAATAAGGAGTAAGTACAATATAAAACATGGGACAAGCAAAGGGAACAGTGGCAGACTGTAGTCCCTACATGCCAGCAGCTGTTTCCTTGGGGCTGTTCTCTAAGGGTTGTTCCCAACTCTGCCCTATCTCTGTTCTGTTTCTCCAGACTTCAGAGTAATACCATGAAAAAGACAGCCTCAACTTTGAAAAGGTTACATACACACCAGAAAAGTGTGTTTAAGATAAAGAATTACTCTTGCAACCAAGTAAATCTTAAGATTTGTTTTTTGCTTGTTGAAGAGTTTTAAATAATAAAAGTAATAGCAGAGAAATTGCAGGCAGTAATAGCTCAAAAAAAGGGAGTCTGATTAAGTCTGTTTTTCTATTAGCTAGACTTTGGATAAGCAAATAATTAATCTCTTTGACTTTTGGCTTCCTCATCCAAACACAAGCCTTGTGGATGAATCTGCCAGCCCTGAAGTTCTTAACTGTGCTCCATACAGGGGTGATCAACATGGCCAACTTCTCAGAAAAGCAAAACAATGTGAGAGAAACCCCTCTCAGGTTAGATTTAGCGCCACCACAAGCACATCTAAATAGTACTACCTGATCTAAATGCATCCTGAAGTCTGGCAGACCAGGGTGACCAACACACTGTCATTCTAAAGTGTGGGAGCCCACAGAGGTTTCCTAGTGAGATCTGAGCTTGCTTTACCCAGCAGGGCTGCATAAGGGGATGACTTGAGCAGGTGTTTGGAAGGGTCTGCACCTGGCTGTGCAAGATGCTTTGATCTAGCAAGGGGGAGGTCTTTCGTCCCTCCCCTTGGTATTGTTATAAAAAGCCCTTTAGAAGAAACTGAAGGGGCTGTTGTGTATTGACCCAGGTCCTCCCGAAGCTATCCTGTGTTTCTGTCTGTCTCGTCTCCACTATCTTTCTATCTAAAACGGTTCTTATTCCTCTCTCCTCCTAATAGGAACCCTGTAAAAGGTGGGAGCTGGCCTCCCACACGAAAGATGCAAAGTCACTTCTCCGAGGGGAGTTCAAATCACAGTAGAACACTTTTCTCAGGTAAGATTTGCTAAGAGTCTCCATCAAAACTCAACTCATCAATTAAAAGGAGGCCTCTGGAAGACCTCAGTATGGCAAGCCTAAATATGAGTCACTGAGATGAGTTTTCAACGTGAGCTAAGCAAAGTCTCACATTATTTTTGGTTTATTGGGGTATTTTTCCAACTTTACTGGAGTATAAATGACAAAATAAAATGTATATATTCAATGTGATCATTTTATAGTCATGTAAATAGTGTAATGACTGCTACAATCAAATTAACACATTAGCCACCACACACAGTTGACTGTGTGTATGTGTGAAGTAAAGTCTGGCCTTACCAAATCTCAAGTACAAAATAAAATATATAAATAAAGTCTCCATGCTGCATAGTCTGTCTGCCCAGAACTTCCTCATCCAGAGCAACCTATATCCACCGTCTCCCAATGCCCACCCTCCAGAACTTCTGCTCTTTGCTTCTGGGTTCCACAAGTAAGAGAGAATCATGCAGTGTCTGTCTTTCTGCATCTGACACCTTTCACTCAATGCAATGACACATCTTCATAACTCATTTCTTGTCTGTGACATTGGGGTTTCCTTCCAGGAGAAAGGCCAAAATGAGCAGCACTGTGATCAGCTAGAGCAATGAAGTGGCATTACCAAATGGTGCCCAGGTGGGTGGAGGACAACAAGGCCATGCAGCTAAGACTGTGCAGGCAAAGTGCTGCGGGGAAAGGGAAAGGCAGACTAGAGGGCTGCTTTTTCCCCCAATACTCTCTGCCTGTCCTACTCAGCCCCCACTGCCTGCTGTGAGGCAAGAAGCAGGAGCAAATGGATTAAAGGTGGCATAATCTAGGCAAGCCACAGGGGAGGGGAAATAGAAACAGGAAAGTACCAACAACAAAAGGGGTAAGAACGCTCTACAAGACATCACTTCTGGTAAAGGAAACAAAACGCAGCTATCTAATGTCCTAGCTATTTCCAAGAAACAGGATAGGAAAAAAATCGTAACTTTTGGTCTCAGGGTCACACTGGAAAGGTAATTACCTAAGCTAGGCTCTGATTTTAAAATGACTAAGGTAACTCATGACCTGGCATAAAGAATAGAGACTCTACAACAGCGATCGAAACACAGGCAGAAAATAAGCTGGTGTGGTAACAGCTCCTGAGCAAACCTAAACTTCATGTTATTTGTTTTTAAATCAATAGAATACAGAAAACAACAATGTATTTCTTCTGATAGGTCAGATCCAAAGCACCCAGGAGAAAAAGATACAGCACTCAGCGCCTGCTATTTAAAATGGCCTTTCTGGAAACTTCTCCAACTCTCCAGATCAGAACATTTTCTCAACTACAACTGTTATTAAACTAAAAGGTCAGGGTCTCAGGACCGGCCGCTGTAAAAAAAAAAAAAGAGGAAAGGCAACTTTGCCCATTAGCACTGTGAGCTCCCGAGCAGACCTGTAGGAGGAGTTGGTAAGGTTTCAGAGAAGAGAACAGCTCATGCCCTCTAAAGGAGACTTGCCACAGAGAGCTACACATGCTGTTTCAAGTTCACTGAGTATGGCTGGCCCTGGGGCTTTCACATGCATTCACACATTCCCTTTAGAATGTGTTAAAGCTTAGGGATGTTTTCTTCTAAAACATGTACCCAGTACCTTGGTAAAGTCGCAGAAATCACTGGAAGTTCTCAATAGTGAATACGTTTTAATGAACACTAACACGTTCTGTAAAATAGTTACAGAAAATAGGACACTGAGCTTAAAATGTAAGAAAAAAACTGAGAACTGCTGCTGCTTGGTTGTAGAGAGTGAAAATAATTCTTGATTAAAAACAGCTCAGGACTCCTAACAAATTTTTATTTGCTTGCTTGTTTTAACCAAACAGGAGTTTTGGATAGTCCAAATGCCTGGGAATCCTGTAATTCTCTTCTCAGCTAAATTTCTAGGCTAAAAATGTGTGTTTAGGATCAAGCAAAGAAGTTCCAAGATGGATAACCTAATTGTACTCTATTCTGAGTAGTCTTTGGAACTGTGAGTACCATGGTCACACCCTAGAGAAATGAAGCATACATCAATTCAGCTCCTCTGCATCATCTGACTCATGCTGAATTTCTGTGTTTCCAGAGAAACTGATTAAACCATTGAGCAGTGATGAGGACAACTTTACAATAAATCCCTGAGTGGATTTAGTTATCCTTGGAGTTAGATTTATCCACCTCCAAAAGATGGACGGTCTTATATACTCATCTGTGGGGAAAGCAGAAGGCGAAAAACACAATTCCAGATTCACAAAAAAGTCTCAGATCTCGAGAGTCATACCACAGGAAGGCGGATCTCTGAGCTCAAGGCCAGCCTAGTCTGGTCTACAAAGCGAGTTCCAGGACAGTCAGGACTACACAGAGAAACCCTGTCTCAAAAAACCAAGGAAGGGGTGAGTGGGGCCAGACACCAGCTTTCTGTGCAACTTTTCCCACCTTTACAGTTTCTTTGCCTAATGCTTGCACATTTGCTACAGTATTTCTTAATCTCTAATAAATTTCTTAATAAAAGTTAAGCTGGCTACTTAGAAAAGACCAATTCCTTTGGGACTGCCCCTTCCCTCAACCTCCCTTTCGGGCTTTAGTTTGCAGATACACATCATGTCCAAGCATAGAAAACCTATTATTTTCTGTGATAAACATTGAGAGAAACTATGACCCTGTGCTATATGGAGAAAATGTGTTACTGTTTAACATAAGCAGATTTACAGGATTCTGACTTCTCCGGATTTAGACACTTGAGCTACAACCTGCAGCAAAAGATACACTCAAATTACATTTCAAACTCCACAGAAAGACTCATTAATCGTAAGATGGCAATAAACTCATTAATATGAAGAGAACTTATTTTTAAAAGTACTAATGGAAGCACCCATGCAATCAGCATAAACCTTGTCCTCAGCCACATCGCCTAACAGGTGCAGGCTTTGGTGACTAGGATAGATCTCAGGGGTAAATAAATATGTAACAGTTTGTCATCTATGACACAATCTACCTGGAAGATCAATTTATTTAAACACACAAAAATACACATCCAAAAATAATATGTTCAATGGACAATTAACAAAACATCACAATGTCATACAGGAAATGTATCTTAAGACAGCTTCAAAAAAAAACTGAACCTGTCTATATAGTTAACAGGATAACTGTGCCTAGTAACACTTTAAAATTATGAAGAGAGAATTAAAGTTCCTAACTGCACATTCATAATCGTAAACATTGTATCAGAAGGCACAGTTCAACAAAGAGTTTGGCAACCTAAACATTTAGGCACCAAGTTAATGGTCTATTTTGTAGTGTCATTCCTACATCAGGATTTATACACCTTTGTAAACTTCTAATTTGAATGGCATAATATGCAAATAATGTCCATTTCATTGTCTGCTTGGAGATAAGCACTCACAAACCAGCTCCACACTCCATTCTTTGTGAAAACACACATCAATACTGGGCTGCAGAAGCTGAATAGCAATAGACAAGTTTGTAATTCATAGCCTACAGTTTTCACATTCATAAGCAGACAATTTGTAAAACCAGTATTGAGAAGCAGATACATCTAGTATTTCATGTCTTAATATCTTGAATAATAGTTGCAAGATCTCACAAAGCCTCTAGGAAAATAAGATCTATAATTTAAATTAAAAAATAATAATTACCCCTGGATATTGCTTTTTGATGCATAGCTTAATTTTTGTTTGTTTCAAAAATGGATATATTTTGTTCACTGGGGATACAAATATAAATTAAACAGCATTAACTCCCCAATCCCAAATGAAGTGAAAAAAACCACACAAACCCTGTTTCCACTTAATTCAAATAGTCTCTGGTTTATTTCTTCAGAACAAGATCAGACTGAAAATGAAAGTCTGGTCCTAGCTTTCCCTAGCTTTGATTTTGCTCAGAGATTTACATTGCTTCAGGCCACAGCTGTAGCACCTATAAAATTAGGACCCAAATTAGCAGTTTCCAATATCTTGCCCTCCTCTGTAATTGTGTTAAGCAAAAGACCTGTTGTGAGTCTTTCTTTGGGGCACCAGCCAGTTACCAAATAATGATATGGAGATGTCTTACTAATTATGAAAGCTTGGTCAATAGCTTAGGCTTGTTCCTAACTAGTTCTTATAACTTAAATTATGCTTCCTCCGAGTTTAGCTGGCAACTCCTGGCTAATTGGCTTGACTAGATTCCTCCTCCTCTTTCTCTCCCTAGAAGTCCTGTGTATCCTCCCTGCCTAGCTATTGGCCATTCAGCACTTTATTACCCCAATCACAGCAATACATCTTCACAGTGTATAAATATCCCACAACAAAGACCAATGAACTGAATTCCAGCTTTAGCCTCCACGTCATCGTCTAGAAAGCCCACTGAAATGAACAACATGCTGCCAATTGTTCTTAAAGTGACAAGTTATTCATTCACAGAAATTATCTCTCAGGGAATGAAGCACTAAAATATATACAGGCTTTAAGACAGGGGAAAAAACATTTTGCAGGCTTTGCTAGACATACATCTACAGATCAATTTGTGGAGTTGAACATCCACCTCAAAAAAAGCATGACACTCTGGCATCACATAGGGAAGACAAAGGATCCCTCTCAAAAAAGCCTCCAAACCAATCCCAGCACCCCAACTTTCCACACCAGTTTTCTGCTCCTGGATCCTTCTATAGTTGGGTTTTGTTTGTTTGTTTTGACTCTTTATGGGCCTGCCACCCAGCTCCCAAATAAATACATGGAAACTTATTCTTACTTATGAATGCTTAGCTTGGCTTGTTTCTAGCCAGCTTTTCTAACTTAAATTATCCTGTTTCTCTTCTTCTAAGTTTTGCCTCTGGGCTTTTTACCTTTCTTAATTCTATATATCTTTCTTGTCTTACTCCATGGCTGGTCGTGTGGCTGGGTGGCTGGCCCCTGGCATCCTCCTCTCCTCCTTTTCTCAATCCTCCTCCTCTCTCTTCTCTCAAGACTAGATTTCTCCTCCTATTCATTCACCCTGCCAGGCAGCCCCGCCTATCCCTCTCCTACCTGTCTATTGGCCATTCACCTCTTTATTAGACCAATCATGTGTTTTAGTCAAGCAAAGTAATACAGTTTTACAGTGTTAAACAAATGCACCATTAAAAATTCAACACATCTTTGCATCATTAAACAAATATTCCACAGCATAAATGAATGTAACACATCTTAAACTAATATTCCACAACACCTTCCCTTACAGAAAATCCATAACCATCCAAAACCACCAACAGCCTGCTAGTCACAAAGGAGTACATGTATTAAGTTTTTCTGCACTGGCTAAAACCTTTCTGTTTCAACATTTGCACCCGGTTTTCTGTTCTCTGATGGACTGCATGAGTTAACACTCTTTGGTTTCACTCCCTTCACCCCAAATCAAGGACCACACTGGGTATATCTTAACTAGGGAAATAAATTCAGCATACGGTAAATCTATTTCAACTTAATCCCATGCTCAGGTTTAAGAGATGAACACATAAAATAGCCCCTACCATTAAGGAGATAATGAATAATAAGACTGTTAACTGGACTCTAGAAGAAAGGTAACATCCTAAGGTACACTATCACTGAGGAGGTGGGGCTTGGGCAAGGACTTAAATTAATACAAAAATGAAAATGAAAACAAAACGTGTTTGTGAGAAGTAGAAATGGAAGAGTAAAGTATGCTGCACCGAGGAAGCTTCGGAAACCAGGCAGGAAATCTGTGAATGTTCAGAAGCAGGACTCTGGGGTTGTAAAACCTGGGAATAATAGAATTATGGTGCTAACAGGCATTTGATCTAGTAAAAGTTTGCAGACCAGCTAGGAAGAGAAAGTATAAAACATTGAGTACTTCTCAATGTGAGGCCCCACACATCAGCACCACCACCGGGGACTATTAGAAACCTACAGAAGCCGGGCGGTGGTGGCGCACACCTTTAATCCCAGCACTCGGGAGGCAGAGCCAGGCGGATCTCTGTGAGTTCGAGGCCAGCCTGGGCTACCAAGTGAGTCCCAGGAAAGGCGCAAAGCTACACAGAGAAACCCTGTCTCGAAAAAACCAAAAAAAAAAAAAAAAAAAAAGAAAGAAAGAAAGAAACCTACAGAAGCAAAACCTCAGGGGATGGGGCCCAACTGTGTGCACTTACAAGAGCTCCCATTGTCCTGGGGATGCGACTGAAAGTGGAGAACCACTGGCAGTGGAGACTAGCAGTGAGAGTGGAGTCTTTCTCCATGAAAAACATCACCTGAGATGGCAAGATGAAAGAGAAAAGTGGCAGAGGCACAGACAGCCAAGGAATTAATACCCATGATGGTCAATTAAGTAAAGAGGAGAGATCCTTGGAGAAAGAAAGATAATGAGCTCAGTTCCAGACACATTCAACCAAAAGTAATGAAACAAGCACTACATGGAGCTGTAGGCAATTAGATATCTGGACCTGAAACTCAGATCTTATGTGAGACTTGGGTGAAAATGCAGGTCTGGGAATGATTATTACAGCTCTGAGCTCAGAGAATTCTCCCCGGATGGGGGAAATCATATTAAAGAGAGAAGGGTAAAAGACCAAGGAGCAGACTTAAAAATTCATAGAAGGGGAAATGAAAGAAAAGCATCATTAGAGACAAAGAAGAATGGCATGGAAAGGATCTGAACCAAGATAGTGCATGCTGAAATGATAAACAGATTGCATCCCATGCCGATTCCCATCAACTGGCAGCCGCCTGGGGTTGCTGTGTGGAGGAAGACTGTGAGGCCAAGTCCAGGCTTAGTGAATTAATGTCTACCTTGAGTACCAGAGGAAGACCTGGCAGTGTGGCTTACAAATTACCTCTCATTCCGTGGAACATGTGAAAATCTGGTCATGTGTGTATTAGGAACTGGTGGGAGGATAGTAATAGAGGCAGCAAATACAGACTGCTGGGCAACAAGTTTAGAAAGGAAACAAGAAAGGGTGCGGAAATATAAATAAAAGATAATTTTTGCAAATACTGGAAATCTGTACATCTTTGAAAGGCAGACATAATAATATATTACTCAGCTATAAGATACTGCTGAATGATAGTTATTATTTCTCAAAATAAATTTAGGGAACATATAGAGAATAGACTGCTCAGCATACAATAACACAGCCCAATTAGCATTTATACACTATAGTCTATTTTCATAATGACTATCCTGGTGTAGGCTTCATAGCCTTTTTCTCCTCAAGTCTACTTGATAGCAGTGAAACAGAATGGACATGGCCATCGTCACATGCTAAAACAAAATTTAACCAAGACAATGCCCTTACTTACGTAACTGCTTTGGTAAGTAGCACGTCACACCCCATCCAGTACTGACCATCATTAACCAGTCCTCATCTTACTGTCATGAACTAGTGCGTATGCCAGAAAGGTGTACACTTAATCCCCAGTATCTACAATACACTAGCTAAATCCCTGAATTCCACTAAGCTACTATTTAACTCTAAGCTCTGCCCAGCACCATTTTCTATGGGACAGTTTTCATTTATCTTTGTAGTTAATCAAAGTGCAAGGAAAGCAAAAGCCCCAAAAGTATGCAAATAAAATCTGTCTTCTAATCCAACACTTGATGCCATGGAGAAAAAGTCAACTAACTTCATCTTAATTCAGGACTTAAGTATAATACCTCATGTGAGGAAGGAGACAAGATTCCTGGCTTTAGGTGTTGGACCATTACCAGGCAGTAAAAACAGTGCAAGTGTCTCCTGAAACATTTCAGTTTATTTTAAGAAATTTACATTTTACACCCACACTTAATTCTTATTTTATTTATGATAGTTCAACTATATTAAAATGTCAAGGCAGCATATTAGTGTGTATTTCATTAAGTGACAGTGCAATATCGGGAGCTTATTTTTTATTGAATAAGATTCTGATCATTAGATCAGCCTCCTCAAAGTCAGATTATAATAACTACGGTTTTGTTGTTCCCCTTCAACTAAAGTAACAAATCTCCACTTAACATTCAGAAAACACCATTCTGATGTATTCATAACGCAGTCATAATCTTTAATAAAACAAAGTCATTCCTTGTGAAGCAGAGTGGAAGCTCAGTGGCTCAGAAGCTGACCTGTCTAAAACACAGGACTACAGAGAGATTTCAAGACCAAAGCACAGTCTTTCATTTAAAGGTAAGAATGTAGTTGGCCTTTTTCTAAAAGTAAAATAAATTATCTACAATAAAAGTAGGCTGAAAAGAAGATCACAGTAAAAGAAAAATCATTTATTATGAGGAGATTCATAATGACTCACCAATCCCCTTAATCCTGATGCTAAAAGAAGAAAAGAGATAGCATTTCTTCTTACTGTTAATAGGCATTTCATTGGTATAACTTCAAGTGCTGTGTAAGGTAGGAGTGTCAATCCTGTGGAACTGCAAGCACTATATAAAACAGCAATGAAGGACTGGGGTGTGGCTCAGTGGGTAGAGTAGCTGCCTAACATGTATGAAGTCCTAGGTTCCAACCTTAGCACCATGGAAAACCAAGTTTAGTGTAACACATTATTAAATCCTAGCTCTCAGCGGGACTAGGAGGATCTGAATGTCAAGGTCATCCTCAGTTATATACCAAGTTTGAGGTCAGTCTAAGCTCCATGAGACCCTGTCTCAAAAATAATGAAAATGTCACTTCTGTTCAGGCCACTGGCTGGCACCTTTATCAGACTCAAGACCCAGTTCCACTTGTCTATTTTTTTTTTTTTTTGGACTGAGATTGAACCCAAGCTCTATGATGCAAAGTAAGCACTCTACCACTGTGCTCATCTCAGCTTCCAGCTGTTTTCTAGACAGAAACAGTTTATGACTATGGTCCTGAAGAGAAACAGGTAATAATCCAACACAAAATTTTCATAAAATGCCCAAAACATAATTAAAAACAAGTAAAAGAAACAAACTTACAAGGCAATGACATCTCACTATATAAATATTCAGCTACACATACTCCAAAAGATGTAAGGAAATCGTTTGAATCTTGAGTTGATGTGTTAAATCACCACAAAGGCCAAAGCAATAGCTAGTACCACATGTAAATTGTACTTTGGGAAAATTCAGGATACTTTAAAACCATATAAAGCTACTTTCTGTTTATAGATGAAACAACTAGGTTCTAGCCTGGGGTTTTGAATGGCATGAACTAGGTTTTCAATGGCATGAACTGATGAGACAGTCAGAACCTGAGGGCGCAAGACAATTCCTTGTGAACTACCCCCTGGTACAGTTGAACATCTAGACCCTGCCTGCCACTGAGCACCAGTGACTCCCCATCCCAGTCTCATAACTCACCAACACACCTCAAGCACTGCAGTGCCTGCCCCTGAGAACTACTGTTCTCACCTAAAATACTCACCTGATTAAAAAATGTCAAAGGAAGAAAGAAAAAGAAAACACAGGAAACCTAGGTTCTTTATGGTTTGCATGACAAACAATCCATAAAAAATACCGATAAGGTGGAAAGCTGGCCCAGTAGTTAAGACCACTTGTTGCTCTTGTGGAGGATCCAGGTTGAGTCCAGCACCCACAGAGCAGCTCACAACCATCTTTAACTCCAGTTTCAGGGGTTCCCATACCTCTTCTGGCCTCCAAGAGAATCAAGCATGTACATGGTATACAGACAAATACATAAAGGTAGAACACCCATACACACAAAATAAAATTTCAAAATAAAGAAAGATAAAAATTGGGCGATGACATCAAGATGTCCATCCCCAACACTATCTTCTCCTTTCGGCTTCCTCAACCTCCATACTTACAAAAAACAAATTTGCCCAATCCCACTCACAGAGATTATTTTGAATTTTCTTACAGTATCTACTACTACTAACGAATCAAACTATCATTTGTTTCTCTCCTGATGCCACAAGCTGTATCCTAGAAGAGCAATGGTACCATTAGCAATTCAATGGTAATAGAGAAGATGGATAAAATTGCAGCCTAAAGACAGGCCCTGGCGGCTGTGAAGGTATCACAAGGATTCAAGAAGCCAGGGAGATGAGCCAGACTGCTGGAAGGCTTTTAGCACCAACCATTCACAAGCATTCTCAGATCACTGCCTTCCAGAACGATCTCCCAAGCACAGACTTAGTTCTATCTGACACATTTTCCATCAAAACTAGCCACATCAAATAAATGTTGGCCAACTAAAATTCAATGCTTCATACATCAGAATTCATATCAAGCCCTTCAATGGGACACTATTTGATATTCAAGGAAATGAGAAAGGAAATTGCAATTGCTCACCCTAAAAGAACTAATAATTCACAGAGATTTCCTTTTGAAATTAAGTAAAAGGCTTAGTAAGAAATTGTTTCTCCATATATGGTATGGCTGAGTAGCCTGTATTCTTATGGTACTCTGAAAAGTGGTTGCTGACTCTTTGGCCTACTTATGGAACCCTTCTCCTCCTACTAGGCTGCCTCATCCAGCCTTGATGTGATGTTATGTACCTGGTCTTAGTGTAGCTTATTATGCCGTGTTTGGGCCTGTTCTTTTCAGAGGGGAAACAGAGGAGGCATGGGTCTGGGAGAGTGTGGGTGGGGATTGGGGGCGGGGGTGGAGGGAAGGCTGGAAGAGAAGGAGGGGAAACTGTGATTGGGTTGTAATATATGAGAGAAGAAGAAGGACGAGGAGGAGGAGGAGGAGGAGGAGGAGGAGGAGGAGGAGGAGGAGAAGGAGGAGGAGGAGGAAAAAGAAATTGTTTCTCAATAAACACCTAAAATAGTGTTCCTGACAGCATATGAAACTACCTAAAAACTGATATAAAGAAGGCAAGAATGAGTATCATTCAAACATATAGGATACTTGAATAGAAATGCATTTAGAATTCTTTTCAAGTACCTTTGGCAATCAGATCTAGTCATTAAGAGTGTTATCAGGTCAAGTCCCTTTGGGAACTGCACTAATAATTAGAATACCAACTGATTCTCTACAAATAATAACTTCCAACATACATGATGATTTCACAAAATAATTTACTAAGTCATTTAAGGTTTTCTCTAAAGAGGGTTTCTTACAAAAATCTCCCCCAGCTCTCCATGCCCCACGCCCCATCCTGTTTGTGTAAGTAAACATAAATTTTCTCTAATTTTGTGACAGACTGTAAATTCGTTAATCCAGATGAATAGGATCTGACTTCATGTTCTAACACTTCATGATGGTTTTAATATATTTTATGCCAGTTTCATAGCTTATAGAGAATTTAACAGGAAGAAGTTAATCTAATAAGGCACTACATATAAAACATAAAAGTCTATAAAAGATGAAATACTCAGACTTACACTCAGGTGCAGCTGAAACACAGCTGTGAAATAATAATAGTGTAAATTACTACATGTAAAATACTCTCCAGTCATGCCAGTGTTGGGGAGCTGGAGGTGTATGAAATAAAACATAGAATAATGTGTTTTGACATCAGCTTATATGGGTAGAAAAACATGAGCTTCATAAGAAGTACACAAGATTAATTCTAATGAAAGAGACAGCCGGGCGGTGGTGGCACACGCCTTTAATCCCAGCACTCGGGAGGCAGAGGTAGGCGGATCTCTGTGAGTTCGAGGCCAGCCTGGGCTACCAAGTGAGTTCCAGGAAAGGCGCAAAGCTACACAGAGAAACTCTGTCTCGAAAAACCAAAAAAAAAAAAAAAAAGGAAAGAAAGAGACAGTTCAGAGAACATTGGTTTTCCCTGGTGCTATCCTTTGTGACTTAATTTATTTCTAAGTTACCAGTAAGATTTCTCTTGAAGAGGAAATGCAGTGAATAGAGTGTATTCGAAGGTCAAAGACAAACATCATCACACTAACATAACAACGAAATTCTTGACTGAAGAACTGCGGGCATTTACTTTAAAAACCCTGACTGGCATTGTATGATATCTCAGCAAGCCAGCACTGTACTTTGCAGGAGGCTGTTTTAAGCCACGTATTTTTCAGAATGCCAACATGCTATGAATGGCAATTTTTTAAACCCACAGAAAAGATTAGTTAAAAAGAATTTGTAATGTGCCTTGGATAGGGATGTAGGTCCAATTACATTAGTATTTTAGCTTCTAATGGCCAATGCTCACTTATTTACTGTAAATGAATTTGATTTGACAGTAACAAGAATTAATTTCCATCTCTTTCATTGCCTTTAAACAATGCTAAAGTCATAGATGATGATGGATAAGGAGACAAAAGGGTAAAGTAAAATTTATGTTGATAAACCATATATTTTAAAATTTCATTTTCATAGCCAACCTAAATACCTATTAATTCTCTCTCTGGGGAACATGAAGCTGATGGCAAAGAAAGATCTACACAACAAAAGTAGAACTGTATGTACTTTACACATAAAACAATGAAAATCACTGGCAAATTAAGCACCCCCAAACATGGGTATGGCCAGCTAGAAAAACAGTAGTCACATAATAAAACACTATATTAATATTCAGAAACATGCTGTAAGAAGTATCAGTTCTTTAGAAAACAATGCTCACAATTAAGTGAAGTGGACAAGGGAGTAGGCTGAAAATACTGCTCAGTCTTCATTTATTTGTTTGTATGTGTCTACCACTTACAAATGCACAAAGACTACACCTGTGTGTTGAGGGGGAAAAATAATCACCTTCCTTTCTCCCTGTATACATGATCGAGAAAACCACATTTGTACTTTCGTGACTATTCAAGTTATAATTAAACAACGCATTAATAAATTAGCAAATGGGGCTGGAGAAATGAGCACTTACTATTTTTGCAAAGGATCCAGGTTCAGTTCCTAGCACTCATGTGGCAGCTCTCAAACACCTGTAACTCCAGTTCCAAGAGATCTGACACCCATTTCTGGCCTCCATCTGTGAGCTCCAACATGAACACAGTGCACATACACTCATATAGGCTCACAAACATACACAGAAATAATAAATACATTTTAAGTATTTTTAATTATAAAAACTCCTTATCAATGAGGCTTATGCCAGAGGAGGCTGAAACAAGATCACTTGAGCCAAAATTAGAGGCCAGCCTGAACAACCTATCAAGATCTTATGTCTTGCCGGGCAGTGGCGGCACAGGCCTTTAATCCCAGCACTCGGGAGGCAGAGGCAGGTAGATCTCTGCGAGTTCAAGGCCAGTCTGGTCTACAGAGTGAGTTCCAGGATAGGCTCAAAAGCTACATAGAAAAACCCTGTCTTGAAAGAAAAAAAAAACTTACGTCTTAAAAAAGTAAAAAAATTGGTGTAACGTTTTTATTTATCTGCAATTTTTTTTATGTGCATTATTTTTTGCCATGGGTGTCAGATTCCCCTAGAATTGGAGTTACAAACAGTTGTGAGCTGCCATGTGGATGCTGGGAGTTGAACCAGGTCCTCTGGAAGAGTAGCCAGTGCTCTTAACCAATGAACCATCGCTCCAGCCCCATGGCTGTAATTTAAAGTTTATAAAATTTAAAACATTAAAAAATTTTTAAGTGAAAATGAACTTTAAAATGTCTTTATTGATTTCAATCATGAGCATGAAATACCCAAATCCTATCAGTCTAACCGAGAGAAATTCAAACCGCATTTGTGCCCCCACACACACAGAGCTGGTACAGACTAAAGTGCCTAAAAGTGACCATCACAGAATCCAAGAAAACAAAACTACCAAACGGGTTTGATTTGGTTTGGTTTGGCTTCATCTCATCTCATTTGGTTTTTCTCCTCACAAATTCTAGGGAGCACAAGTTCACAGCATACAACATACAGTCTCTCTCGTCTGCTATCAAGAAGCACACATGAACAGCTATTTGCTGAAGAGTTCTATAATTGAAAATGATGAGAGTCAAGTATTCAAAAGGATATTCAATGGCCATATTAAATATAGGCAGAAAACAGAGGAGCTCTTGAAAAGCAAAAGATGGTCGCTTTCACTCTAGTTTTTCAAGGAGCATTTTATTTTTGTCTTGTACTGAGATTTTTCGATAGATAACACCAATCTTGTTGTATGATGAATGATGCATGCTACCAAGGAGAGCTGATGAAAATTCTCAGCCACTGACTTAAGCAATCAGCTGAGGTTAAAAGAATATCAGCCAGATAGAAGAATGAAAGAAAACCATACAGTATTTTCCATATCTCTCAACAAATACCCCACAGTGTAACAGCCCAAAGCTCTATGGCAGTGGTTCTCAACCAAGGGGTCGAACAATCCTTTCACAGGGGTCTCCTGAAACCATCTGCACATCAGATATTTATATTACAATTCATAACAGTAGCACAATTACAGTTATAAAGTAGCAACAAAAATATTTTTAATGGTTGGGGATCACGGCAACATGAAGAACTGTATTAAGGGGTCACAGAATTCAGGAGGTTGAGAAGCATTGCTCTATCTCCATAGTGACTAACACAAAAGTCCCCACATTGAGGTATTCTAAACCTTCAATAAGTTTTCCATTTTGACTAGGTGTGATGGCACACACCTTTAATCAGTATTAAAGTATTATATTATTAGAATATTAGATCAGTATTAAGAGTATCCAGGAGGCAGAGGCGGGCAAGTCTCTGTGACTTCCAGGCCAGCCCGATCTATACTACAAGTTCCAGGCCAGCCAGGGATATATATTGAGACCTTACTTTTTAAAAAAAAAGTCAATTTTGGCTGTGAAACAGAGACTTGTTCTTTACTCCACAAAGACATGCTTAAGAAGAAAACATAAATAAAACCATACTATAAATTTAAACTAAATATAGTTATATTTATCCTTATATTCTTTGTGGCCACTAACAAAATAAAACATTTAGCGCAGTACACTCGCTGATTGGATTTACACTTGGTAGGAAACACCGCATCAAACTTGAGCTTTGCTTCCTGAAAATGGAATCTGACAACTCCTCACTGGGGTTTCACAGCCTGCAGTGTCTCTAGTGAAAGCTATTATTTAACATACCAAACTTCATGGAACTTAGTCCAAGCACACACTGCAATCAACTGGCTAAGATAATAGCTTTATCTTGGTTTTAATCTTCATCTGATTTACTTGAATTTAAAGGAAAAGCAAACTAAACTATTCATTGCTTACAGTAGCAAAGGCTCCTCCAATACAGTTTAGATATAAACTGAAAATGCCATGATGATACTTCAGGAGAAACAAAATCCAAACAAGAGTTTAGAAGTGAGAAATGGAATCTCTGTAACCAAAATATTCCAACCTAACTCCACTCTACATTGAAATGAGCATATATGTCTGTAGCTGGAAGCTTTCCTGTGTCCTGCCCAGTCCGCAGCCGCTCAGACCAAAGTAAATAAACAGAGGCTTATATTAATTAAAACTGCTCGGACATTAGCTCAGGCTTACTACTGACTAGCTCTTACACTTAAACTCAGTTCATTTCTGCTAATCTATATGTCACCACGTGTTCTGTGGCTTTATCTGTGTGTCATTACATGCTGGCCTGACTCAGCCTTCCTCTTCCCAGAATTCTCCTTGTCTGTTTATCCCGCCTATACTTCCTGCCTGGCTACTGGCCATTCAGCATTTTATTAAACCAATGTACAAAAGCATTATCCCACAGCATATGTCAGTGTTGTCAACGTGTCCAATATATAAACTATTGACTACAGCCGTTTCTACTCTCACCTAAAAACTCAAATAACAGTGCAAGCTGTTATTATCTCTGTATACCTTACTTCTGGTTGGACACATACTGGTCAAAATAGACTGCATTTTTTCAGCTTCACCAACAACTGGTAACAGCCTGCCAACCAGGTTCCAGCAAATATGATGAAAATGAACATGGTACACACAGCTCCAAGGCAACCCATGCACATGCCTGGCCATAGCCAGACTCTACTCTGGATCATGCAGAGCAAGAAGGCACATGAAAACTGAGCTCCAATAAAGAATTACCAAGCACACAAAATGTTGGTATGAAAGAAAAGTATCTAATTTGGTTTGCCCACTATCGTTCTGAGTCTCCAAAGAAAAAATTCGAAGCTTTGCTCCTACCTTTGTTAGATCTAGAAGACTGAAAAGATCATGGACATTAGACTGACAGCTGGGGAGCCTGCATGGGACCAAACTAGGACCACTGCATGTACGTGACAGTTTTGTAGCTTGGTCTGTGTGTGGGATCCCTGGTAGTGGGACCAGGATCTATCCCTGATGCATGAGCTGGCTTTTTGAAGCCCATTCCATATGCCTTGCTTGGCCTTGATGGGGGGGTGGGGGAGACATGACATGACTTGGTCCTTCCTCAACTGAAAGTGCCATAACTGTGGTTGGTATGTAAAATGAATAAAAAAAGTAATTAAGCCAGGCAGTGGTGGCACATGCCTTTAATCCCAGCATTCAGAAGGCAGAGCCAAGTGGACCTCTGTGAGTTCCAGGGCAGGCTGGTCTACAGAGCAAGATCCAGGACAGGCACCAAAACTACACAGAGAAACCCTGTCTCAAAGAAAAAAGAAAAAAAAAGACTGTCCACTTTAGCCAGAAGAGACCCAAGAGCAGAAGCCTACTCTGCCTCAACAGTGTCTCTTTTATTACTAGCTCTACTCAGCATGCACAAGCGAAAACTTTAAAATCACTAAGGTACCTGAAACCACAGAGCTTTGCTCATGCCACTGCCACCAAATACAAGCTCTAGGATCAGACCTCCTGATGTGTGCCATACTAGCCTCCCTGCAACTGTTTCTTTATCTGAGAAATGGGTATAGCCACCATGCAACAGGACTGTTGAGAAATGTATCACCTGTAATGGATGCCAATACCTGATCACATTACATTTTCACTCCCATAAATATACATTATCCATCTTTGTATCTTTTCCTGCTCCTGTAATTAAATACCCTGACAAAAGCAACTGAAGGGAGAACGGGTTTATTCAAGCTCACAGTTTCAGGCTATAGTCCATCACAGTGGGAAAGTCACAGCAGCAGGAGCTTGAGGGAGCTGCCCTCCTCACATCCAGTCAAGAATCAGAATGCTAGTGGTAGTCAGAAGTTTCTTCTTTTAGTTCTTTTAGGATCCTCACCTAGGGAAGGGTCTCACCCACAGTTAGGGGGGGTCTTCCCACATCAATTAATCTAATCACAGGCAAACCCAGAGGTCAGTGTGATTCTAGACTCTGACAATTAATACTAACATAGCATGACCCAAGTCCTATACAAATGACCTTCAAAGTTCATTCAGGAATTCACACATTACATATCAATCTGACCAGACTACCTATCCTACCCCAGTGAATCCTCAAGGCTATCTCCAGTCATGTACTTTCTGCTAAGTGATCATGTAGACTATCAATTCACTAACTCTCCACTGCTGTGGATATCGATCGCTCTGTATGCTGTGAATGTTTTGCTCTGATTGGTTAATAAATAAAGTGCTGATTGGCCAGTAGCCAGTCAGGAAGTATAGTATAGTATAGTCGGGATAAGCAGAGAAGAGAATACGGGAGTGGAAGGTTGAGTCAGGAGACACTGCCAGCCACCGCCATGAGAAGTAAGATGTAAAGTACCAATAAGCCACAAGCCATGTGGCAACTTACAGATTAATAGAAATGGGTTGATTTAAGATAAAGAAACTAGATAGCAAGAAGCCTGAGCCATTAGGCCAAATAGTTTAAATAATATAAGCATCTGTGTGCTTATTTGGGTCTGAGTAGCTGTGGGTGTGGGTGGGACTGGAGGTAACTCCAGCTACACTCCACAGTTTAGGGCAACTGAACTCTAAAAGGGAAAATGTCTCAGCTACCAGAAAAGTTGCTGCCAACTTGAATAGCTGAATCAATGCTCTGTCTTTTTTTTTTCTCCTCTCTTCTCATACATCAGCAAGAGGGTAATGCAAATCTTCTTTATTCACAAGTTTTCCTTTACTGTAATTTCATTCAGCAGAATTTGAAATACAAGGACTGTGACACTCTTCACACTTTCCTTTCTCCACCCACCCTAGTTACACACAGAAAGCTTGAGTGTGATTTGGGACCATTCTATGCAGGCTGTACCCATCAACTCACTTCTGACGGTCTAGGTTCTATTGCTAACTCTGAGGATCACCAAAGCACAAATTCAATGCTTTCATTGATATGTTAACAATCCCTGAGGAGATTTTCAACTATCAACTGAAAAACAAACATCAGCTTAGGATAAAGCAGTCTGCTTTGGTATAAAGTCAAGTAAAATATGAATACATTAGAGGGGAAAGGGGTGGTGATGTTTTCAGCATAAAGTTCTGTAAGAAAATAATTATTCAAAGCATACATACAATGGCAGATTTACCACATTCTTAAGAAATGCAAATTATATCCAGGGGCCCTTTTTTTCCAATACAGTATGTCCAATTTTACAAAAGATGTAAATGGAGAGCTATAATCCACTTAAACATATTCATTTAACAGCAAGCTTAGTTGAAATACATTTATTTTTTAATGAGCAACAGTTGTATTTTATAATCTTAAAAATGCTTTTCTTAATCACCCTGTCATATTATTTCTAAGATTCTCTCAAACTATCTATATTAGTCCATTCACTGCTATAATGAAACACCTCAGGCAGGCTAACTTTGCAAAGAAAGGAGGTTTAGTTAGTTCAGTTTTGGAAGTTGAAAAATCCAAAACTGGGTGGCCCAAAGGGGTCCCTGCAGGGGCCTAAGAGATAGACAGTATCACAATGGCAGGCTAATAACTGGGAAGAGGTCACACCTCACAACAGGAACCAGAAAGCCTGGGGGTCCCATAACCCATATTTAATCTCTTTCAAGTGCAGCCTGTGATGATATATTTGTGTACACTAATAAAATTTGCCTGAAGATCAGAGGACAGAACAAGCCACTAGATTAAATATAGAGGCCAGGCAGTAGTGGCATACACCTTTATTCCTAGCACTCGGGAGGCAGAGATCCATCTGGATCTCTGTGAGTTCAAAGCCACCCTGGACTACATGAGATTGATTCAGACTACGAGAGAAACAGAGACAGACAGTGTAGCACACACCTTTAATCCTAGTACTTGGGAAGCACACACACCTTTAATCCCAAAACTAAAAAGGAAGTGATAGCTGGGAAGAGAAAGGTATATAAGGCATGAGAACAGGAACTGAGGCTTTTCAGGCCGAGCAGTCCCAGAGTTAAGATGTGGCTTGTTCTTTCATCTCTCTGATCTTTCAGCATTCACCCCAATATCTAGGTCCAGGTTTTTTATTAAAAGAACTTTAGAAATTCGAACAACACTTCCCAATGGCCTAAGGACCTCCAACTCCACCTATTAAAGGTACCATTACCCACCTACTCCAACCCCACCCCTTCTGCAACACCACAACTCTGAGACCAAGATCCCAATGCAAAAACTCTACAAGGATAAGTCAAGCCATATCTAAAGAAAAGTCCTGTTTCAGTTTCCTCTATAAGTATATGCACAAATATCACTGCTGTGAATCTCCTTGCTGCATGGGACAGATTTCAAAAGGCTTAAACAAGAGAGCATCCTCTCCAGGTGCCTCCTACTACTAGCTGTGTCCAAACAACCATGGCAAACTCTTTCCTCAAATCATCCTTACCTCAGCAAGAGGTAGGCAGCTTAACATCCCTGTCAGGTGACATTCATCATGACAAATAACTCCGAAATTTCACAGGAACAAGAAGGTGCACACATCGTCCAGAGCTGGCCCAGGTCAGTACCAGCAAGCATGTTTCTACACAACAATTCTGAGGCAGCAGCTCCTCTTCCTGACACACATTCCATTTGTGACAACTGACTACATTTTTCAACACTTCTGGAAGTGTTTGTTTTCTCATAGTAATACAATCTTCAGAAACTCTTCAGCAATTTATGTCACATCATTGGTGATTTTAAACTTAAATCTGATTTTGGCTGGGCATTGTACACACATCTTTAATTCCAGCACTCGGGAGGCAAGAGGCAGGTGGATCTCTGAGGGTAAGACTAAAGTAGTCTACACAGCAAGTTCCTCGACAGGTAAGCTTTAGTGAGATGAGACCTTGTCTTTAAAAACAATAAAGTAACATCTGATTTTAAATCAATAATACTATGACTGTGGTATATTTACTATGTGCCGGTATGTATTCATTATTAAAAAAAAAAAAGAAAAATTGAAAAATGACATCATGTTTCACTGGAGATCAACAGCAGAGTCCTTTCTTAGGATTGCAGAGGGTTAGCTCCAGGATCCCATGAGTGATTAAGTTAATTTGCGTATCACACACCCTCCTATATACTAAGTCATCTCTCAGTCAATGTGGGCATCACACAATGTCAATGGAGGGCACAATATGAACAATGTCATACTGTACTACTGACAGAAAGGAAAGGCCTGTGTATAGTCGGCACAGATAGAAATTTTTTCCCAAATATTTTCAATATAGAGGGCTAATTTTAAAATACATGAAATTGGCTTACCTATTATGGCATCAAAACTGGACAAACTCCTCATGACCTAATTCTGAGAATTCTTAGATTTTGCACTTAAGGAAATTAACTAGTTTAATTTTAGTACTAGATATCAGAGTAGTATTTGACACTGCAAATATTTTGGGGTGGGAGGGTAACTCTTACTCTAGTCAACACATAAAATGGAAAACTGAACATCATAATCACTGCACCAGTCTCCACTTACCATTAAAACAGCATATACACCCCATGTGCTATCAGAACTTTTAGCAAATGAATACTTCCCACCAGCAGAGTGAAAAGCATCCGCACATTAATTTTCAGAGCCATCACCCCTTTCATAATGCTCATTAGCCTGCTCTACAGCATCAGTGTACCATATGCTTCCAGACTTTAACCAGTAATCCATCATGAGCATAAATTAAACACTATATGATTACAAATAAAAAATGTTAAACTATATAAATGCCTAATCACCACGGCAGGTAACAGCGTGTGCAGCAAAGCAATAAAGGGGCTGAAGCCCACTGCCTGATCTCCACTAGAAATCACAAAACTCAACAGACACTCAAGAAAAATACTTAAATAACTGCTCTACTAGCTGATTTGCTAATAGAAATTAAAATGTCCTCCATTAGTGATTTTTAACAGCATGAGTTCTCTAAAACAATGTCATTTAAGTCCCCTGTTGGGAATACCAGCCTAAAGAGACAGTATTCTTTCAGACATTCCCTACTGAATAAATGCTCGGTTTTCAGATTTTATAAGTTCCCTGATAAGAGTGCAGGGGGAAAAAAGTTAATGGATGGACAAAGGAGTCATCAAAAATGAAGTCAACAGAAAAAAGTACTAGAAGAAAAAAAAGGTACTGTACTTTTCTGTCACTACAATGAAATATACATAGTTAGGTATTCACAAGAAAGAGCTGTATTTAGCACACAGGTCTGGAGGCTCAAGGGCACAGTGCCATCCATTAAGTCAACTCAAATAAGGACCTCATGGTAGAAACACATACAAGACACAGATCCTATGACATCAAAAAGCCAGAGCCAGCTTGGGAAGGGCCGGGCTTGTTCTTCTGTAACAATGTGCTCCCAAGAACAGCCAGAGCCTCATGAGAAATCCTTCAATTCCTTCCATGGCAGCACCCTCAATGATATAACTACTTCCCACCAGGCTCCAACCCTTAAAGATTCTACTCTCCCTTCCACCATTACCACAATGAAGACAAAGCTTCCATCAAACATGTTAACCCAATGGTGACATGCTCACAACCCTCTCTGAATCATGGCAAGTACTACCAGTTTACAAGCTGAATTTAAACTATACTGCCCTCAGATACCAGGAGCTCATCTTCTCCAGCCTCATAGAAAACAAAAAATTATATCAAAAGCTGAGGCCACCAGCTTTTGCGAGCTATTTGCATTAAGTACAAAAAAAGACTGCTGCATGTTGGTAAAAATTACAAAGAGAACAAGGGAAGATGTAATTAGAGTAGAAGGAGACATGTCTACAGAATATAAGTCCACTATGAGATTTTTACAGAACAATTCTGAACAGGGGACTCCAGGAAGATGAACTACTGGGGACAAACATGGTCTTCACCCTCCTTCCTGAGAATGGCATGGGTAGGGGAAAATCACAGTGACATCAAGTCCTCAGCTCTAACCCAATAAGCACTCAGACAATGCAAGGCCACACACTTCATATGCTGCAGGGTATGGGGAGTACAGTAGCCCTGTCAAGTAGTGAGCAAGTTTGCAGGGTGGATCCTTCTCCCTAAAGCTGCCTGTCAAGCCCGAGTTACTTAGTATCCCTGGAGCTACAGGTGAATCAGACAGGCAGACTTAACAGAATGTAAGAAATAACAATGTAACTAAGGGGAGAAATGCTTTCCAGTGTTTGCTCCTTGTCTAACTAACAAAAGAACAGTAGAGGTGGATTTTGTTTTGTTCTCACCACCACCCCACCCCCCACCCCACCCCCCACTCACTGGGGGGAGGGGGCGCACCAGTAAAACAAACCTTTTTCATTTCATATGTTGTGCAGCAGGCCAGCCATGGCTGCATTCTTCAGCACTCTGATTTCAGGGTCTGTCTCTGCCCTATCTATCTACCAGTCATCAGGGATGGGGAAGGGAAACTCCCATGATAGCCAGTCGCCCTCATTAAAACAAACTGCCTGAGAGGAGCTGGGATACAGAAAGTAACAGCTTTCTAATGAAGAAAGTACCAAACCCGAATTTCACCATTTTACCTTTAGGGGAGAGTGAGGCAAAGAACTGACTAGAGTCTTAAGAAACACAAATAATTGAAAAGTGTAGGGTTAGCAATTTTAAATCAAAGTGAATTTTAACGTTTACCCTCAAGAATCAAATAGCATAGGTACGCCTTAACTATTCTTTTTCTAATGAGACATGATATGCTTAGCATTAACTTTTCGGTTTTACTCTTGATCTGGTTTTTCTAAAGTGTATAACATGTGCCAGGTCCAGTAGGTGGCATAAACATTCCAACATGCTATTTCTTAACCTGGGAATCAAGAGGGAAAATAAATGCATCTTTATTTTGTAGTGACTCTTTTAAGTCTAGAAGCTGCCAATAGCTTTTCTCTACTAGCCAAGTTATTCTAAGCATTATATCCAAATTGGAAGAAGAAAAAAAACCACACAGATCTTACAATAATTGATCTTTAAAAATGCATGTGTGCCTCCTCCATTGCTGGTAGAAGTGCAGACTTGTACAGCCACTTTGGAAATCAATATGGAGCTATCTCAGAAAATTGGGAATCAATCTACCTCAAGACCCAGCTATACCACTCCTGGGCATATACCCAAAGGACATTTCATCATAACACAAGGATACTTGCTCAACTATGTTCATAGCATAGCAGCTCTCTTTCTTTTTTCTTTTTCTTTTCTTTCTTTCTTTTTTTTAATCATCCTTAGAACATTTATTATCTAGGCAGGTCCTTTTTTATTTTTTTTCAATTTTTTTTTAATTAAGAAATTTTCTGTTCACTTTACATAACAACCACAGATCCCCCCACAGCTTTCTTAGTAATAGCCAGAAACTGAAAACCACCTAGATGTCCCTCAACCAAAGAATGGACAAAGAAAATGTGATACATTTACACAGTGGAGTATTACTCAGCTGTCAAAAAAAAAAAGTCATGAAATTTGCAGGCAAATGGATGGAACTGGAAAAAAAAAATCATCCTGAGTGAGGTAACCCAGACCCAGAAAGACAAACATGATATGTACTCACTTACAAGTGGGTATTATCTATAAAGATGAACCATGCTAAAACCCACAGACCCAGAGACACTGAGTAACAAGGAGGGCTCAAGGGGGACCACTTGAATCGCCCTAGGAAGGGGAAATAGAACAGATATGGGGGAAGGGAAACAGGAGGGATCAGGTGGGGGAGGAAAGACAAATGGAATTGGTGGCATCTCGGTGACAAGCTAGAAACCTAGTGCAATGGAAACTCCCAGGAATCTATGAGGGTGACCCCAGCTAAGACTCCTAGTAATGGGGGATATGAGGCCTGAACTGGCCATCTCCTGTAACCAGGAAAGACTTCCAGTGGAGGGGTTAGGACACCAACCCAGCCATATAACCTTCGACCTACAATTTGTCCTGCCTACAAGATGTGCTGGGGTAAAGGTGGCACAAAAATTATGGGAGTAGTCATTCAATAAATGGTCTAGCTTGAGACCTATACCATGAAAGGGAGCCCACCCATGACATTGCTTATTAGAAGGCCAGGACCCAGAGGCGGGACAGCCCAGAGACCTAGGATAGAACCAAACACAACTGAAAAAAAAAAAAAAAAGTCAATGAAATGATTCCTAATGATATTCTGCTATACTCATAGATTGGTGCCTAGCCCAACTGTCATCAGAGAGGCTTCATCCAGCAACCGATGGAAACAGATGCACAGACCCACAGGCAAATATTAGGTGGAGCTCAATGAATCCTTCTGAAGAGGGGGAGGAAGGATTATAGGAGCCAGGGGGGTCAAGGATATCACAAGAAAACCCATAGAACCAACTAATTTGGGCTCACAGGAGCTCACAGACACTGAACCAACAAGCAGGGAGCCTGCATGGGACTGACCTAGGCCCTCTACATATGTTACAGTTGTGTAGCTCGATCTTCTTGTGGGACTCCTAACAGTGGGAGCAGGGGCTGTCTTCTGACCCTTTTGCCTGCTTTGGAGACCATATTCCTCATACTGGGTTGCCTCATCCCGCCTTAATACAAGGAGAGGTGCCTAGTCTTACTGCAACTTGATGTTCCATGTTTGGATGAAATCCATGAGAGGACTGCCCTTTTCTAGAGAGGAGTGGATGGGGAGGCGGGGGTGACTGGGAGATGAAGAGGGAAGGGAAATAGCGGTCAGGATATAAAAATAACAGTAATAATAAATGTGTAATGCATGAATGCACTTTGATCATTTTATGTATCCATTTAATTTTTTATTTATAAAATTGAGCATATACATCACACATATGTACGCAGAATGTATAAAATATATAAATGAATACTTGTAGATAAAAATGTATTTCAGACTGAGGGCAAACTTTAAAAATCCTCATTTAATAAAGGTTCATAGATATATATTAAGTGTATATTATAATTATAGATGACTCTAATAATAAATATACATAGTTGAAAACTCAGCCACTCATTTAAAAATGTACCTGTGTTATCAGGATTCAATGAAGAAAACAGTTCTTCTACCTAGACAGATGCAAGAAAGCTTAGAGCTGACAGTCCACCCCAAACATCCAGGCTCAGACACATCAGTTCCTCTATATCTATACCTTTCCATGTTCCTTCTTCCCTAGCAGAGTGCTAGGTGAATAATGTCTTAACAGGTATCTCTGAGAAATCCTTAGGAGTGTGGGTCACACATAAGAGGGTCAATGGGCCTGAGACAACTGAGAGATATTCCACAAAATACCATAGTCTATGCTTCCATTTATCCAGGAGGTCCTCTCACACATGTTTGGAAAGAGCCACTGACTCAGGCCCAGGCTAAACACTGAGTAAAACTCATCTACTTGCAGGGTAAACTGGGAGAATCCAAACATAATACACTGACCATTACAGTCAGATTCCACTACCCCTAAATCAGGATCAAAAGGATGGTATCAGCCGCCCAATCCATTAATCTGAAGCCTCCTACCTTTCAAGAGTTGACAATCATGAGAAAGAAAAATGTACATATATTAACAGCAAACGTCCTGAAGGATCACTCTGGTGATAGAGGATCAGGAAATAACTGCTTTGTTTAAGTTATTTGATGATGAATTCATTCACAATTTCTTGTGGATAGATGGCATGATGAATACCTTTTGGCTACGATCTTTGTTCATTTTTCAAAACGGCTAAATTTTGCATGAGTGAGCAAACCAGCCAGCATAGGTGCTCCTGCTGTTCCATCAGAACAGAAACTATCAGTCCCTATAATGTGGAAAAAAGGGAAAACCACATTAAACAGTTTACCTGAGGACACATGTTTTATTAATCACGGCTTCAGAAATGCTGCAGTATGAAATACTTGGAAAGTGCCTGTTAATGAGAAAACCCTAAAAAAGATCAACTACCTAAAAAAAATGATACCTGCTGCCTTATGCTGAAGGTGACAGGAAGACTTCTACCACCAATACTATGTCTCTGTAAAATAACAAACATCAACACTTGAAAAATAAAAATACATTGGTCAAATATACCCAACAATGCCACTCTGCTAGTACTAAAAAAAATTGCTATATCCCACTTATGACAGAAAACAAGTCAATGTAAAGACTCAATAGACATTCCCTGGCATCATGGGAGGTTTGGCAATATTCCAAAGCTCATGCTACTAGGTCTAGGCTAATTATTTTTAATAATAATAACAATACACTTGGATCTCTTGCCTAGCATACATAAGATCTTGAGCTCAACCTCCAACCCTGATAAATGACAACAACCACAATAATAACAACTGATGTCTACTCTGAAGATGAAGCAGTTAGCGAGGACTTCCATTCAGTGTTCCCATTGACATGATTTTTGAACACCATCTATAAGTGAAGCAGATGTACAAGTAGTCACAGTAAACCTAGAGGTCAGGTATGTACTCTGCCTGCACCAGGAGCTTCATGTCCAACTAAAAATGTATGCCTAGCACAGGCATAAATTAGTAGAAAGGATTGAATTCCCAAAGAAGATCATGCAAAATACCTGTGTTGGCTAGTTTTATATCAACTTAAAACAAGCAAGAGTCATTTGTGAAGAAGAAAATGCCCCCACCAGACTGGTCTGTGGGCAAGGCTGTCGGGTATTTTGATTAATGATTATGTGAAAGAGCACATCCTATTGTTGGTGTGTTACTCTTAGACAGGTGTCATCAGTGGTAGAAGAAAGCAAACTGTGCAAGCCATAGAGAGCAAGCCAGTAAGCAGCACTCCTCAATGGTCTCTGCATCACCTCCTACCTCCAGGTTCCTGCCTTGAGTTTCCACCCTGACTTCCTGGACGATGGACTACACGCTGTAAAATGAAATAAACCCTTTCCTCTCCAGGTTATTTTTGGTCATGGCATTTTATCACAGCCATAGAATTCTTAGATAAAAGACAATAGCATACACCATGGATTTAGAAGACAAACAGAATCAAGAAACATTCCAATAAAGCTTCTTCTCTCCCTCCGTGTCTGTCTGTCTCTGTCTGTCTCTCTGTCTCTCTCTCTGTCTCTGTCTCTCTCTCTGTCTCTCTCTCTCTCTGTCTCTCTGTCTCTCTGTCTGTCTCTCTGTCTCTCTCTGTCTCTCTCTCTCTGTCTCTCTCTCTCTGTCTCTGTCTCTCTCTCTGTCTCTCTCTCTCTCTCTCTCTCTCTCTCTCTCTCTCTCTCTCTCTCTCTCTGGGTCTAAAAATGTGAGTGAGGATGGCAGCATTTCCTACAAGAGGGAATGCACACTCCTTAGCTTTATTGCAAATTGAATGCACTCCTTGTTACCTCCTCTTCCACTAAGTATCTGCATTTCCAAAAAACATAACTAGTTGCAATTCCCAGAAATCACCAACCCCCTTATGATTCCAACCACTGTTCCTTCCATTTCTTCACCCACACACTGCCCCTCTTGCTCACCTCCATTCTCTACCACCAAAAACAACTTACCTGACTGCAAACTCCTATTCATCCTGGACTATTCAAAGACGACATCACCATGTTTTTCCTGAAATCTATACTCTGCCTTCTCCAGGAAGAAGGTCCCTATGTTTTTCCATTATGACTCATACTGCAGTGCTCTGCTCTATTCATTTCTACAGCCCAGCATTTATTAGCACAGTATCTGACACAGCCAAAACTAAACAAATGTTTGGGAAACAAGGTACAGAAAACCCAGCGAAAGGTAAAGGGGTAGGAAGAAAAAAGCTGTTCACTTGGACAAGGATCACACTGGAGCTGGTAAAGGGTGACAGTGAAGTTGGAGCCCTGGCTCCTGTACTAACACAGGGAAAAAGAGCCTTCTATTGATCTCCTGATACATTTCAACAACTGCACCTTATCCCATTTAGTCTCTATGACAACCACGTGAAGATGCCATTAGCCTCTCCATTTTACCCTGGAGGAAAATGAGACAACCTGCCCAGGATCACACAACTATTAAGACGATTAAGTGGCAAAGGCTCACTGCACACCAAACACACACAAAACACTCCTATTCAGAGGTGACTCGACTACTGCCTTTCGTTTCCCATTTGAAGGTTTGGGCTCCTTTCCTCAGTGGTCCTATTGACACAGTCTCATTTCATGACAACAAGCAACCAGGTGATGATTCCATCTGTGGGCCTTTGCACCTAGGCCTACTTAGCCTGAAAGTACATCAGAAAAAATGCTGTAGGTCCGAGTACCAGTACCAGTACCAGGTGTCTAACAGTTCAATGTCACCTGACTAAAAAGAACAGGATAGTTTTCAATCAAAATAGAATATGGCCTCAAAAAGTTTCAGTTCAAAGTCCTATAAACCTTAATGATCAATTAAACAGCAGTTTTTTTTTTTTTTGTTTTTTTTTTTTGTTTTTTTTTGGTTTTTTCGAGACAGGGTTTCTCTGTGTAGCTTTGCGCCTCTCCTGGAACTCGCTTTGGAGACCAGGCTGGCCTCGAACTCACAGAGATCCGCCTGGCTCTGCCTCCCGAGTGCTGGGATTAAAGGCGTGCGCCACCACCGCCCGGCAACAGCAGTTTTTAAAAATCCATTTTTAAAAGTTTTCCTTTGTCATTTTCACAAAAAGATGAATATAGTTATTAAACAAAGGCTATGTCAGTAGAGATATCATGTTTAATAGGACAGGAAAAAATAATTAGAGAAAGTAATTTATTATGTATATGCTTATCAGGATTCATAAAAGTATTTTTAATTATATACTGTTTTTCTTTTTTTATTAAAAAAACTAATAAAGTATGCCAAAGGTCAAAAACTAATCATGAAAAGAACTTCCCATACTCTTACAATAATCATGCTAAGAAGTTTCTAAAATAGAATTATTAAAGCAACATTTTTAGCAAAGTCTTAAAAGATAGCACAGATGCACTTATGGCTTCAACCCCACGGGAATCCACGAAGTCAACATGTTTCATAAAACAAACTACTCAGTGTATCCACGTCGTCCACACAATCACACAAAAGCTGCTGGGCCAGCCCGCTGGCCTCCATGGACGGAAGACTGCAGGGAGCGGTACTGCCATCACCATGGCTTCCAGCATGCACACAGAGCCCGCCAAGTTCCACAGGGAATATGCTGAGGGGTGGTAAAAACAACCCACCGAAACAATGCTACTTTGTTAAATAATTTGTGTAAAGCTGGTCCTGGCCATGTATGTCTATGATCCCAATCAATACTCAGGAGACTGAGGCAGAAAGATTAGGAGCTCAGGGCCAGCCACAGTTACTCAGGAAGTTTGAAACTAACAAGGACTACATGATTACCATCTCAAAAATAAAAAATTAAATAAACAAAAAGTAAATTTGTATAAATCATCAGACAAGATTCAGCACCTATAACCTAGCTGGTGATACGACAAAACAATGAAAATGTTTTAGGGAGTTGCTGAAATCAAATTCTGCTTTAATACCTGTGATTTAAATCAAAATAATCCTGAATACAGTAATTGATTTCTGTATCATTCCTCAGGTCTATCCTGAAAAACAACAGCCTACAGCAATCAATATTTTATCTTATTTTTAAAGTCATTACATAGCCATTATGTCAACAGCAAGCTAATTACACCTGATAAATTAAATGTACCTACCAAAATAAAATGGTGAATAAAACCAATCTGCCGCAGTAGAGCATGTGACAAGGAGATACGATGGGAAGCAATGTTTGTAAAAGCCCATAGAAGCCAAACCAAATCCTTAGTTGTAGTTCATTTCTTCATTTGGCAGTTAGATGTTGATGTGTTCAAATACACAGGAGTCAGTCTCCCTAGCTTCTGCACACTGGCTTGAGCAAAGGCAGCCTTCCATCCAGCTGTGCCTCAGGACACCAGAAGCCCAAGACCTCAGAGAGCTAGCCCAGGGGTTTCAGAAGAGGGCAGAGATCCTTCCAGGAAGAAAAGAATTATGAACACTGAGTCAGGAAGTGAGGTAAAGCCCCACAAGAAGGTATGGTATGAAGAAACTTAAATCTTAAGGATCCCAACGTTTCCACGGAAAGTGAGGACCTGGTCCCAACAAAGAAGACCGCCAAAGCTGAACTCTAGGCCCAAACACACTAACCTAACCCAAGCCAAATCCCACAGCAAAGCAGCTATGAAGATGCAAAGCAGGGTGTGATACCTGCTGCTGAGAGCTGCGGACCCAAAAGAACAATAGCCTGCTCCAGTCCCTTCCAAACTTTGGCAAGTTTGTGCTAGTGAGTACCTTCTTTCCAAACTAAATCAGTGACTAGGAGTGAGACCCAATCTCCAGTCAAGCTCCATTCCTGCCACTTTCTCCAGATAGTATTCCAAAAGCCTCTTTCAATGGGGAGTCCTTGGATCTGCACAGCTGAGACCCGAAACTGGAAGAACAAGTGTATCAACCCAAGCATGGGGAAGATCCTCACATCCCTCCCCACCGGAACCAATTCAACGGAAAGGCCCCTCTCCTCTTTGACTCTAGCTAACACATATACTTACACATCGGGCTGTGCTTTCTGGTTTGTTTCCACGCATTCATTCTATAAACTGTTACTGAACAGCTGGCATTGCAGTCCCTGTAGCTGAGAAAACAGAAGATGAGCAAGCAGCAAACAGTCACTGCCCTCAAAGGCTTGAAGCAAGTAAGGAGTCAAAGAGGCACACCTGTGTGCAACCGTACATCGATGAAGTCTATCTGACAGGGTGAGTAAAATCTGTGAACCAAAAGGAGGTGTTTAAAAATTATCTGTTGGGAGCGGGAGAGACGGCTCAGTGGTTAAGAGCACTAGCTGATCTTCCAGAGGACCTGGGTTTAATTCCCAGCACCCACATGGCAACTCACAACTGTCTGTAACTCCAGTCCAGTGGCTCCAACACCCTCACACAGACATAAATGCAGGCAAAACACCAATGTATCTAAGACAAAAACAATTAATTAATTAAATAAAATGAAATAAAATAAAATCATCTGTTTAAGCAGTCCACACTGGCAAGATGAGTCAACGGCTTCTGAGGAACCATGCCAACCCTGAGACCTTCTATGCTCATTAGTGTAGCGCAGGCTCAACAGGTCAGTGTTTACCTACAGTAAACACAGTTCTGCAACTGCTACTCAGGTTAGCAAAAAGACTGTCAACACTGAAGTCAAGGGAACCCAGGAGGAAGCGCCCTCAAGGAGGGCCTCAGAGAACAGAGGAGAAAACAGAGCTGTGGTCACTGGAGGAGTGAATTAAAGAACAATTTGGGGACTGCGTGTGAGGTCCTACACAGACAATGTACAACAGGGCCCTGTGGGTCCACACAAGACCCAGGTTAGCAGGCAGGGATCACTCACAGGGTGGTTTCTGGGAAGAAGTCTAAAACAGTGTATAGAAGTTCTCCCGACAAACATGGTAGAAAGTAAAGTGGGGTGGGGCTGGGCTAGACAGCTGGGGGAACAGGACTGAGAAAAGAACAACACAGGCATGTCCTCAAAAGAACAAGTTCAGGTACACTCAGGGCTTCCATTCTGGTTACACACGAAAAGGTTAGGCATGACAGAGGAGGTCTGGGAGATGACAGAAGAAACCCACCGGGCAACAGAGTATTGCAGGACCATGGTGGCAGCAAGAGATTTAGACGTCCTCCCAAGAGGAAGGTGGAGCCTCCCTCCCACATCTTCAACCAAGGCATAATTGGTCTTACCGAAATGAAAAAGTACTGGGGCTATGATGAGAACAGGCTGAGAAATGCAAGGCTGAAGGCAGGGACCCCAGGCACAGATGGTTTGAGCAAAGCAGGGAGAAATGACTGTGGTCAGAGTAGGGCAGTGACACCATGAGGGAAACCATAAAACTTGAAATCAGAAGGCAAACAACCTAGAATAAAGCTGTGGAGTGTCTAACCAAATGCAGAGGAGCAAGACAGGGTGTCCCCATGACAGCAATGATGGCATATGGCCAAGTAAGCCTAGAGCAAAAGCAACACTACTCCCAGTGTCACAAAGGACGGAAATGCTACCACCAGTGTGAGTGCAGCTTGGCTTCCAGACTATGTACTTCACCACCACACCATCAACCAAAGAGTAACCAAAGTGTTATCAATGCTACCCTGCAACCAAGTAATTTCAAGCTCCAATCATTTGCTGCCGGCTAATTAAAGAGCATATTTCAATTATCCACTTACTCAGGGGAACCAGGAATTGTCTCAAGCACATCACAGCCACTCCTTGGAAAAGTCTGATGATCCTCTCTATCCACATAGTTCCCAAGGCCTTACAAGGCCCTCCAGTACTGTGATAGCTGTCAGCAAAGTGTCAAGAAGCCCTAAGTTAGAACAGGTTTAAAAGGAAAGCTTAAAACACTTAATTCTCCCAAGCAGGGGGGAATGGCCTAATACTTCAGGAGTAACTGGATGAAGCAGAGGAATAGAAAAGGGGAACAGCAGCACTCGGGAGGCAGAGCCAGGCGGATCTCTGTGAGTTCAAGGCCAGCCTGGTCTCCAAAGTGAGTTCCAGGAAAGGCACAAAACTACACAGAGAAACCCTGTCTCGAAAAACCAAAAAAAAAAAAAAAGAAAGAAAAGAAAAGGGGAACAGGAAGAAATAAAATGGTGTGCCAGGCCTTACTTTCTCAAACGTCTTTTAAAAGGAAAAAACATCATCATCAACAACAATAACCTATTATTTGGCTGACAGCTGGAAAGTCAATGGATTGATTTTGAATATCTCCACATGCAATAGAAAAATGCACATTTGAAGCTCTCTCGGGCAATTGTTTTAAGAGATCTAGGCTATCCCAATGATGTCCTATAAAATCTGTCAAATTCCAAGAAAGACAATAAGATTGCTAATTAGGCATTTATTTTACAACTGGCATGTAAGATTTAAGTCAAAAATAGTATTTCTACATGTTGGCATGTCTTTATTCTCCATACTCCATCAGAGTAGTTTAGATAGACAAAAGTCTTGTATTTTATAAATCTTGAGACAAGATTACAAATTCCTACCTTATAGTTTTTGCCTCTAATAATATCCATGATTTATTTGTCTTATCCATGAACAGTTGAGAAAATATAATCCACTCTTAAAATCACCTTAAAGTTAGTATCCAAAAATCTACTGCAGCAAAAAATAGGTGTTCTTTTTTTCCTCCCATCTCAGAGTGAGACTCAGGGCAAGTAGCATATGCCTTAACTCTAGCCCACAGGAACTGTGGGAACTATGGGAACTGGCATTCCTCCAGCTCTAATCCTCACACATAGGCCCCTCCCATGCTGCTGCTGCTTCTCAGCAAGCCAGCCAGAAGCAGGGACTCTCTGACCCACTGGCCTTCATATCACCTGTAAGCACATATGTATGGTAAATTACAGAGGTGGTCACAAGGCTGAGACCACCAAAAATTTACTTAAAAGCCACAGAGCCAGCATTTAATCCACTAACAGGAAGTTCACTAGGCAGAATTTCCTAATGGCAGGGGACTATTGTAAAGTGTAACTCGGGAATATTCCAGAAAGTGCTAAGCTTTTTCTCTGTAACTCCTTCCCTCTGGCACTGCACCTGTTGTGTGTGTGACCCCTCTTGCACTATCCCCAGGCTGCCCTAAAATATAAACTTCCTAGCCAGGAATTGACTGTTATATAAAAAGGCCTAAGTCCTCCTCAGAATGTTGAGATAGATTTTAAACTTTTGCTGGTTTCTTAAAAGAAAATGTAAGACCAAGAGTAATAAATCAGATGACACCAAGTAAAGTGACCCAGATGAGAAGATAAGGACTGAGCCAAAAATCATCACTACCCAGCCATGCAGGCTTATCATCAAGTTACCAGGTCCCCCAAATCCCCAGCCTTTACTACATCTACAAAGACCATAAAATGGCTTCCCTTCCCTATCTGGTTTCAACTCATCCTCTCTCTACCCTGCCAAGAAAGCACTTGTCTTAGTTACTGTTCAACTGCTATGAAGAAACACAACTTACGAAAGGAAGCATTTAATTGGGGGCTTGCTTTCAGTTTCAGAAGGTTAGTCCATGACCATCATTGCCAGGAGCATGGCAGCAGCAGCAGCATGCACAGCTCTGGGGCAGGAGCTGAGAGCTCACAGTGAGATTGGGCCTGGCATGGTCTTTTAAAGCCTCAAAGCCCATCCCCAGTGACACACCTCCTCCTACAAGGCCACAACTCCTAATCTTTCTAAAACAGCTCCACAACTAGGGACTAAACATTCAACTACATGAGCCTATGGAGGCCACTTTCATTCAAACCATCACACCATCTGAACATCTCATTTACGCTCAAAACTCATGATACAGCCCACAGTGCCACACGGCCTCACACAGCTAAGGACAACTTTTGTATTCTTTTTCTTGTCCTCACAGGGCCAAATAAGGATAAATAAAAATGCTTATAATTTTTTTCACTTAAAAGGAAAATGGTCTTATTTTATGCAATGGTAGAATAGACGTATTCTTACCACTCAGATGTCTTTGTTAAATATAAAAATATCAATGAAAAAATCAGCACTTTATTTTTAACCATAAAAACGTTATTAACATCTGGATGTACATGAAGGAAGAAGCAACTAATGCAATTTTCTAATCTTCTATCCTAAAATTAGATGAAACTTCTCAGTAGCTACCAGGACCTCAGAGGATAAGATGAAACTCCTTAACTTCTGGTTAGGCCCCAGGAAACCTTATCAGAATTAATCTGCTCTATTCACTGATTTTATATGAAGTATTTGTCACATTAACACCCCTCAGATCCCTTTCTCCTCAAGGTCTGCCTCAAGTCTACATCCCTTCACAGCAAGCCAAGCTTCTGATCCATTCCTTTCATTTCCTAAACTGCCTCCCAGACTTCTGTATACACTCTACCTCACTTGCATATTGGTTCCTTTACTCAAAAATACCGCACAACACCATCATGCTAAATATGACTTGACCAAACTGTTCTTTCAAGTCCAAGATCACTTCCATACCAATACCTGTTCTTTCAAGTCCAAGATCACTGCCATACCAATACCTGTTCACAGAAAGAACTAACCATGAGTTTTCTTCATCACTCATTAAAGGTGGATTGTTACAGATCTTCTTTTAGGAGCAGGATGATCTCATTAGAGATTAGATTTAATGCTTTGGAACCTCCAGGCTAATTATCCATTATAGTAATGCAAAAACTACAGACTAGGATACTGGCATCCACAAAGTTTCACATATAACCGAAGGAGATCTAAGACACTGTACCTTCTTCACTCAGATGTGCAAACAGCAGTCAAAGGAATAAGCAAGACTTGTTAACTTTGAACTCTCCCTACAGTGCTGTGTCTAAATGAGCCTTAAGGAGCTGTTTAAAAATAACCAGAAGGGCCAGATTCTGGAGAAAAAATACATACAACATATAGATGAATCTGTTTCCCTAAATTGGCTGCTTAGTTTGGGCTGTGCTATTTCCTGCTCAAATTGGTTTCCGGCAATTTGTTAAGGCTGCCAAATACTTAGTGATCTCAGCAATACGCTTAACACAAATCGGCAAATCTTTCTTATTTTTCACAATGACATGAAGTTTACAGAGAAACTTCCACGGTGAAGATAATAATAAGAATGAGCTCATTTGTCTTTTTTTTTTTTCCAGATTTATCATTTTCATCAGGTTCCCAGTGGCTTAGGAAACCAATAAACAGCCTAATACCATTTCCTGTTTGATTTTCTCATATTGATCTGGAGACAGTTTCTTAGGGGTGGATAGGGTCGAACATGAACGGACTGACCTCACCACAGGCCAGCAAAACTAAAGGATCAAGATGGAGGGGGAAAAGGCCAATAGCCAACATTGATTTTTAAAATCAAAAGATGCAAGATGTTAATAAAAAAGGTAAGCGTGTAACTATGCACAATGGCATCCCCTCTGTCCACCTAAGGAGAGAATTAGTGGGTGTAGGAACAAGTCAACATAGTTGTGACAATGGAGCAAAGAAGCTGAGGCAGAAGACACAGTGAAGTTCTTTAGAGCACATTCCTTTATTAAAGTGGTGCTGCAATCTGCTGTGTGCCACACAGTGTATTATTTTGCCCAGTTTTACATGCAAATACTTATTGCAACGAGTCATTGATCTGGTTCAAGCTTTCTCGAAAAAAGGAAAAAAAGCTTCAGTAAAGTCTTAAAAAAAAAACTTACTTTTGTAGAACATAAATTATATTCTCCAAACTATGTGTTTGTCTGTGTGTATATGTGTGTGTGTGTGTGTGTGTGTACATATACATATGATAAACTTAGCTCTTATATTCAGACATCCTATGGTTCTTGGTCCATCAAACACACTGCCCTATATTCACACATGTGAATAGCCTAGGGCTAGTATGAGTAAGTCCTAAGAGAAAGAAAGCATTTTAATAAACATTAAAAATTCAGCTCACATTTAATTTCTGAAAAATGCAGAAAAAGCTGGTGACATTTCCATCAATAAACTTTGGTAGACTTGAAAAATTATTTTACAACACATCTGAATTATGAATCATAAGAACTCTATTACTGAGCACTGACTAAAACCCCAATGAGAGAAACTTAGAAGAGAACATAAATTTAGAGGTTAGAACTTTTAACAATATGTTTTTTTAATTTTAAGAACCAATGTTTGCTAATTTCTACAGTCATGGTCTAACTGGTTTCTGAACATAAAGGAAGATCACTTCAAATACTATTCTAACGTTAGCTCTCCTTTTGGCTCAGGTTGAAGGGAGGGAACCACATGATAGCCTTACTGGGTCTTTTTCCTGTCATGGTGCCAGAAGTGATTCGACTGCTCCGAGCATGAGGAGCCAACACCTCCACATCCTCTTCCCAAACCTGCCGAAGCTATGTCCAAGACTGCTATAAAGATGCTATACCCAGAGCCGGGCGATGGTGGTGCCTGTCTTTAATCCCAGCACTCGGAAGGCAAAGACAGGCAGATCTCTGTGAGTTCAAGGCCAGCCTGGTCTACACAGCGAGATCCAAGACAGGCACCAAAACTACACAGAGAAACCCTGTCTCGAAAAAACAAACAAACAAAAAAAAGATACTATACCACCACAGAATGTCCCCAGAATTTCCATTACTGACAGTCCTAGGTTGAGTGATGTGGAAGGGACAGAGTTAGAGTCACAAGCCACCAGCACACAGAACCATCTGGCCTCAAAGCCTCAGTCACATCAATAGAGCATCTGATAAATGCCCAGCACTGGTGAGTCCCAGGCTAGAACCACACAGCCGAGCTTCCTGCAGGCTAGAATTAGTCTACACTGCATTACCCAACATGACAGACACTAGCCACATGCAGTTAGTGACCATGAAATGTGACCAGTGCATCTGAGAAACACATTCTTATTATATTTCCGTTAATTAGTTTTTATGTAATTTTTAATGGTCAAAGGTAAGGAGTAGCTACTCTTTATTTCGAACAAGAGTAGTCTGGTCACCAACTCACAAGGTGATAGTCTAGGTCTTCAGTGCCCAGGATGGTCACAGCTGAGCATGAGCCATGTCTGTAGTCATGTCAAACCTAGAATGGGAACAGACAGACTGCCCAAGAAAGCCAAGCTTATCACACCATCCATGCCTGGCTCTGCAGGTCATACATATCATGGGCACTCACAGAAGTCAGCCAGCCTACCCTTAACTCTATCAAAGCGTCAGTTTAAGAAACCAACCAAGGGCCAGCCAAGATGGCTCAGCAGGTAAAGCATGACAACCTGACAACCTTGAGTTCAATCCCAGAATCCAGTGAAGGTGGAAGGAAAGAATCAATTCCACAATGTTGTCCTCTGGCTCCACATGCATGCTATCACTCACTCACACACACACACACACACACACACACACACACACACAAATTAATTTTTTTAAAAAAGCCAACTCCAAAAGGAAAACCTTCCCTCTCCTTCAGTTCATCACAGAGTGAGACAGTACAGAGCTTGAAGAATCAACTAGCACTCAGAACAGAAGGTTCTCTCCTAAGCCCAGCAGAACAGCTCAGGCAGCTCCTTCCATCCTACGAGTTTCTCTTCTACAAATGAAGCTGGAGGTCATGCAAACTGTCATCACACACAGTGGCATTTACTCTGGAGTCACATGGATGAGTTTAACTCTCAGCTCTGTAGCTCACCAGCTGTGTGACTCTGGGCAAAATAATTCATCACTGTGTGCCTCAGCTTTCTTCTGCATAAAGTGCATTAGTAACAGTTCCTTTCATGGAGGGTTTTAAGAATAAGGTCAGGTAAGAGATAAAGGATTCAGCACAACTCTACCATATAAATATCCTGTCTTACTTATCATTTCATCATTATTTTATCACTGTCTACCTTAACAAAGCAGAACCAATCCAATTTTAGAACAAGTTCCAAATTTAAAAATATTCATAAATCAAAATTTATTCCTAAATCAAAATACTTAACATTAATTTCAACATCTTCTAGGGTTTTGTTTTTTTGTTTTTAAATGTCTGCCTCTACCTTCCTTATAGTCTTATTAGGCATTTAATTATATCGGCACAAAATCTAAACTCTCTGAAACAACTCAAAAAGTTTCATTATTTGTAATGCAGGCATTCAGTAAATGTTGCCTAAATTTATGGAACTGGATCAGAATGATCGGAAGTAGTTACTTTCAAAATATGTAACAGAATTTTTCCTAAATTAACAGTTAATAATAAGCATGCACTGAGAAGCAGATACTACCCTAGGAGCTGGGAACTTCCCTGTGAACAGACAAAGACAGAAGCTCATGAGTTTATCATAGTGAGTAAGCAGAGCATGGATGGTGGGAGATAAATGATGAAATAATAATACTGAAAAGGTAGACAGGGCCCAGTCATGGTGCATCTCATGAGGCCACAGGAAATAATTCCAATCACATCAGAACACATCCCACAGAGAAGCACCTGAGCCATGACATAAACTGATTCACATTCTTCATGAAAACATGGAGGCCACTATGTATAAAAAGCACAGCACAGGGGTCTGTGCAGGGACAGTAAGAGATGATAGTTACTGGACTGTAGCAGTAGAAATGGGCCCGAAGGATACATTAAAAGCATTTTAGACATAGCTTTGACAAGATCGGACACTGGCTAGATGTAAAGAGTAAGGAAAACAGAAAACAGAAATGCAGCTCCATTTGGAGGTTTGATTATCTAATCTTTCCTAGAAAAGATGGGGGAAGCAGCAGGTCTGCGGAAGAATAAATGGGGTCTGTGGGCCGTTAAGTTGGATATGTGCTTGTCTTTCATCTGTGTTAATTAACCATGAAGACTGTTCAACGCTCCTACTAAAAAAGCAGTTTTGAAAAGACAAAAACTGTTCCTGATTAAGCTTGGTATCAGAAGTCAAGTTATATTTGTCAACTTAATGGTCAACTTGAGGGTCACAACTGCTCCCTGGGACAGTGGCAAGTGCCAACAGTTCATATTTCTCACTTTTACAACCTGCAGCCAAATAAGCCCTTTCAAATAAACTTCAAAAACTCTTGGTCCAAAAGTATTCCCTCCCACATTGTTCTTCTTGTCATTCCACAGTCAAGAGCATGTCCAGTCATCTTCTGAGCAATATCAAGAACAGTGGGAGAGGACCAGGGATGCAGCCCAGTTGTGGAGCTCTTGCCTAGCACACATAAGCTGGGTTCTGTCTCCAGATCAGAAGGAAGAGAAGGTCTGGACACACAGCAGCTTCTGGGTAATTATTTGCTGGATAAGTACACAGGTGGAGCTGGAGAAAGGTGAGGGAAAAGAAAAAGTCCTGGGGGTCTCTTTAACTGTTCTCATCCAAAAAGACCTATGGATGAGGCTTACAACTTCTCTATGGATTCCATTTAATAGAATTTTCACAACAACTAAATCAGACTATAACAAACTACATCTTTTGTAGAAGCTTAAAAAATTACTAGAAAATAAAAACATTTGAGGTATTTAATAATTCAGTATAGCTATCAGAAGCAATAAATGAGTATTTTCTAATTTCAGGGGTTATTCCCCCCTCCCCAGGGAGTTTTCTCAAAAAAAAAAAAAAGTATTTACTAAATATTTACTCCTTAATCTCCAATATTCCTACTATCAAACCATTTCACACAAAAGGTGTGAAGTAGCATTCTGAAGCTTAGCAGAGGGTTTAGGAGTTGGATGGAAAAAACAAAAGTTTTTCTTTCACAAACTGCATTTAACAACACAGCCAAACGTTTAAAAGAAACTCTTGATACTGATTTCTTTTCTAACACTCACCCTAGAAAGCTGAACATCCAAACACCAAAAGACAAGGGAGCTGAGCTTGACTAGAATCATCTTTCCTACTTAGGCTCTTTTTAATGAGAGCCCCTAAAATAAGAACGCTGCCATACCTGAAGCACCATAAATACTGGAATATCGCTGGGACTTAGAGCCAGATGGAGAGGACTCCTTCATCCGGTCGATCACATTTTCTGAAAGCTGCAAAAGGAACATCAGAATGGAACTGATGAGACAAAAGCAAAGACAGAGCAATAACATCCAGGCACCCACATCTGCATCACTCTGTGTAACGAACGGCCTACTCATTAGACTCGCGCAAACAGCTGTAGGACTGCTGTAGAACTGCACAAGCAGAAACAGTTTTCAAATTCCAAGCCACACCCCACAGCACTGCTCCTTTATTTCCTCTAATGTACTAGTAAGTGTTTATTGCAAATAACATTTCTTGGTTTGTGTGGTGCACTAAGTTATAGTCTTGGAGAAAATGTCAACCACCAAAACTCCCTCAGTATTTATTCAGTAAATATTTAGTAAATACACATTTATGTGTGCATGTATGTATGTATGTATTAACAGACCTCAGTTCACTCCTTCCTTCCCTTTCTCTCACCGACTTTCCTTCCTCCCTCCCTCCTGTTCAAGGCTAAGAACACACAATTGCTTTCAACAGTTTTGATTAGTTTAGGCACTAATTCTGTACCAAGAGTAGGCTAGACTTGGAGGATTCATAAGCATCAAGCTGCTAAGAGAGAAGGAGAATAGAGACAAAGCATCTAAGTATGCCATGAAGGGTGCTCCCTGACTCTGCCAGCCTGGAATGGAAGTCTTACAGAAACACAATGGGCAGCAGCATCCAGCCAGGCTGCAGGGACAGGGCTCAGGGAGAGAAGACTCATGGCGGAAAGATGAACAGAACTCAGGAAGATAAAGTGACAAGGCAAAGAAACCACATTGAGTGTGGATGAGAAATGGGGTTGCCACCACTAGACCTCCAAGTGGAGAAACCAAGTAGGTTGCTGGCAACAGGCCAGAGGCTCTGGGGAACACTCCAGCCTGCAGATTTGAGTCACCAGCCCCATGGTCACTACAGCATTATCCTTCTGTGTTTTCTTAATAGTGCTTACCAATGTCTGACACTTCCTTGCTTCCTCTGTCTTTCCCACTACAGAAAAAGATGGCAAGAGAGCAAAAGTTTGGTGTCCTATCGCTATATCCCCACACTCAATAACCCTGGAAAATACAATGGTTAGACAACTAATGACCACTGTAAGAATGAATGAATGAGCATAGTGAAAGAGGAGATACAGAAAAAATAGTAGGTATTTCAGATTTTAAAACTTCTAGTAAACACGTTTGAGGTTGGTAAACTAAGTTTCAGGGGGCAATAGGCACTGAATATTTTAGCAGGGTAATAACATAATCTGATTTACATTTCAGAATCACCCTGGCTACAGCATAGACAACAGATTGAAGCAGAATAAGAACAGAAGAAGGACCCCTGGAGGAGACTAAAGGACCAATTAAGAAGCTATTAAGCATATGTCCACACAAAGCCTAGCACAGAATGCGCGCAGAGGCAGTATTCATAATAGCAATAGTGGAAACAAACAAATGGCTATTTACTGGTGAACAGATAAACAAGCATTCTATATCCACAGAACAGAATACAGTTCAGTAATAAAGAGGAATGAATAAAGTTCCAGTAAAAGCTACAATATATACAAACCCAAAAATCACAAAGCTGAGTGGAAATGACCAGACACCAAAGGCTACATACTACAAAACTACTTATTTTTGTTTTGAGATGGGTGTCTCACTATGTAGCCCAGGTTAGCCTCAAACCTCCTGCATCCACCTCCCAAGTGCTGGGATTACAGCTGTAGGTCACCATGTTTGGCCATATTGAGTCTATTTATCTGAAACATCCAGAAAAGACAATTCTATAAATAACATCAATAAACATCAATAAACAAAGCTGCCTAGGGCAGAGATGGGAGTACAGATTAACTGTAAAAAGACTCAAGGCCTTACTCCGATTATGAAAATGTCCTTAAAAGGTCACTGCATAACATAGTGGTTATTTTAGGAACTACTGAACTGTCTAGTTAATCCAAGTACATTTGGAGGCATGTAAATTATTCTATAATGAAGTTGTGGGGAGGAGTGCTATTTTGTTAATACAATAGTTAATATATTCAAAAGATATTTAGGGCCTTGCATGGTAGCACATGCCTGTAATCCCAGCACCATGGAGGCAGATAAAGGAACAAGAGTTCAAGGCCAGTCTGGGCTATATGAAGACTGTCTCAAAAATAATTCATGTCTACAAGGTATGTGCAATTCAAACTTGCTACCATGGACTTAGTGCTTACTGCATGTCATCTCTACCCTGGTGCTTTACTCATCCAATCCTTAACAAGCCTGTGGGGGAAATAGTTACATTTTATAAGTGAGTGAAAAAATGACTGCCAGACAAACACCAGGTCCCAAATCAGTCACACAGCAGTGAAGCTGGGGTTCTAACTCAACAAGTCCAAGTCTCAAGGTCAACATCCAATATCCCTCTCCAGTACACACTCCCCATCTGGTAAGACATGGGAGCAAAACAGAGGTCAGTGAGGACCCTGGGGCTTCTGGCTCAAGTAGCAGGGTGATGCCCCTCCATCTTCCACTTCCTCAGCTCATCTCTACTGACGGCCTTCACTCTCAGTGTACCTACAAAAGCATTCTGGTGCAAGGCACCACTGAGTGGCATTTACACTTGTATTTATATGAACTAGTATATATCTGTAACACACCTTAACTATATGGCTTCCCTCCAGCACCTGACCCCACCCCTGTCGTCAATGCCCTCTTCAAGAACCCAGGGCCTTTCTGACCTCTCACCACACTACTTTTCCAAGGGCTCTACCTAGCCAAGTCTCATGTTCTCCCAGGCTTCCCCTGCTGCCTGGTCTCAGGGCCGCAGGACTCTCCTCTGTTCTTTGACCTCTCTATCTGTCTGTGTGCTCTTGGTATCCTTAGCCAATCTCTTAAGTTTTCCTGCCTCAGTCTCCCTAATGCAGGGCTAATGTGTGCCATCACATCCAGCTAAGCCTTCCTTAACTGCTGGTGATGAATTCATGAATTTTAACCGAGCACCCTGAAAACCAGGATTAGACACACTTTACTTACTAAACAGCTGACCTCAAACAGACAGAAATACCTCATACCCAACATGCCCAAAACTGAACTTGGGCTTGTCCAACTTTCTTCCTCCCAATTTCCTTTTACCTAGTTAACACTTGCCATAACTCCATTCAGAATTTCAAATCAGAAAAGGGGTCACGCCGGGCGGTGGTGGCGCACGCCTTTAATCCCAGCACTCAGGAGGCAGAGCCAGGCGGATCTCTGTGAGTTCGAGGGCAGCCTGGGCTACCAAGTGAGTTCCAGAAAAAGGCGCAAAGCTACACAGAGAAACCCTGTCTCGAAAAACCAAAAGAAAAAAAAAAAAAGAAAAGGGGTCACTTTACCTTTAACACTTACCTCAACTTATTTTCTTAGCCATGACTTCCTTAAGCCCAAAATATCAACTGAACTGTTATCAATTCTTCCCACACCTCACTTCTCATCTGGTGATAGCTAATTCTCCACCCTTACCTTCTGGTTTCTCCTGTTATACTTCACACTCATAGGTTTCCCCACACATAGATGGCTGTTTGTTATCTCTGCCACCATTCCTTCCCACCAGACCCCCTAAGATGAAGTCAACATCCAAAAGCAATCATTCACCAAACAAATAATTCTGCATTTAATTCCAACAATGTCTGCCTAGCAGAACTATGGTTCCTCGTGCCCACTACATCTAACACAAACACTCCAGTGACAAGAGTATTTCCCCTTTGTGCTGAAACTCGGCCTTTCCATGGCACCGAGCTCCTATACATCACTAAGTCATTCATCCAACAAATATTCCACACACCAAGTACTACTAAATCAAGGCCCTCGGGATACTTGTGTGAACTGTCTACACCTTAACAGGTACTTCTGTCTCAGGGTCTAAAATAGAGTAGAATGAGACGGTAAAGGAAAAACAGCTCAAGAACTGTGCTCTTTAGAGAAAAAGGCCATGACTCCTTTCTTAGAGGACCCAGCAAACTCAGAAAGGTGTGTACCAAGAGGCTTTGTATCCTGAGACACCAGGGCCAGCTGCATCTTTTCTTGTTGCTTTATTTTTTGTTTCGTGATTCTAGTTGAGCCCTGGGCCTCCAGCCCTACCCACCTCAGGACTTCATCCCTAGCAGCCCCAGCTACATAATTTTTATTGTTTTGTTTTTCTGTTTGCTTGTATTCTTTTGTTTTTTGAGACAGAGCATAATGTAGCCAGGTTAGCCTCAAACTCACTATGTAGCTCAAAGTGATCTTCAACTCGTGAACTCCTGATCCTTCTGCCTTCACTTCCCATGTACTAGAAGATAGACAAGTGCCCCAAGTCTGGCTCCATGTTTCCTGACAGCAGCTGCTAGGTAAATTTGAAATGTATCCACAAAGTTGAAAAAGCTTTGTTAACACGGACTCCAATCCTCTCCATCCCCAGGTGACCCTGAGCAACATCCAGTTACAGGGAGCACTGAGACCAGTAGTGACCGCCCCAATCTCCAGGCACATGCTCTTGCAGCAGTATACCTCATCAATTTCCCATATACAATAAAAGCATACCATTTCCTCTTACGAGAGGAAAATAGGCCTTAATCTCTGAAGCTCAGAGCTATTTTAAGTGATATCTATAACATATATTACATTAAGTGATATATAATACATTTAATTCATACATATCATGTATTTTATAACAACATATTAATGTTTCAATATATTCTACATAACTCTATACAGCTGGGGCCAGAGCTTGACAGTACAACACTTGCCTAGCACACACAAAGCCCTAGGTTTGATTCTCACAAACTGAAAATAAGAAATAAAAAATAAACCACTACATATTGCATATTACCATCACCACAAATACTGCAAAGTACAATACACTATAATACACATCCAATATAGCATATTATAAAGCCAGTATATAAAGCTCATCAGTTTATGTAATTTATATGTGCAGTAACTTTCACATTTTTAATTTACATTTCTAGATCTCAACCCAAAATCAAAGAACCACAACATTAAAATTATGTATAACTATAACTGGTCAGACATGTTAGCTAAAATTCACTGGACTTTTACTCAGCTATGAACATTGGCCTGTATTTTCTAAATACTCCATCTACTTCCCTTCGGAATGTATGCTGACTATTTCTACAGCAACTATGAAAGTCCTTTTATTCCCTCTAGCAGTCTCAAGACGTCACCCTTCTAACAGAAGGAGCTGGCTCAGAAAATCCGAGAGGCCACCTCACTTCCTCTGTCTGGGTGCTCGAAGGTTTTAGCCACTGGGGTAAATGGGGATTTAAATGTAGTATGTACACCAGAAACTATCTGGTAGGGCGGTTATTCATACAGCCATAGGCACAGATTTTCTCTCTTCTAGCTTATTCTCACCACCAGGGCCTACATGGAGCTCTTCTCCACATGGGGCTGAGGACAAGGTCTGGAGTTCTTAGCAGCAGCTGTGTAGGTCCTAGGAGGAGTGTGCAAGTGTTGGGTTTTCTCTCCCTAGGCTTTTTGGGGCACAGGAGTACAAAATGTCTTTCAACCCAGCAGTAAGTATTTGTTAACCTTTTGTTGCTTTTGTGGTTTCTCTGATACCTCCACACTGCTACTTAGTGTCATTCTAACTCCAACCAAACCATTTCTCAATGTAGGTTCAAACATATGTACATGTCATGCAAAGAATCCACAGTAAGCAGACTGCGGGGTTGCTGATTCGGAGGCGCCTGCATCTGTTCTTCCACAGCTGAATTCTTGGGCCTTTGAGGTGCACAGGTAGTAACGGCAGCCCAAGGCTGCCATTCTCCTGAACTTGAGCACTATTACTTGTCCCAGCTGTACGATACAGCAGCCAGGCTCTACACCGTCTGAGGTAAGCTCGGGTCTCACCTGATCTCCTCTGGGAACAGGCACTCACTTGTGAGGGAGCAGACAAGATTGAAAGATGCTGGCCAAGATCATACACAGCCCACAGCTGTAGAACAGCTGGGCTCTTCTCTATGACAAAAACTGACCCAAAGTTGGGCAGAGGTGGGGGGTCAAAGGTACAACATAAGCTTCAGGAAGAGCTGAACAAGCCACCTAAGAAGAGGAAACTCTCCGGGTACACATTTGTCCTTAAAGAGGGCACTTCCATTAGAAGAACCTTTTCCCACCTGCCGACCATTTGCTGACCTGTACCTGCTCTTCCAGCTGCCTCTGGAATCTCCATCCAAATACCAAATGTGAAGCAACACCCCTCACACATCACATATTGATGCTACAAACTACACCCAGAGGCCCCTGGACTTTGGAGTTCATGGATTAATTCAATGTACACAAAACTGTGTGCTCACTGTATTGCTGGGGCAGAGTCCATACCTTACAAAACTCACAGTGGTTTATATATCAAAAGAACCACAAGTATACTAAGGGTGATCAGGAGAAGCAGGCCTGTTGACAGAATCAGCTGGCCTTGCCTACCTACCCTATTCAAAGACACTTAAGCAGGCAGAGCTTGGCCACCGTTTGACTCAGACCATGGGCTCCACAGAGCACGATGTATATCATCTAGTCATCTCACTTACCTCCTCCCACTCACTGTTTGGTCTGATCCAAAATTTGCACAAACATGCCACCCACTAATCCAGAACTCAGTGTGTTTTTCAGACACAAGAGGATGAGTACAAGGAACAAATATAGTCTTCTGCTATCAGAGGGGGAAACTCAAGTTATCTTTGAGATGGTAAAGGCCGGAGCCACGACACAGAACAGTTCACAACTGAAGCCCTAACAATTTTTCTTCAGATGTTTCTTATCAAATTGATTTAAAAAAACATAGATGCAATTTTCTCTCTTGGTTTGCCCTCCAGGGAAGAACAGGTCATTTTCTGTGAACACTGGTTCCCCACTACCTTTTTAAGGCAGACACTCAAATTGTCAATTCTCCCATTTACAGAAGAAAATGGGGTGGCAGGGAACACACACAGACTCATTTCTGTAAGCCATGTGTCATTTTCAGTTCCTATCTAGCTTGTTACTTGTGTTCTGAATCCTAGAAAACTTAAGATGGCCCAAGACACTCACAGAACCTAAAATTGAAACTACAGGCTATGGCTAACCAAATAAATGTATAATCCTGGCTAACACACTCTCTGCAGAAACCTCTACAGCACTCCACATTAAGAAATCTCTTCATTTAGGGGCTCTTGACTGCCAACATCTCCCAGAGCATACGGTGTGTTTTATGGCATGCACAGAGCTCTGACTGGCTCCTGTGAACATCAGCTTGCAGCTTCAAGGCCAGCTGCAGAGATCCATTATGTCAGAAATGATGATAAGTGTAACTTTGAAAATGATACTCATTGAAGTTGACATTTGCTCTGGAAGAGTCCACTCACAACTCTGATGCTTCAGATAAATTTGTGAAAGATGGGGTCCTGAGCACACTTTCTAAGCAGGCACAGCAGGTGGACCCAAAAATCCTATTAAGCACAAGTGAGTAATAAAAATGCTTGTTTTTCTATCACTAGAAAATTTGAGACTTAGAGAGAGTACAAGGCAAGAGAGAAATCCTTCATCCAGTCCATACAAGTAGTTTCATATGCAAAATTGAATCCAGGGATAAGAGTACAGGCTATTTTACAGAGGGCAGAAAAATACTAGCAACTGCTCAGAATAAAGGAAAAAGCAGGACTGTATATCCAATACCATGAAAAGTAGTGCCTGCCAGCAAGAAGAAACTGGAGACTTGACACTGTAAGTAGGTCCTTTAAGTGCAAGCTATAAGCACCTCAGCAAGAAAAATATGGAGACTCGTGATCTATTAATAAACTCGGCCTACTTAGTGAATTTTCTGTTGCTTACTAAATGCTACTCTTTCTATATCAGGATAACTGAGATGAAATTACTAATCTCGTCAATGGAACAGAATACAAACTAGTTTCCCAGGAATGAGTACTGAATTATTGGTATACTCTTATTTTTCTTAACTGATGATCCTAAACATTATAAAATTGATCAAAACTTGAAAATCTTTCTTAGGTGAAGTTGCATTAGCCTATGAAGTCCAAAACTGGAGTTTGGGGCTCATCTGTCCATGTTTTAACAACTACCTAAAGACAAAGCCTTGCTTACATGCTGAGAATACTGCTCTCATGCCTGGAAAGCAAACAAGATGACTGTTCGGAGCCAAGGAAACATCAAGAGCAGCGAAGAGAGATTTACAAGACTCAAACAGGGGATGGACAATCTCAGGCTCCTCACTCGCCCTGTAGTCTCTCATGGAGCACAGCATGCTCTCCTGTTTAGTTATTTTGTGGTCTCATAGGTTTAAGCTTCAGCTCTCCTGAGGAACTCCAAGCTACCATGGTAAGTGCAAACACTGACAAAGCACTAGAAACAGGGCCAGGTACACACATGCCACATTCTCACTAATATGCAGTTACACGGAAACAACAGATAGGGAAATGCACTCAAAGGTGACTTGTCCATGCCCTAAGCTATACTAAATCCTACAGAGCAAAGATCTGAACCCAGGTTTGTGGGATCCCAATGCACTTTCTAAGAACTCCAGAATTTTAAATGTGAAAGGAACCCTATCATACTAATGACTACTTTTTATTTATAAATCTACAAAGCAGGCTGGGAATATAGCTCAATGGTAAAGTGCTTGTCTAGCACATAGAAGACCTAAGTTCAATTCCCAGCACCACAAAATAGTAGTTAATAATAATAGTAAACTAAAAGTCCACAATTCATCACAAGTTTTACACACCTTATCCTCTGACCCTAACCAAAAGGTGTGATAACATTCAGACTTATGGATAAGGATGTGTCATCAGAGAGGTGACTTGTCCAGAGCCACAGACTAAACATGTCAGCTTAATTCCAAGTTGGCTTTCTCCTGTGCATGACCTCAAGGAACCCAAAATGACCTCCAAGTCCTCACAGTTCAACAGCTTACCAGTTTTGGAAGAAACTGCAACAGGCTACATTTGTTCTCAAAAAATTGACAGTAGCAAGAAGTTCATATAAACTCAGAGCTGGAAAAGAGAGAGACCTGAGAGATGTACTTGGCTCAATCTGAAGAGGAGAAAACTGAAAAAAGCTAGGGAGATTACAGTCTGTCCTTGAAAAAGACAGGAAGTAAAGAAACGCGGCCAAGGGCATTTGCAGAAGAGTGGCATACAGACCAAAAGGAGGCTGCCTGCCTGGACTGTAACAACAGAGATAAAATGTATCTGTGAGAAAGGCAGCTTACTTCAAGTTGTGTGGCTGAAGGGCATGGTTTAAAAAAAAAAGTGTGCAAAAGTCTTTTAAAACAATCTCACCACTCGAATCCAACACCTGTCCCACTGTCAGCCTATCACTCAACATCACCTGGTATTTTATCTAAATCTCTATGCTGTGGCCAAATTCTCTTTCAATTTTGTTTTGTGCCATTGCTGTGTCTGTACTGACACATGAGGACATGCATGTACTTACACATTTTTCTAACCAAATCTCAACTGAGACTTTTTTTTTTTTTTTTAAGTTTTCACTCTCTGGTATGGAACATTCAAAGCCTAGTGACAACTTACTTTTTTTTCCATCTCTGTATAAAACTTGTTTGTAGTAATTCTTATCTTACTACAAAAAGTACCAACTAAACCACAACATAGCAAAGAATGTGGCCTCGTAGTTCTATCACTGATTAGTATAGTGAGAATTGATGGTCACAAACCAAAAACTCAGTTCAACAGTTTGGAGTTTCTATCAGGAAAACTTTAATAAGTTCTTTTCAAAGTAACAAACTTCAGAGGAAAATGTTTTTAAACACTTGAAATCTTTTTAAAGTTTTATTTCCTTGTAACAAATGCTAAAAAGTTTCTTACATAGTTAACAGATTAATTGTAGCTGTGTAAAAACAGTAGAGGGAAAATATGAAGTACCCTAAAACCTTCTGAAACCATTGAAGCGCTTTATTTACTACGTACAAGTGTATTTTCCAAACCACGACGCTCCAAAGTCAGGTGCAGAGGAGTGTTAATGTAGTTAGTGCCGGTATACATACACCCTAGAGAAAATTCAAGTTTTCACTTGATGTATCAAGTACACGCAAAGGATATTTAAAAAGTCTCTACAATGTATCCCTCAGAACTGACTGTCTTAGTTCTACCAACCTTGAAGAACTGCAACTGACCTCTGCCCCTATCAGGCTGGCAGACAGTAGGCCTGTAGTAACTAGGCCTGGTTCAAAACTTGGGCCAACAAACCACAGGGGAGGTACCTGGGGAAACAGGTGGAAGGGAAGGAGCCAGAAGCCAGACGTTAGCCAGCAGGGCCAGGAATGACTTGAATGCATGAGTGTATGTATGTGTTGGGGTGATACCATCAGAGCAGCACTGAATGGCATTAAGGGTCATCCTTAAAACGCCAATTCACCCTGAGAGAGAGCGATGTGCGTGGAAAAGCAGGGTTCGGGTCCTGAATAGGAGACACACAGACCGGCACAGTGAAGCAAGTTTCAATTAAGCCCTGCAACTAGTGAGCAAGGACGACGTGGTGGCCCGGCAACCCTATCCGCCCCAGCAAGGTGCCTGGCGACTGGCACACTACCAAGAACTTTCTCTGAATGGACGTTCCGAGTCTTGAAACTATGTGCTTCTTCTCCGAGACCCAGACTTCTAGCGGGACAACAGCGCGAGCCGAGAGCGGAGAAGGCAGGTGCAGCGGTCCCAGGCACGTCTCAGCGTCGGGGTCCGAGTTCAGGGGCTGCCCTCCGCCCGCCCACGGCACTCACCCGGATGCCCTTCACCACGGTGATGTTCTCGTTCTCGTCCGCCTCGAAGGTGACCCGGCGGGTGCTGGCGGTCCCGCCCATGGCTCCTGCTTCTGCCCCCGCAGAGTCCGAGCGTGGACCCGCGAGCACGTCAGGACCCACGCGCACACCTGCGCGTGAAAGCCCAGGAACCCTTCCCTTGCCCGGCAGGAGCAAGGCCACGACCCCAAGAAGCAAGGAGAAGGCGCCGGTCCCAAAAGCCCGCCTCCTCCGGTCACGTGCCAGGAGTAGGGCGTCTCGGGTTGGCCCGAGAGGCAAGCCGCCCGCCTCTTATAGGAAGACGCTCCAGGATTGGTGGGCTCGGACCCGGATGCTATGGCAACAGGTGGTGCTTAACAAGGTTTCCGGAGCCTCTGAGAGTAGTGGGAATTGTAGTCTTGATCTGGCGTGGCTGGTGTTGTGACCATCTGTTCTTGCTCCAGAGTTTGCTAGGGGATCAGAGCATTCTGGGAGTTGTAGTCTTGACGGCCCAGAGAGCTCTAACGGGTCTGCTTTCAAGGAAGTTTGTTCACCCAACCATTTGCAATTGATTCTAAAAACTTCGGTCAGTTAAGTAGGCAGTGGCACTCCAAACAACTCAAAGCTAGATGTGGGAGATGCACTCCCATAAACAAGCAATTCTTAACATTCTTATTCTCAAACCTCTGTCACTAAACTTACCATTTTGCCATTACCATTTTGCCATTTAGTCTTAAACTTTTAGGAGCAGAGACTACATTTGCTTATGTTCCTATTTCATGGCCTATGTATTTGTTCGGCTATGTGAAGTGAAACTTTCAATGTTAGGGCTTTCAAATATGCGTACGAAAATATACAGGAAAAAATTATTTATACCAAGCTTGCAGGCACAACAGTATTTCTCACGTTTGTGCCTCCCCTGCTCCTTCATAAGTTAGATCACCAAACGATTAAAGTAATCGCCAAAGATGGCATAAACTCGTGGAGGAATTAATACGTCATTAGACAAAGTTGAGATGATCTATTATGGAAAGTTTCTACTTCAGCACTTTGCCTTCATGCAGTCTAAAAAAAAAAAATTAGGTTATCCATGAATTTCGTTTTTGTTTTTGTTTTTTGTTTTGTTTGTTTTTGCTCAACACTGTTGCTAAAAGTACAGTATGATCTTAGATTTACAGAGGCAGATAAATACTCTTTAGAAGTTAGATGGGTGGGGCTGTGGATGTAGGTCAGTTGTATGTGCAATGCAGAGAGAGCCCTAGCTATGTGGGGGAGGAGAAAGGAACAGGAGGAAGAAGGAGGGTGGAGGAGACTGGAAGGGGAAGAGAAAAAAAGGAGGAGGCAGAAAGGAGAGGAGGGGAATGGGAGAGGACAGAACTAGCTGAACATGGATACTTTTTTCAATTCGTCCTTTTCTGCATTAAGAGCCACAGAACACAGCATACCATGGTATCCTCTTAGGTCAGATGGATCCGAAACATTGAAGAAACATGTTTGAGCTTCAGTTATTTGTCATTATGTCAGAATCTGCACAGCAGAAGCTTTTTCTCTCCCATTCCAACATCCCTGGTCAGTAGCACAGTGTCCATTTCATCGCACCATGCCGTCCTTTCAACATATGTGCATCTAAAGCACACTACATTATCTCCAAGTTTTGAGGCTTTCTGCTCCTTTACTTGTCCTCAAGTTATATCATGGTTAAACATTCTTCTGCAGGGAGCCCATACACCCACGGATTGTCATTCCTTACAGTGGGTCCTCCCTCTCCTGGAACACAACCTCACTTCTTACAACATATACAGCATGTATTGGGGATGCTGCATGCAACAGTTGCTCAATAAATACTTACAAAATGAAAGGCTTCTATACGGAGAGCAGAGAGATAAAAAAAAAAAAAAAAATCTGTCAACAATGAAGAAAGCCAAGCGTGAGGAGGAAGTGGGTGCCTTCAGTTAGGGAACAAAAAGCATTTCAGAGGTCTTCTCAGCAGAGGTTCCAAAATGCATTCAAACTCCTAATGCGTTTCAAACAACACTAAAGAAACCATCCAAATAATAATAATAATAATAATAATAATAATAATACATCTTATTTGGGGGAGAAAATACCTACAGTGACAATATTATTCTCCCCATGTCAATTTCAAAGCCCATAATTTCTACCATCTCTTCCTGAACTATGGAGAACCAGTGGCCTCCTCTTCTCCCTGGCTATAGCTTTCTCATGATCATCTAACCCAAAGGCAACATTTATTAGCCAGAAACGTAGGAAGTAAAATGCAAATGCAAAACTTGGCAAAAAAAAAAAAAAAAACTCAACTTGAACCGCTCAGATTCTCTCTCCCTTTTCTCTATTTTTGGTATCACTTTCTCAAGTTTAAATGTGAAATTCGCAGCATACCAAAAGGGAAGCGGAGCAGCTCGGGTAATGAGTCTGAACCGGGAAGCGTCACGGCAGACTACAGAGGGGTGAAGCAGGAACCGTAAGCAGAATAAAAACATCCAGATGGAAAGAAAAAAGTCAAACTGCCTCTGTCACACATGACATAATCTTATAAATAGAAAAATCCTAAAGAATCTACTAAAAAAGGAATTGTTTTTAAAGTTCAGCAAGGTTGCAGAATATAAGATCAAAGTAAAAGCTCCAGTGTATCTCTATACACTGCAACTAGCAAGCCTAAGCGAAATGAACACATCAAACCCATCAGGAATAGCATCAAAAATAGCTCAAATGTCCACTTATTGATAAATAGATCAACATGATGCAGCATTTCCATATAATGGAATAGTATTGGATAATAAAAAGGTACAAAGTGCTGGCATACGCTACAACATCGATGAATCGACATATTATGTCATAACATGAAGCTGTGCCAAGGGCTAGAGAGAAGACTCAGTAGTTAAGAACCCTTAGTGCTCAGGTTCAGTTCCCAGCACCCACATGGTAACTCCTAACTGCCAGTAACTCCGGTTCTCAGCAACCAGACTCCTCCTCTTCTGGCCTCTGCAGGCACCAGGCATATGATTAGAACATTGTGTGTGCGTGTGCATGTGCGTGTGCGTGTGTGTGTACAGGCAGACAAAATGCATACATGATATAAATAAATGTGTTTTTTAATTATTCCCAAGGAAAATTCCAGACACAAAAAGACTACATATCATGTGATTCCATTTAAGTGAATTGTGCAAACTGACTGATTTGTGCGCTTAAAATAAATTATCTTTTTGACATATAAGTTATTCATTAGTGAAGAAGAAGAACAGAAGTTTATTTAGCATTCAATAAAGTCAAATGTGAAAGAGTTATTTAATAGAGAAGGTGGGACCCGAGTTATAGATCAGTGGCAGAACACTTGGCAAGCATGAGCAAGGCTCTAGGTTTGAGTCTCAGCATCAAAGAGAGTATACTGGGGAAACATTTGGGTGGGTAAAGAGCTGGCTGTAATCATAAAGTCGTGAATTCAGATCCCTAACACCCACATAAGAAGCTGGAACAGGGGAGAAGCAGAGCGATGTGATTCCTTGGACTCCCTAGTCAACCAGTCTAGCTGAAAGGATGAGATGCAGATTGAAGAGACCTTGTCTCAAAACCTAAGGTACAGAAGCTACTGAGGAAGCCATTGTGACACCAAATTCTGGCCTCCACATGCACCATATTCTCTCTCTCTCTCTCTCTCTCTCTCTCTCTCTCTCTCACACACACACACACACACACACACACACACACACACACACACCTCTCTTCCTCCCCTCTCCTCCTTCCTCTCCTCTCCTCTAATTTATCTATCTATCTATCATCTATCTATCTATCTATCTATCTATCTATCTATCTATCTATTGTGCTGCAGCTGTTGTTCACAATACCAAATCAGTCAAAATTTCAGTTGGATGGGGAAAGGCTCACGAGGCCAAGGAGCTATTGGCAGCTCATTTCTTCTAGGAAAGGAAGAGTCATTTTCCTTCAGTTAAGTGGTCCCAGTAGTTTGCCCACACTCCACTAGAGAGCCTCACCCCCGAGTGCATAATGACAGCCCTAACTGGACTCAATGAGTTATATTTTTTAAAAAGAATTCTTTTTAAAAAAGAAGAGCACATGAAGTTTGAAGACGACATGTAGAAGGGTCTGAGGGGTGCGATTAGAGGTGGAAACTGGGGAGATAAATATGGCCAAAACACATTACAATGTATACATGCATAAAATTTTTTAAAGACTATACAAAAATAGTTTTTAATGAAGTGTTAGATAGTGAAATAAAAGTATCAAATCGACGCTAGCGTGAAGTGAGTAACAACGTAGTCCCACAAACTCAGAACATGGAACGGAGACACATGCCTCCAGAAGTTTCCAGAGTTTATTAGAACTCCAAGAAAGTTTCCAGATGCAATCTTTTAATAGTTGGTCTTATCCATGCTTCTGCTTGCACTCAGGCTCCTCTCTACACACCCTCCCCCCACCCCCGATGCCCATAGCTTTACAAAAAGCTCTTCCTCATGGCATAAGCCTACCCAAACATCAATAGAGCAATACAGGACTCCTCTCAGTCTCCACCCCAGAAACTGGCATGCTAAGGAAGAGTGGCAGATAGCACACTGTCCTTAGCTTCATAACTGAGATCCAAGGGGTAGGGTGGCTCTTCACAAATCTTAGCTTGGCCACTATGATAGCTGATCTTGACGGTCAGTTTGATTGGATCTGCAATCAACTAAGAGACAATGCCTCTGGGCCAGTGAGGGTATTTCTGGGAGGGCTAAGGAGGAGCGCCCTCCCCTGGTGCGGTGGCACCTTCCATCAGATGCCCAGATATGAGGAAGTCAGGGGAAATACTAGTGCTTTTTTCCTGACCACCTTTGCCCCTTGTTGACGAGTGCATCTGTTCTGTTGCTGGCACTGCTGCTGCCATATTTGGTGACAGTGGAACCCAGATTCTTCTTCCTCCCCATGTGGACTGAAGAGCTGTAGCGGTGCCAGACTGGGATGGCTGAGATGTTCAGCCCTGTGAGCTAAGCAGTTGCAAAGATCTTGGTTTCATCTGTACACACACCAACTGTTGAACTACTCAGACAGTATTGTGAAAGACAGTCCACTAAATAGTCTTTGTTACGGGTTATGTTCCTCTAGAGAGCGCTGGCTAATGCAGCCACTACAAAAGTATTGTCCTCCAACTCCTTGTTATGTGTCATTTCTTACTTTTCTATCACACCAAACCTTGGGAAGAAGAGAGAGGAGGAAGAGAGGCACAGAGAAAAGGAGAAACTGAGGGAAGGAGGAAGGGGGAGAGAGAGGGAAGAAAAGAAAGGGGAAGGAAGGAGGGAGGAAGACACAGAAAGAAGGGAGAAGGGGAGAGGAGGGAGGGAGGAAGAGATGGAAGGGAAAGGAAAGGAAGGAGAGAAGAATGAAGGATGACAGGTGGGGGAGAGAAAGAAGGAAGGGGGTGGTAGAGAAGGAGGGAGGTTGTTTCCAATCACCTTTCTCCCTGGGGGTGGGGAGGTAGGGGTTGGAAACACCCACCTCGACTTCTAGACCATTCCACTGAAGTGCAAGAAGTCTCAGGTAAGAAGAAAGCTTGTAGGACACACTCTGATTTGTCAACCCCAACTTTAAACCAAAAAAATCACTAAAAAGCAAAATCCTCTCTTCAGCTGCTCCCTTACACGTGGCTTGACTGCCTTACTCGCTGGGCCAGGAGTACAGGGAGACGTGGATGGAAAGGTGAAAGAACAGTGCTGAGGAGGTAGAGAGCCCAGTTCCTGGTCCCCGGCCCACAGAGCTAATGAGTGTGTTCTTCAGCACAGCACAAGAGCCCTCTCGTAGCTCTTGAGGAGCATTGCAGCCCCACAGCAGAGCACTTGGAATCTATGGCCTGGCCAGAAATCGAATGCAGATGTAACAATCTTCCTTTCCGAGCGAGAAATTGAAGCAGTTGCCCTGACATTAGTCATGTACTTAGAGAGACAATTAAACACAGTCCTTGAAATCAGGATGATGCTAGAAAATCTAGGCCATATAGTTGCCATAGTTATAGCTAGCCAATTAAAATCACAGGCAAGAGCTGCGGGTGGAGTTCAATCAATATGAGCACATTCTGAAACTATGGACTAGGACGTGTTCGACGGACTGTCACAGGGCCCCAGCTTTCAAATCCCTCCCATCTATTATTATACAGAGGACCATATGAAAACAAGATAACGCTCAACGGTAGTTCTCCCTGCATGTGAGCATTTGTGTGTGTGTGTGTGTGTGTGTGTGTGTGTGTGTGTGTGCATGTACGTGGGCTCCTGTGACATATTTGGAATATAAGAATTTTAAGTAGCACATTTAAAGAGATTACAAACTCAAAATAGCATAAAACAAGTCAGCAATAAGTAAACGGCATTCGCAAGTGCAGGATAAAGATGTGTATTTTGGCATATAACATCAGTAACAGCACAAACCAGTCTCTACTGAGCTGCTCATGTATTAAGCAAAATCATGAGAGAGCGGTCCCTCATTTCTCAAGAACATCTCCATCCATCTCCAGCTTCCAGTGGACAGTACCTTTGCTGTCAATGTCTGGCTCACCATAAATTGTATATGCTGTGCCCTGCCTTACTGTAGGGTGAGCCTGGTGACTAGTCTGCTTAACAGACACCACTTAACACTATATAGCTAAAATAAATTCTGCACATGGGCCATATTCTTGGCAATGCCCCAAGATTTCCTGGTATGTCCAGCATAAAGTTTATTCTAGAGTAAAGCTTCACCCAGTTTACAGCAGGTTTCTAAGCAGTCATTTTCTGTCACTGACTGGACACTTCTCTGCCTGGCCTTTTTCATTTTTATGGGTTTTCCCTGACACCTCATTTCTTTTCTCCTCTCTGTATGCTCATCAAATTATAGTGGCTGGAATATTGAGTGTTGGGGTAAGGACATGGAGGGAGGGGTTGACAGGGAGAAGTATGCACAGAGAGAGAGAGAGACAAGCCCTGACTAGCTCCCCGTCGCTTCCAAATTCAAACTGTGCCGAGGTCCCAAGGCCCTTTGATTTCCTTTGCGCAGGATTTAGAGTGATCATCTCTGACGAGCATAGCACAAGTCAGGAGAGACTCATTCCTCATCTCCATCCCTTAAACAAGCACAAACATTCCATCTGTCATCTCTCCTGAATGGCTCCTCTGGCCTTGATGAATTTTCAAGCCATTTTTACTTGAGAGCACAGGGACTTTCTTCTAACCTTTTAACAATATCTACCTGTCATGGAACTTGAGAGATTTCTGAAATGCAAGCTGTTAGCCTCTTTACTTCCAAATAACAAATGTTTGGAATGCATCAAGGTTACACAGGCACTTCTGCTGAGAGGTTGGACAGGCGGAGAAACGCATGTTTACTGATGCTAATACTGTAGAATAGCCCTGTGCATACTCTCAGCTGCTGGTACCCAGCTCAGGACCATCCAAGGCAAGCACTTTGCTGACCTTTCAGTGCCAGTGAAACACTGTTTTGCTTTCATGTTCCAAAGTAAAGTCTTTACCCCAACACTCAATACTCCAGCCATTATAATTTGGCAAACATATGGAGAGAAGAAAAGAATTCCAGCCCTTAGCCCAGAGTAGGCGACTGGACAGTGTATTCTTGTGTTGGAATTCATGAGATTTTTAAGTGGAAATAACCTTGACAACTATCTGATCTCCTTCTTCAAAATTTCATCTTTAGAGACTTTATTTTTAATTATGCATACGTGTGTGGGGTGCACATGAAGTCAGGTGCCCACAGAGGCCAGAAGAAGGACCCCCTGGAGATGAAATGACATGCAGTTGTGAGCAGTCCAGCATGGGTAGCTGGGAACTGAACTCAGGTCCTCCATAAGAGCAGTATGCACTCATAACTGCGGAACCATTGTCTCTCCAGCCCCCAATCTTCAGTTTATGCTGCGGATGATGGGACTCACACCCAGAGAAAATGAGTGAGTCACCCAAGTCCACAAAGCCCAGTGACAAGAGACATTCAGTCTCCTACTTTGCCAGCACTTCTGATTCCTCTCTGATGGGAAACTGTCCTCCTGAGCCTCAACTGCCCTGGTTCTGAGGCCTGATAATGGACACTTCAACAGTCACTGGAACCAAGGCAGACAGGATTATTAAATGGAGATGACAATGCTGTACAGTTGTGAGGTGCTGATATAGAACCCAAGTGTAGGGGTGACAGGTCTAACATAAAGACAGTTCCCTCCTCTGTGGGAATATTAGAGGCTTCACACAAATCCATCAGCTAATCATATATATATATATATATATATATATATATATATATATATATATATATATATATATATATATGATATGATATGAACTTGCCGGGCAGTGGTGGCACACACTTTTAATTCCAGCACTTGGAAGGTAGGGGAAGGTGGATCTCTGAGTTCAAGGCCAGTGTGGTCTACAGAGTGAGTTCTAGTACAGCCAGAGATACAAAAAGGAACTCTGTTTCAGAGGGGGAAAAAGAGAGAGAGAGAAGGAAGAGGAGGAGGAGGAGGAGGAGGAGGAGGAGGAGGAGGAGGAGGAGGAGGAGGAGGAGGAGGAGAAGAAGAGGAAGAAGAAGAAGAAGAAGAAGAAGAAGAAGAAGAAGAAGAAGAAGAAGAAGAAGAAGAGGAAGAAGAAGAACTTAAGTCTACTGTAGTGGGTAGCCATTCCAGCTTTGATCTGGAAGTTCCAACCCCCATTGAGGCTTCGGTAACTATCACACCTACAAGGCAGGGCCGAGAGAGGACCCTGAAGACCCGAGATCCAGATGCACAGGCTCTCTTGGTTCCTGGACACTGGACACTGGAGGTAGACGGAGCAGAGTTCTCCAGAGAACACCACTGGACTGCGCTACACCTTTCCTAGACCCTGTAACCCATCCCTTCACTTGTAAGTTACCCCACAAAATAAACCTCCCTTTTAACTATGTGGAGTTGCCTTAATAATTTCACCAATAGTCTACCAAAAGCACATAGAGGAACATCTATCATAGCTTCATCACACAAGACCTCATGCAGGAAACAATGTAAGTGTTCATTGACTTAAGAGTGCACAATGGTGGCATATTTGTACAAGGAAATGCTTCAGTACAGTGAAAGACAAAAAAACATAACTATTGTTAAATTTAACAAAGCTGAATATCATAGGAATAATGCTGAGCAAATGAAGGAAAATTCAGAACAATACATATACTGCTTAAGGCCGTGCACGTGAGTTCAAGGACAGGGCAAAGCCTAGGGGCAGAGCTCATGGCACAAAGAGCCTGACTAGCTTGACCAAGAGCCTGGTCAATCACAACCACTCGGGGAGGGAGAAAGAACGTTGCAAACATAACTGAGCAGGGCAGTGAGACGGCTCAGCAGGGGGAAGTGTTAGCTGCCAAGACTGACAACCTGAGTTTCAGTCCCCTGACCCACGTGATGCTAAGAGAAACTGATTCACTCAAGTTGTCCTCTGACCTCCACATTGTTAGGTCTCAAAGGTGGGACAAATGGATGAGGTGCCTATTTAACATATCAAAGTGGACCTGGCTGCTAAACTCTCCTGGCATCCCTCAGTCCCTATGTGTTCCAGGGTATGGCTGGCACGCTCCACCCCCTACCCTAAACTTCTCCAGCCCAGGAGCTGGGCTGCCTTTCCCCCAGCTGCCCTTTCCTATATAATCCAGCCGCTTTGATTACCTGGCCCTTTCATCTACCATTACCACCATGGCCTCTTGGTCTGGCTCCTCTCCTCTCTCCGTTTTCCTCACCAGGCCCAGCTCAGTCCAGTCATCTCCACTCTGGACTCTGCCAGATGTCTCTGCCTCTGGCTACACTCTCTTTGATCTACAATGAACTTTCTCCTCCACCATACCTCGGAGCAGTCATGTCCTTTCCTTTTTATTTCTTTTTTCCATTCACACATTTGCATTGTGGCACACATCGATGAACACACACACACGCGCGCGCACACACACACACACACACACACACACGCACACGCGCACGCACGCACGCACACGAATGCGCACACACAAATCTTACAGTAAAAAGACATCAAAAAATGGTTACCTTTGTGAGTGGAGTTCACCTAGAGGTAGCACCATGGAAGCTTCTGCTACATCTCAAAGGTTCTAGTCACTAATTGTGTGGTTACTGCATGGTATGCATATCTGTACAATTTTACTAGGCTGTATACTTAAGATTTGTACACTTGTCCACGAGTAAAATGCAAGCAATACTTCAATTTTATTTTTTTTTTAATTTTTTTATTTTTTTGGTTTTTTCGAGAAAGGGTTTCTCTGTGTAGCTTTGCGCCTTTCCTGGAACTTACTTTGTAGACCAGGCTGGCCTCGAACTCACAGAGATCCGCCTGACTCTGCCTCCCAAGTTCCGGGATTAAAGGCGTGTGCCACCACCACACGGCTTTCAATTTTATTTTAATTTAGAATTTTAATTTTATTTTAATTTAGGGAAAGCAAGACAGAGAGATTGCTTGGGAGAACATGTCTCAGGGATGATTGAATCCTCCACTGGAAAGCTGAGGTTCAGGGTACTTCATAATTAACAAGGACATCCTAAGTCTATTATAGTCAATCACCTGTGAAAAGAGAATTGGATGAGAGAAAAAAAAGAAGGATCCATGGGACAGATGTGCTCCAAACCATCCCAAACTGAAGGAAATGTCACAGAGAAACTTAAAGCATAGGCTTGCTGGAGTCAGCACCCACACCCAGTGACACTCAGCTGTACGTTTAGATACATCAACTTGGCAGCTTGAAATCAATGACTGTGGGAGTAGCTCCATCATCACAGAAAGTAAACACCATAAAACTGGGCTTACATTGTCCCTTCAGCCTGGGTGTTTAACAGTTGGTAATCTACATGGGTCCTAGGCATTAGAGTGCCAGGATCACACAGGTATCCAAGAGTAAGTGCAGTCACCCCTTTTATCTTCAGGTTCTACATTTATGAATCCAATGAAACAATTCTCAAAAATATTTGGGAGAGGGTAGAGAGAAGGCTCAGTGTTTAATATTGTGTACTGCTCTTTCAAGAGACCCAAGCTCCATTCCTAGCACCTAGGATGAGCAGGTCATAACAGTTTGTAACTTCAGCTCAAGGGATCCATTGCCCTCTTCTGTCTTCCTTGGGCACCTGCACTCACATATGCACACACACACACACACACACACACACACACACACACACACACACTGACATTTTTATACATATTTTGAGTGAGATTGCCCCCATCCTTAACTCCACCCAAGGATGTAAGTAAGGCTCAGCATGTAAACCTATCAGCACACCTCTCCTCGTTCTCCTGGAACACAGACACTTCTTGGCTAGATACCCATTGCACAGGAAGGAGAATATAGCCTGGAGTGTTCCTTTTTGATCACCGAAGAAGCCTGCATGAAAACAGAGCTGGAAAGAAAGAACAGAGCAGTGAACTGGAAAGTAAAACAGTTTGGCCCTGTCTCTTGGCTCCAAATCACACCTACCAGGCATCTTCCTGGAGTTTCCCATTATATGAGCAAATAAGTCTGTGTCTTCTCTGCTATAAGTCACCAAATAAAGCATAGTAACTGACAAACCACTCTGCTTTCTATTTTCCAAGTTGTTGACATTTACCATAGAGTTGCCATTCACTGCACAAGGCCAGGGTCCCTCTATATGCCTGGTCCCCCTGTATATACCTACTATTCATACCTATCTATTGCTAATATATTCAGAATACAAAAATGCTACAGTAAGATATGGGAACTAAGGCGGGGAGAGGGCGGGATCTTAGGGCCCTGAACATAGACAGGAACTATATAGAATGAGTTGGAATCAAAGGAACTATGTGTCAGTGTTTCCTCCTGATCTCTGATAAATGGCAGAAAGAGCCATTTATTCTCAAGGCATGGCTGTGAGGAAGAGGCATTTCAAAGAGGAATGGATGGCCAGTGTGCAGGCTGCTATAAACAAAGATAACCGTTGTCAATGTTTCTGCCTTTTCCCCATATTAGCCATCAAAACATTTAAATGAGGGACTACCTTACTTCACCAATGGTAGGTATTTTAGGTAAAGCACTTAACATAGAGAACATCTGGCATTTACTAAAATGTGAAGTAGTGATTTTAAAATGTTATCCTAGCCATGTTTTTTTGTCTTGATTTCCAACGCACTATTATATTTCCAATCTCACATTGTATTTTGTTTGTATATGTTTCAGATATTTATATTACCTGCATCAATTCCATTTTTAACTCCTTAATTTGGAATTATTTGTAAACTGTTTTCCTGTTTTCCTTAGTCTTGCATAAGTAGCTTCTGTTTATTAAAATAACATGTGTTTGTTATAGTAAATGTAGATAAATAAAAGATTAACAATAAAAACTAACTATAATACCTACTGTTCATACCTATCTATTGCTAATATATTCAGAATACAAAAATACATTCTTTTTATCTCCAATATAAATGGGGTCATAAAGTATATGCTAGTGTTTAGCCTACTGGGTTTTTGTTTATTGCATTCCAAGTTCCTTTTCTATGTCATTAAACATTGTCTTACAATAGTTTTTATTTATATGATTACAAGATATCCTTTGTGTAATGTTTTCATTCATCCATCAAATGTTCTACTTACTGGACATTTAGAAATTTCAACACTAATTTTTAAAAACAGATCATTAATGATACTCTTGATTAAACTTTTTAAAATCAGTTTTTATTCATTTATTTGTGGCGGAAGCACATCTGTCGTAGTGCGCATGTGAGGTCAGAGGACAACTCGTGGGTGTTGCCTCCTTCCTTCCACACTCAGCTTCTAGGGATGGAGTGCAGGTCTTTAGACTTGGCAAGAAAAGCCCTGGTCTATGGAGTCAGATCACCAGCTCGATAAAAACTCTGCATGCCGTTCAGTGTGCATATTTGGAGCTCTCTCCTGAGGAGAAGTCCCTAGCAATGAAATTTTCAGGGGAGAAGACCATACACTGTGAAGCTTCTCGGGTGTTGCCTGTTTGCTGCAACAATCTCCGTTCCATATGTGGGACATGAGGAGATTGTGCTTGATACCGTCGTCCTTCTAAGTATGATCAACGTGAGACGTAGTTTCAATTGCACTTATCTATTACCAGTGAGACTGATCATTTTCCACATATGGTTTTACTCAGATATCTTCCTTATGTAAATTCATGCTCTTCACTGTTGCTAAAGTGTACTTTAGTTATTGCTTTTAAACTTAGTGCTATTTACCTCTGCTTTTTGACTGATTAATAGTCTAAATGTGTAGTTAGTGTAACTGATTTTGTAACAATCAGTTGTGATTTGGTTTATTCTTTTATGGCTTTTTCTTTCAAATTATTTTATTTATTTATTTTTATTTTATGTGCAAGTGTTTTGCCTTCATGTATGTCTGTGTGAGGGTGTCAGATCCCTGGAACTGACAGACAGTTACAGACAGTTGTGAGCTGCCATGTGGGTGCTGGGAATTGAACCCCGGGTCCTCTGGTAGAGCAGCCAGTGTTCTAAGCCACTGAGCCATCTCTCCAGGCCTCAAACTATTTTATATCTATTCTGTTAAGCTTTCAAATTTGTTCTCATTTGTTGTAATTGTTGTTATCTAATTTAAGACTTTCTAAATACTTGCTCCAATCGTTTTATTGCCTCTTGTAATCCATCTTTCCCCATCTTGTATCTCTTGAAAATCTCTCCTGCTTTTTTTAAAAGATTTATTTACTTTTATTTTATGTGGATGGATATTTTACTAGCATGTATATCTGTGGACATGTGTGTGCGTGGCCCCCAGCAGCTGGAAGAAGGCATTGGATCACCTGGAACTGGAGTTACAGATGATTGTTAGCCATCAGGTGGGAGCTGGGACTCGAACCCCAGTCCTCCGGAAGAGCAGCCAGTGCTCTTAACCACTGAGCCATCTCTCCACCTCTCTCTTGCTTTTAAACATCTGTTTAAATGACCATGAAATCAGAGGAAGGAAAAACAGGGAAGGAAATCTAGTGAAGTGGACGAGACTGTGACCCTCAAGGAATTTTAGAAAGCTTCTTCCTCAGCCATCCTGAGATTAAATTTCTCCTGGACTTCCTTCCCTTCAAGGCTGGTAACAGAGAAAGTGGTTACCTGGCAATTACACCCACACTGTTCGTTCACCGAGACAGATCTGAGATGGTAAGTGGAGTCCCTGACACACACAGTTACTGCACTGGGGGCAAGCTGATTCTTGTCAGCAGTGACCTGAGAGAAAGCAGGGCAAGGTAGGCGAAAGTAACACCTCCAGAATGGTGTTAAACTGACTGCCTCCCAATAGTGGCAAGAAAGTAGAGGGTGTTACATTCGATGACCACCTCCCCCGCCCTCCACTCTTGGAGGTGGGTCCAGTGTCTCATTCAACTTTATACTCAGTCCATACTGGGTCCCTAGTCTTTGTCAATGAATTACAAATTTAGGCCAGGCATGGTGATCCACACCTGTAATCTCAGAATTTGGGAGGTATTATAGGCAGGAGGATCAGAAGTTCAAGGCCAGTCTCAACTGTAGAATAAGTTCAGGGTCAGTCTGGGCTACATGAGAACCTATCTAAACAACAACAAAAATTCTAATCTGACCAAAGGATCCTCTCTGTTATAAAGAACCAGCCGAGTGATAAAATCAGTTTATAACCCCAGGTTTATTATCAGTAAAGTGGAGCCTAAACTGAGAACTTGGATATCGATTTCAATTTCTCTAATTGTTGATCTCCTCCTCTTTATAAAAGGGGATAAAACCTAGTCTATCTACTTTGTAAATGTAAAGAAGGATAACCTCTTGCCTAGTATGAAGACATCAGAAGAGTTCTTTTTGATCAGTTAAAAGAAGTTTGGAAGTTTAGCAGGAGGTGATATGATGACAACAGAGTCCTTGCTTCTCTGGGCTTCCTCATATGCCTGGTCACTCAGCAGCAAGCTCCGCCCTTCCCTGCTTTACCACGCCCTGGCAGACTACACCGCTCAGAGGGAGCAGAGGCAGAGGAATGGGCAGCTAGCTCTCTGTGGGAAAGGCCTAGCTTCACTCAGGAAACAACAGAAGGGAGGGAGATGATCGCAGGAGGAGGGAATGAAGTAGGCAACAGGGAAAGCTGTAGCATCAAGGCCAGGGCTACACTCTACAGCACAATGGCGTCAGTGACTGAGCGTAGGCTGACAAGGACAGCAGGGAAACTGAGACATCTCTGTGGGTTACAAAATGGCTTTAGTCCATTCCCTTTTTAGCAGATGCCCGTGGTATCAGCAGGGTTCTTCTAGAACACAGAGGCGGCAGACAGAGAGATGTGAGTGATAACAATGAAATGTATGGTTATAGATACTGACACAGGTACAGAGACACAGGTAGATGTGACTGATACACGTACATCCTATATGCCTGCTACTGTGGATAGATAGTGTCTTAGGGTTTCTATTGCTGTGAAGAGACACCAAGACCACCGCAACTCTCATAAAGGAAAACATTTAATTGGGGCTGGCTTACAGTGTCAGACATCTAGTCCATTGTCATCATGGCAGGAAGCATGGTGGCATGCAGGCAGACATGGTGCTGGAGAAGGAGCTGAGAGTTCTACATCTGGATCTGCAGGCAGCAGGCTGTGAATGTCACACTAGACCTGGCTTGAGCATTCTGAGACCTCAAAGCCCACCCCCTAGTGACACACCTCCTCTGACAAAACCACACCTACTCCAACAAGGCCACACCTTTAAATAGTGTCAGTCCTTATGAGCCTATGGGACCATTTTCATTCAAATCACCACAGATAGGGATGTTTATTTCATACAACTGTGGCGGATGGTTAACCTGAAACCCATGGGCCAGGGTGACAGGCTTTGACCTCTGCTAGAGGAGCTGCTGCTGAGTTTTGGTTTAGTACTGGGAATTGAACACAGGTCCTCACACATACTAGGTAAATACTCTGCTACTGAACCAAATCCCAAGTCTTTTTCCTACTTTTAGGTTTTTTTTTGTTTTGTTTGTTTGGTTTTTTTTTGTTTTGTTTTGTTTTTTTTTGTTGGTTTGTTTTTGTTTGTTTGTTTGGTTTTGGTTTTTCGAGACAGGGTTTCTCTGTGTAGCTTTGCACCTTTCCTGGAACTCACTGGGTAGCCCAGGCTGGCCTCGAACTCACAGAGATCTGCCTGGCTCTGCCTCCCGAGTGCTTGAGACAGGATCTCACTAAGTTACCCCAGCTGATCTTGAGCTCACTCTGTAAGCCAACCTTGCCTTGACCCTGGCTGGGTTTATAGACTGGCACCATCAGGCCCCAGCAGATGTTGATTTCTTGAAACAAAATTCCTTCTTTCCCAAGAAGTCCTTGGCTATTCCCTTAAGGTCTTTCAGTGGAGGGCCATCCACACTGTGGGATTTCATTTCTTTCCTTAAAGAAGACTGGTTATAGACATGAGCTACATCTATACAATGCATCCACTGCAGTACCTCAGCGAATATAGGAATAACTAGAAGATATCACCCAATGAAGTTGACCTTCAGGCCAGTATAGCTGGCATCTGCTTCACATTATTGTAGTTGGAATGTTCCTAGAGGAAGGCAGCACAGTGCAACAGAACTTGTTCCTGTTGGTTATCATAAAGCACTTCCCCCAACACACACAAGAACCAGCACCACTCCAAGGATTAAGGGAGATGCAGAACAACCATATTTTACTGGGACAGCTGTGGGGAGAAGGAAAGTGACTGGGCAGTGGACACTGTGATTTCACCGTTTGAGGATCATGGAGACCCAGCCTTCTTTGGCAAGCTGGATGTGTACATTCAGGATGAAGAGCTGATCCAAAGACTGATGTGTTGGGAGACAGCAGTTTGGTGCCTGGCCTATGTTTTCATGCATAAAAACTTAGTCCATGCATATGCAAGGACCAAGTTCTCTATCTATTTGTAAATGAAAACACCTCCCAAGGGGAAAGGGAGGGTGGAAAGGACACAGTGAGGCAAGCTCATTTCAGCAATGGGGTAAAAAAGAAGAAAGAAACTGGGCCAAAGGTTTCTTGTACTGCTCGGTCATCCAAGGCAACCCTGCTACACACAGCATTGGCCTTGAATGTAGGGTGCTCAAAGACCTCTGCTCTCTCTGCCCTCTACACTGGAGCAGCCCGGCTGGAGGAGGGAAGAATCTGCCTCGTGGGCCCTGACTTCCACCTCGTGAGATTCCCAGGGAGCCAAATCTTCCCACTCAAGCCTAGCACCATCCATCACCAACAGACCGTGGCAGCCTCTCGGACTGCCCGCAGTAGAAGGTTTCCTGCTTGAGAAGCAGTCCTCCAGACACCCCTTCCCAAGTTACACGCTGAAACGAAGTCGGAGCGTGGCAAATAGAAGCCTTGCCGGCTCACAAATCACTTTTAATGATCCCTGAAGGAAACCATCAGTAAACTTTAGGCAGGGAGCTGGAAGCAGGGACGACAGAGAGCCGCAAAAGCACAAGGCGCCGAAAGGGACAGACACAAGCTCATTTCACTCTACAGCAGCTCCTGTTTCTTCCTCCACGGATCACCGTGCTGCCTGCCTCTAGCCTGGGAGACGTGCCTTAGCTGCACACATTAGAAATGTACAGTTAATCTCGGGCGGTGATGGCTGTTACTGGTCTCAGCTTCGGCGCCATTTCCATGACAGCATCGCCAGTGTGCTCACAGAGAGATCTGTTACCAGTGAAATGCCCCCGACAAGGGCCAGCAGCCTTCCCGTAGAACGATAAGTACTGTACAGCTGGGAACAGAGCAAGAAAAACTCAGAGATGCCCTTCCTGTCCAGCGCTGCCTCGTTTCTTCTGCCCTGCATTCCCGGACGCTCTACCCAATTCTATTCTCAGTAACTGTCTTCTCCCAGATTAGGGAGCCCCCAATTTAGGACCCAGCCAAAGCTCTGATTTTACATCATGATTATGTCCCAACAAACACACAAAAAGGCTAGAGTCAGGTGTGCTGGCACACACCTGCAATTTGGGCACTTGGGAGGCAGAGGCAGGAGAACAGAGAATTAGGAGCCAGCCTTGGCTACACAGCAAGAACTCGTCTCAAACAAAACAAAGCAAAACGAAGCTACCACCCTATTTCTGTTATTTCTTCCCCATGTGTTCTTCATGGACTTTAATCCACACCAGGGGAGAGAAGCCTTCTCCTCCCTTGAATCTGATAGGGCTCTGTTGTAGCCTCAGTAAGCACAATGTAGCAGAGGAAAGGTTTTGTGACTTCTAGGTGACTGGGACATGAAAAGCCACCTAGAGGGCTAGGGATGTGACTCAGGGGCATAATAGCATGATTGAGATCCTGGTTTCGATTCCCAGCATGCTAAGAAGGAAAGAAAAGAGGGAGGAAGCGGGGAGGGAGGGAGGGATAGAAGGAAGGAGGGGAAGAAAGGGGAGGAATGAAGGAAGGAAGGGAGAGAGGAGCATAGTCCTGCCTGGCTTTTGAAACCCAGCCACCACGCCATGAGGATGCCCAGGGCACAGAAAATGCCATGTGCAGTTGTTCCAGGAGACAGCCCCAGCCAGCACTGCCCACCAGCCCAGGGAAGTGGGACTTCGGAAGGCTCCGTCCTTGAGGAATAGGAGCTTATCCCTCGTGGAGCCAAGATGAGCCACCGTGGCCACACCCTGTCCTGTCAGAGCAGAATGAAACTGTATTGAAGCCAGAAGTCACAGAGCAACTTTGTTTCCACGGCTTATTAGTGCCTGGGAGGATCACTGTCCCAGACAGGGCACCCAGTGGCCTAGAAAAATACCACACTCCTCACTCGGAATTGAAAACGCAAAATACCAGTGTATTGTTCAAGTCAATAGTTTCACAAGAGGCATTGAACTAAATAAAGGCCTGACGTGTACAGCGTTACAGCTTGACATGTACCAAAAATGTCTGGATCAATGAATTTCTTGAGTCGGTTTTTTTTGTAGAGAGGGTGACATGTGAGGTCATAAAGTGGGGATTTGGGTTTGGGGCTGTACATACTTTCTTATTGAATATATACACAACACACAATTATAATTCCATGACTTCAAACAATGTGGCACTCATTCAGCTCCTACATTGCCATTTGGTTGAGTATATCCATGATGGCTCTTCTTGGATCCACTCAGCATATCCTGAATTCTGTCAAGGCCAGAGGCATCTCTCTCTCACTTTCCTATCGACTAGGCGATACTAGCAGGACTGTGTGCCCTGGGCTTTCTCACAATGTGGTGGCTGGCTTCGTTCCAAAGGTGACAGGTTGACATCTTGAGAAAGAGAACCAGACAGAGCTGTGTTGCCTCGTGTGTGTGTGTGTGTGTGTGTGTGTGTGTGTGTGTGTGTGTGTGTGTATGTGTGTGTGTGTGTGTGTGTGTGTGTGTTATAGCTCACTCACACACTTAGGATAAAACCCAGGACCTCAACCATGTTATTCAACTATGAGCAATATCACCAGCCCATGGTGTTATGCCTCCCTGTCTCCCTCCCCCACCTCTCTCTTCCCCCCTCTCCCCCATAGGTCTCACTGTAACTCACTAAGTAACTCCGACTGGCCTCACGCTGCTCACACTGGCCTTGTACTCACAGTAGTTCTCCAGCTTAGTCTCTCAAATGCTGGGATTACAGATGTGAGCCACTATGCCCAACTTAAAGGTCTAAAATTTGCAAAACAATCAGAAAATAAGTGGAAGATGAAAAGATACAGAAGACAGGCCCTACCATTCTCTCAAGTCTCTTTCTTTTTCTTGGTCCTTACCTGGGTGCTAGAGAAGGGACAGTGTGGGGAAATTCCACTCAGACATTTTCCTTCCTTTATGTTGGGGCAAGTCCAACTGTCCAGTACCAGGTAATCTGTGGCCCATGAGGTCTTAGAATTATGGACAATGTATCAAATCTAAACAGCACCAGGCAGCCCCCACTGTGATTTCTAAGAATGTAAAATACCCAGGTAATAAGTTTCATCTGAGTGGGACAAACCTTTTCCTTTTTCTTTCTTTCTTTCTTTCTTTCTTTCTTTCTTTTTTTCTTTTTTTAAAAAAGTTGTACCATCCAGGGGCTAGAGCAATGGCTCAGAGTTAAGAGCGCTCACTGCTCTTGTAGGGACCTGGGCTTGGTTCCCAGTCATAACCTTGGTTCCTCATAACCAGTTCTAAGGGACCCCACGGAACACTGCAGGCACCAGGCATGCACACAGCACACACAAATACATTCAGGCAAAACACGCAATACACTGAAACTGAATTTTAATAAAAATAAAAATTCTATCACTACTAGATAATGAACCCTGAATAACTTCTTCAAAAAGTGTGAATAATATTCTACAGCATGCCTGACAAACATTGCCCAGGTTTGTCTGACAGCCCTTTTAGGAGGCCTCTAGCTAGGGTGATAAGCAGCTTGGGACCTTAGAAGAGAATGAAGGATGGATTTGTGGTCTTGACTCTCCAGCCACAGCTGCTGGTTGTAGCTTGAGTTTTCCTGCCTGGCCCACAGTCAGGACAAATCTCTCTTACCTGCCAGTCCCACGGCTGCTCAGACCCAACCAAATAAACACACAGAGACTTATATTGCTTACAAACTGTATGGCTGTAGCAGGCTTCTTGCTAACTGTTCTTATATCTTAAATTAACCCATTTCTATTAGTCTATAAGTTGCCACATAGCTCATGGCTTACTGGTATCTTACATCTCGCTTGTCATGGCGGCAGCTGGCAGCATCTCTCTGCCTCAGCCTTCCACCTCCCAGAATTCTCTTCTCTGCTTGTCCCGCTATACTTCCTACCTGGCTACTGGCCAATCAGTGTTTTATTTATTAACCAATCAGAGCAACACATTTGACATACAGAACATCCCACAGCAGCTGGTCATTTGTAAGGGGGCTTTGATAGACACGTAGACAAATGTGGTACTAAAACGAGAAGCATTCTTAATCATAACCGAGTTTTCAACTGAAATACAGGTCGGGTGCAGGAACTGCCCTTATCTATTTTAATAACACTCATTTGAGCTGTGTCCTGTGGCAGAACGTCTTGTCTTTAGTAAAATAAACAGAGGGCAATCTGGATCTAACTGGCTTATAAATACCAGAGTGTTGCCTTTTCCTTGAACGTGCCTTGCCTTCTCTTACGTAACTCAAGTCTCGGCAACTGAGGGTGAAACTTGATTTGCAAGAGCTAGTGGGGAGAAGTGGTAAAATTCATTTTCTGCAAGCTACTGTTGCCCTAAAAAGAATTCAAGCCTTAAAAAGATATTGGCACAAAGTTCAAAATGCTATAACATCATAAATGCAAATTAAACACGCTTTCCAAAAATACAGTGCCCCCTTGGGAGACGATTGGGAGTCCACCTGGAGTGGTACCTGTATAGAGGTGTGTTAGTCACTTTGCTCTTCTCTCTCTCTCTCTCTCTCTCTCTCTCTCTCTCTCTCTCTCTCTCCCCCTCCCTCTCTCTCTCTCTCTGAGACAGAATTTCTCTGTGTAGCTTTGGTGCCTGTCCTGGAATTCACTCTGTAGCCCAGGCTGGCCTCAAACTCACAGAGATCCGCCTGCCTCTGCCTCCTGAGTGCTGGGATCAAAGGCGTGCGCCACCACCACCCGGCCTTAGTTACTTTTCTCATTGCTGTGATCAAATGGCCTCAAGAAAGAATCGAAGGGAAAGGGAGTTCACTTGCTCACAGTTGGAGAATGCCATGGGCAGGGGAAGCATGGAGGCAAGAGGGAGAGTTGCATTTCAGGGAGATGGTTGCATTAGCTAAGTTTCTCGGTTTTATTCAGCCCAGGTCCCCTCCCCATGGAATGGTGTCACTCATACTCAGGGTGGGTCTTCCATCCTCAGTGAAAAGGCTCTGGACATGCCCTCACAGACAGCCCAAGGTGTGTCTCCTAGGTGACTGTAAACCTACTCAAGGTGACAACGAAGATTGACCGTCGCACCAGGCAGTTCCTTGACTCTGAATGTTTCTTTGATGTGGCTTGGCTTTGGATGGAGCTAAATCATTAACGCAGTCACACAGACAGTCTTGGGGTGTGGGCCAGCAGAGAATTTAAACATTCCAGCAGTACTTTAAAAATACCCATTCTCCTTGGAAACACACTTTTTAAAGTTCATCTCAGTCATGTCACTTCCTTTACCCTTCAAAATCCAACCTTGGGTTTTTTTGTCTAGTTTGGTTGGTTTTGTTTTTTTATGATCAAATAAGACATTCTCTTGTTAAAACACTCACCTCCAATCTCAGGTTAAGGGTTCCTGGCCCCTCCTTGTATAATGTCATCATGTAATGAAGAATAAAATTACAATTGATTGCTAATTTCTTCATCTGGCCTTAGAAAATATGAGCTTTAACAAGCAGCCTAAAATTTAAGTGCCAAATTTGGGTAATATCCCAAAGACACAGACAGCTCAATCTCTAGTGGTTTTCTGTGTGTAGTGGGGGGCGGGGGGGGGGCACCACAATCACCAGGAATACTTCTTGGTAAGGTAAGGTATCCCTCCAGGGTTGTAAGTCTCTGCGTCCTGGTTACAGCCTCAGTCATCTACCTTTTAAAATAAACAGCCAGGGAATCCTACACACGGGTCCATACCCCACACTGCTACCCCGGGGAGTCCTGGTCCCTCCATGGCAGCCTTCTCACGTTAGAAGCTGCCTCCCCACAGCATTCGAAAGGACCTGTCCTTTGACTCAGTGGCGGCGTTGACTGCTTCTCCAGCTCACCTCGTTTTCTTCGTTCTGTGCAGTCTACATTGTCCAAGCCTGAGGTGAGAAAAGGTCTGTCAGCAAGACCTCGTGCCAAGTCTGAATCAGAATCTAACTCTATTGCAAAGATACAATGTTCTTTCTCTAAAAGCAGCTTGGGGATTCTGAACAAAGAAATACTAACTTGAATGGAAAAAACAAAGTCCATTGTGGAAGAAGTGACTTAAGTGTTCTCTTCTGAAAGGCCTTCCTCTAATTCATGAAAGCATAAGATTAAAGCTGAATAAAAAGTCACAAGACTGTTTCAACTAACCTGCAGCTGCTGAGAACATCACATGCTGAATTTCTTCCAGCCAGCCCCCAGCCACCCCCAGCCATCCCCCAGCCACCCCCAGCCATCCCCCAGCCACCCCCAGCCATCCCCCAGCCACCCTCAGCCAGCTCCCAGCCTCCCTCAGCCAGCTCCCAGCCACCTTCAGCCGGCCCCAGCCACCCTCAGCCGGCCCCAGCCAGCCCCAGCCTCCCTCAGTCAGCCCCCAGTCACCCTCAGCCAGACCCCAGTCACCCTCAGCCAGCCCCCAGTCACCCTCAGCCAGCCCCCAGCCTCTCCCAGCCAGGACCCAGCCCGCCTCAGCCAGCCCCTAGCCCCACCTCAGCCATCCCCCAGCCTCCCTCAGTGAATATTAATAACCAAGAAGGTAGAATACTGAAAAAGCCCATTGCATCTTCATTCAGGATTCACAACTAAGGAATTTATGGTCTTATCATTGGGTCAAAAAGAATTTTACCTCCTTGTTGCCCTTCAACCAGCCCTTTTCTCTCCTTAGACTTCCTCTTCATAAAACAGAATGGAGACGAACTAAGTAAACCACAAATCTCACTTCCTATCAATTCCCCAGGCTTCGTAAAAATGGCAGCCAAGGTTAAGACAGTTGATACAGCCCTCCTGGAGGAGAGAAAGATGTCAGGTTCCCTCCCTTCTGATAAAGGTTGGACCACAGGGAAAATAAGGAGAATTGGGAAAATGGAAGCTAGCGGATGCCCACCAAGATTTTTGACCATGTAATTTCCCTTTCTTTCTGTGGCTGGTTAACTCCCTCTTTGCTGCAGGAAGCCCTGTATGTTAAGCTGGGGTAGTTATCCATGCTCACACCACCGTCAGATGCTCCGGTATTGCCTCCTAGGCCTGTAAGGGTTGGGTCAAGGAAAGGCAGGAAATATACAGATGCCTCTCCAACTTCCCTGGGGCATTTCAGTCTGTGCCATAGGAAGTCTTCTCTTTCCGTGGTGGTCAGGAAACGAACAGGAGTGACCTCTTGGGAGTGAGATGTCATCATTACTGTCACAATAAAACAGTTTATCAGAGAAGGAAAGAAAGATGGATCCCATGTGACAGTCACTGACCCATGAACATAACCAAGTCTGGTCTTTAATGATGTGAGCCACTGAAACCCTTCCCCAGCCTTGTGTTTGCCCTGAGGTGGATTGAGGTGGCTCTTTCACTTACAACCAGCAGAGCCTTGACTAGTAGTACATTTACTCTTGAGAGTTACAGCATGATAGTTAGCTTCTCTTGATGTTAGGTCCAGAGTCCTTTTCCCACAGTGCTTCGGGTGGTGTTGAATGGTTTTCATGGAGAATAGCCTTTGGCTGAGAAATCACCTTCACCCTGTTGTAATGCTCTTAGTATGTATCTTATCGATGTGAGTAACACATAGTACTATTCCACTTTTAAGCCCTGTCTACTGGCTCCCCACCATGGCAATGGGTTCACATACCCATCCTTTGCTGTTACTCACCCTGATTCCTGTCATTATACGGTACTAGTATACTTTTGATTCAACACTTGATGCTTTTTATATTACTGTGACTATTATGACTTATAAATAACTATAGTTCATTGAGTTGAAGATTGCCACCAAGAATAAGACATCAAGAATAAGTGTTATAGGCCCAAGGAAATGGCTCAGTGGTTAAGAGCACTGACTGTTCTTCCAGAGGATCCAGGTTTGGGTCCCAGAACCCATGTGGCAAATAACAACCTTCTGTGACTCCAGTTCCAAGGGATCAGATTATTCCCTTCTGGTCTCCACAATATTTTATGCACATGGTGCATAGATACACATACATACAAAATAAAAATAAATTAAAATATCAAAATATTAAGAATAAATATTATTTTATATACTACCAAGGAGGAAAGTATGACATTCCATAAAGTTGTATTCATCCCAGTTTATAAAGTAAAAACATGAAAAAAAAACCCTCCAACTTAATCATTCCACATCCTGTATACAACTATAATGTCAAACCCATTGAAGAAAGGACCTAATCTGTTCTATTCACCATTGCAAGTATTAATAACAGGTATATTAAGAGCTTAATGGAGAGCTAGAGAGTAAATAGACAAATTCTGACTCTTATTGAACTAAATAGTTCACAGGTCATTATGATGTAGCTTGCTGCTTGTGTAGCCAATTTATCAAGGTTTTTAGAAACTTCCCATTAGTAGTGTTAAAGGACATACAGACAGCAACTTAGCTTAGAGATCTTAAGTGACCTTCTTTATGTTTCCGATTGGGTATTCATTCCACAGAGTAAAGTAAGTATTGCAGAAGAGGTTTGCCTGGAGAAAGCCAAAATGAGGAGCTGAGAGGTGTTCCATCATCTCAAACTTACTTTCCTTATAGGGGAAGGACAAAAGAATAGAAAAATGACTGATTGGTTAACAGGTCTGTATAAGGATTAAGACAAAAGGACATTCAGTGCTGTGGCAATTGAAACTGGCCTGTTGACAGGAAATTGGGCTGTTATCTTTCTCCGGATTCCTTAAAAGTACCAAGACTATCTGGGTTTCCTTTTGGTGACATGGGATTTCCACATGGATGATTCCATTTTAAATTTTAGGTTGTTCTCTTGGGGACTAGTTCCATAGCCTGGCTCCACACTATGACCTCCTATGTGTGGTTTTCACACTAGCTCTCAAAGGTCGAACAGTGTTGGCTCCGATTCGTTCATCATGTTCTCCTATCTCCAACACTTCAGCCCCATTTTCTCACGGAGCTTTGCCTCCTGGAGCCCTGTTCCTTCCACTGGGAATGCCCTCCACTGCTGTCTTTGAGTGAGGTCTCTTCTTCCTTTGGGTTACTACCCCGTTCTAGCAGCACACATCCCCCACTGTCCTCCTGCACTAGCTCCTCCTGTTCCCAGAGTGGCTGCAGGTCTGAAAATATCTTTACCTTATTATCATATTTGATTTATAATTTAAATGAGGTACAGACTCAGAGGGTTAACATTATTTTTTATTCGAAGCTTTCCAGGCTCCATGGAGAAGGAACAGCTCTTCCACTACTGGACGAAGCTGGGCTAGTCTTCTCTGCTAATTGTCTATCACACCTCCAACTTCCTGCCATTTTCTAAAGATGCCTTAAAATCTATTTATTCTTGCTTCATTTCCTATTCTTTTGGTCTTCTAAGTTCCACTTTACATTATTTATTTTTGTTTTCTATTATGGGTATGAGTGTGTGGAGGTAGGGGGGACATGAATGCAGTGCTCATAGAGGACAGAGAGGGCGCTGAATCTCCTGGAGCTGGAGTTAGAGGTGGTTGTGAGCACTGGGATGTAGATTTTAGGAACTGAACCAGGTTCTCTGGAAGAGCAGTATGTATACTTAATCTTTGAGGAATCTCTTCATCCCCACACCATTTTAATTTTTACCTTTAAATTCCTTTACTCTGCATTATTTTAGTACGTTCAAAAAATATAGAACAGTCCACAAAATTGCATTTCATCTCTGCACAAGGCCATGCAAGCCTTTGTATTATTCTCATTTTGGAGCATGTGCTGCTGAAGTGAGCACTTTAGTGGGTTTTTAAGAAAGAGATCATTTGCAGTCAATATTTCAACATGGTGATCTATTTTTAAATAACATTTCCTCATTTCAAAATCAATACATGTTTATTGAATAAAACACAAATAAGCAAAAGTAGGAAAATTAAAATGACCTCTAATAGCACTGCTGAGAGACAATAACCGCTAATAGGGACTATATTTTTCCACCATCTTTTCCTTAATGTCTCACACACCAAGAGTTGATGCTATTGTTGCCCGCTACCACCTTCATTCCTAGAAAGTGTGTAGGAAGTGTTCTGTGACAGGAGAACCCTTGTTGAGCAGTACATTGGTAGAGGAGTTCAAATGTGCTGGTAGACGTTGAAGGAGAGCAGATAATTCTACACAAAAATCTGTTAAAAGGGAGACAAATGTGCATAGGACAGGAGGAAAAGCTAAGGCAGTATTTTCATACAAGCCTCAATACGAATATACCCCCAAAACACTAGGGTAAGTGAAAGAAGCTGGGCATATTGCATGGTTTTTGTGAATCATCTAGAGGAGGTAAACTCACTAAAACAGAAAGCAAACAAGTGACAATTAGGGGCCAGAGGAAGGGAATAGGCAATAACTGTTTAATGGATATGGGTTCCCTTTTAAATTGATGAAACTCTGTTCAGAATAGATTGAGGTATTACTTGCACAAATTATGAATGTGCTAAATGCTATCAGGTGACACACTTTAAAATCGTTAATTTTGTATTATGTGAATTTCTACTTCAATGGAGGGGAGGCTAAGCATTATCTTTAGTGACCACATACTGTTCCATTATGTGGTTGGACTATAATTTTTAAAAATGAATCCTTCATTTTTGACATAGAGATTATTTCTAAATTTTCCTTGTTACAAAAAGAACTATAGCAAATAACCTAACAGCTTAATATTTGCACTTATCTCTCTAGAATTTTTTTCCCAAGGAGTAGTCTATTTAGATATTCTTTTTCAGATTGCCCTTCAAAAACACATTTTGAAATATTAGATTCATGTACTCAAAGGAAATTATTTGTAACAATATGTTTTTTATAACTTTTCAGAGTGGTGCCCTAATGAAATTATGCAGCTCTACCAACTCTGCCCTATCCATGGCAACCAGAGCACACCCATGACTTCACATAGCTCCCACACATGTGAAGTTTTGCATTCTATACCAACAGCAGGCTAATTTATACACCCAACAAAGAAACGCAAACATTTTTTAATTAACTAACCCTTCCCCCATCATAATACGATATGAGCCGTCAGAAAGAGGTAGGGTGGGCTCTTCACTTAATTTCCTAAAATTGGAAATTAAGGTAGGCTGACTGTAGGCAAGCTCCAGGGATTTGCCTCTCTTGACCTCTAGTACTGGGATTACACTCATGTGCCACCCTGCCTGGTTTCTTCTGTGGGCATCAAGCTCAGGTTCTCGTGATTGTGTGGCAAGCACATTTCCCCAGTTCCTTATTAACTGATTAATTAATTAATCTATCTTTAAAAAAATCACTTTGTAGCCAGGTGTGGTGGTACATGAGTTGGGAAGTAAAGGCAGGCGGATCCCTGTGGGTTCAAGGCCAGCTTGGTCTATATAATGAGTTACAAGATAGCCAGGACTACATAAAGACCCTATATCAAAAACAAAACAAAAGAAAAGCACTTTGTGTATATTCGATGTGTACGTGAGTGGTACATGTTCACACAGGAGAGAGTGTGTATGTGTGTGAGCAAGTGCACCTGCACCCCAGCACACATGTGAAGGTCAAAGGACAGTCTTGACCTCAGCCTTCACCTTCTTCTTGGTTTGAGACAGGTTTTTATGTTGATCTCTGCTGAATACACTAGGGTGCCTGGCTCACAATCTTGATGGAATCCTGTCTCCACCTCCTGTCTCACTGTAGGGGTGCAGGAATAACAGACCTGTGTCCCACATCCAATGTTTGTGAGTGAGTTCTGGAGATCCACACATGTCCCCATACTTGTGTGGCAAGTACTTTACCCTCCAAGCCATCTCCCCAGCCTCTTCTCCATTTGTTTTTAATTATTATTTAATTCTGTCTTCCTCTTATGAGGAAATAAGATTTATAAAGGTAGACAGTTTTCATATATTTTGTTCACTGAGACATTGCCCATAGTAAATGTTCAATGAACACATGAGAACACAGGAATTTCTTCTGTATTTATTACCTTGCATGTGAGACTGTAACTATCTGTTGACTCTCCTGCTGCTGCTGCTGCTGCTGCTGCTTCTGCTGCTGCTGCTTCTGCTGCTGCTGCTGCAATGCATATTACTTTCTTCCTATAACCTCCACAAGCTGCCTGGCACACATCTGCTCAATATTTGTGGAATAGATGGAATAGATAAAACAAGACCAAGCTCACCCTGCCAATGAGGACACTAAGGTTACACACATTGCTGCAAATGTACACAGTAGGCAGATGGGAAGGTCACAGTCAGACTCTTGGTTTTCTGTGTCCCCAGTGTCTTGCCTCAGTCCTTCCCAGCTCTGCTATAGTTCATTAAAAGTCCATTGGGTTTCCAAGTATGCTGCACATTTCTTGAGACAAGGACAAAGCAGTGAGCTGCTTTGAAACTCCCAGAGTGCCCAAGCCAGTGCATGGCATCCATCACACTTATTCAAGAAATGTTTGTGGTTTGAGTGCTCAATAAAAAAAAATTATTGTTGTTAGCATTGTTTCCACTTTTAATGACAGAAATGATAATAACCTCCCAGCAGTCTGCTTTAAATAGGTTCAAGACACTGAAACACAATTTTAACAGTGTCTTTCATCAGCTCACTCCCCGGAGAGATAAAATGAGTTCATAATGAGATTCCTGCAATGAGTCAAAAAGCAGAAGGAAGGAATGCAGGGCTTGGCTGCAGTAGGCACAGATGCTTCGCTGCCATTTGGGAGTCCGTTTTCCCTTTGGTATTTAGAACTGGCCTCCGGCCATGGGGGACAGTCAGGAGCAGCAAGCCAATGCTGACCTGCCTTCTTTTTTCTGAGCATCATCCCTTCAGAGCCAAGCTATCTGCAGTGGGGAACTGGTAGGGAACAGATCGTTGACTCTGCATATCCTTTGCTACCAGCTCGTGGAAACCGGAATCTCTGAATCCCCCGCAGAATAGCACACTGACCAGTTGGCAGCAAGACAACAGGTTATTTCTTAGTAAGACATTGTTAGGAAGACTTTTTAAAAAGACACAATCTCACCTAGCCCTGCCTGGTTTTAAAATTGCTATCTAGCTCGGGATGACCTTGAACTCCTGATCCTCCTGCCTCCGTATTCCAAAGGCTGAGATGAAAGGCATGTACCACCACACTTGGTTTGTGAAGGCTCATTTCAAGTTTCTGGTGTGAGTGTGTCATAGTTGCTTGACTTGGAAGTGCAGGTTAACACTAGTGAGTTTTCAAGTTTCGGTGGTAAACATGTTAGTAATATAGACTGGCACGAAATGGTCTAACAAGAGCCAACAGGGGATAGCAAGGCCATTGGATGAGGTGAGGGAGCACACCATCCTTTCTTATCTACAACAAGCATATCACCAGGAAAAGGAACAGAAAACATACAGGAAAGTGTTGAGAGGCCACCCAGGTCCTCACCCAGGGACACTGAAGCCACTGCTCATGTTGAAAAGACTTCTAACAGGCCCCCTACTCTTTTGCGTCTGAAGTCCCTCAGGGATGATATGCAAAGACAAAATTTCACAATGCTGTCCTATCTAGGTGCTAATTGCCAGCCAACTTGACAGGATCTAGAACAGAGGTTCTCAACCTGAGTTCATGACCCCCTGAGGTAGCATATCAGGTATTTACATTATAATTCATAACTAGCATAATTACAGTTATGAAGTAGCAACAAAATAACTTTACGGTTGGGGGTCACCACAACATGAAGAACTGTATTAGGAGGTTGAGGCATTAGAAAGGTTGAGAACCACTTATTTAGAATCACCTAAGGGACAAGTTTCTGGGCGCATCAGTGAAGGATTAGCTACCTGATCTTAGTTAAGGTGGGAATGCCCACCCTAAGCATGCTTGGCTAGGGTCATGGACTGTATAAAAAGAAGAAAGCTGAGCACCAGCATTCCTCACTCTCTGCTTCCTGCTTCCTGACTGCAAATGCCATGTGACCAACTTCCTGTCACTGTGGTTGAGACTGCTTTCTCATTATGAACTGTATCCCCTCAAACTGTAAGCTAAGCACTTTCTCCACTAAGTTGATTTTTTTTTTCAGGTATCTTATCGCAGCAACAAAAATAACTGATGTAGGTGTACTCTTCAATTGGAGCATCCAAGGGTCGCCTTCATCTAAAATGCCTCCCCAACATAGATAAATGAATGCCCTCATTTCTGGAGCGCCCTGTGACTGTCATGTCCATTCTAGGTCTCATGTTTTAAGCCATGGAGCAACTTAACCTTCCTACCAGGGTGAAGAAGTTAGTTCCCCTGTGTGGGAGACCCTGTGCTTGCTCTTGGTACCTTCCCTGAGGTCACATCAGTATGTTATTACATCCCTTCTCACAAATAACACAATAATAAGCCATCAAAATAATTCAGACTCCAATGGACCAGTGATATGGCTCAGCAGAGGGGGTAAAGACACTTGTCATGTAAGATTGGTGGCCTGAGTTTGATCCTCAGAACCCACATAAAGGTGAAAAGATAGAACCAATTCCACAGAGTTGTCCTCTGACATTCAAGTGTGCTGTGAAATGTGCGCCCAGCCACACACAATGCACACATGCCAAACCCCCCCACACACACACACAATGGCAATTAAAAAAAAACTAAATGTAAAGTAACACTTCAAAAGCACCAACTGGTTGCTTAAACTTCACCAGTTTTCATGAAGAGACAGGGAAAAGTACTAACCTGACAGTTAAGTCACCAAATTTTCAGAAAGAGCCCCTGGAATTTCTTCTCAGTAACCAGTGGCCTGCCTGACATGCTGAACACACTCTACAGCTGTTCACCTTGCGCTTCTCCAAGCTTCTCCAATTTGCATCATGACAAAGAACTTGTCTAGGCATCCATCTTCCTTAGGAGAGAAAGGAACTGAAAATGGCAAGCGTTCCTCCTCTGTCACATGAAGTGAAGTGGATTGTTTACGTAAGTGTTGAGGGTGGGTGGAGGTACTGAGGCACTGAGTGACAAGCAATCCTTTGCTCTGGTCTTCTGGGTCAAGGGCTAAGATACTGGCTAAAATTGGACATGGTGGTACACAGCTGTAATTTCAATGCTCTAGAGGCAAATAAGGCAGGAAGATTATGTGTTCAAGGACAGCCTGGGCTGTGGAGTGAGATCGACACCAGCCTGGCCTATGTGGTGATACCTAGTCTTAAAACAAGACAAAATTCTGACTAGGAGTGCACATGGTCAACAACATCCTTTCCTGATCTCATAAGTAGAGTAACATCACCTCCTCTGCAGGGTAGGATTATTGATGAGAAAGCAGTAGACAGGATAATTATTAGTCCCAATGAAGTTACACTGTTTTGTCTAGAGATTCTGATACTTTTCCCAATCTCACGGCTTCTAGTGGTCTCTATTTGGAATCAATGTTTCTGCCACTCCTGCCCCACCATAGTGACTGAGGCAAGATCACCTCCAGACAACGGAATCCCTGGAGGTATGAACACATCACAAACTATGAGCACTCACGTTCAATCTATGCACTGCCTGCTCCCTCCCCCCCCATGCCTATCCTGTTTCTAAGAAAACATAGCATTGAAACTCCAAAGCATCCCTTTTCTATTCCTAGTCTAAATTTTCTTCACTGAGAATATTTTTTTTTCCTCAAGATTTCTAAGGAGAGTGTAGGGAATCGTAGCCACAATAGTAAATTGAATTACATTTGAGCATAAAAAGGCTGACTTGTAGGTGGAAGGGAAAAAAAGGTAGCAATGTATGATATCTTTTTTTTAATCAAAAATGTTTCTCAAAGGATATTTTACCCAATGAGTTTCCTATTAGCTTGACAGCAGATTTATTCACGCGCATGCCATGCAGAAAAAGACAAAACAGAGTGAATTAGATTGGGAGAATGTTGGTCCTCTCCGCTCTTTCAGATCTACAGGGAGATATGGTGCTGACAGCAGGAAGATGGACCTCTGCCTGGGCGATTGTTGCCTCTAAGAGAAAGAGAAACGAAACAATGATGGGCGGAACTTTCCTTGGATGTCACACTCTACTGCACAGACCTTCAAAAAGATGCTGGTTCTCAGGCTCATTTCCACAAAATTCATCTCAAAACTTTCGACACTCGGAACTACCTGTGCAAGATCCCCAAATGTCCTAGCGTTCAACGCAACTTTCAAAATCCCTTTCTAGACTGCCACTTTCATATTTGCTAGACCTGTTGATTCCACAACATGCCAACACAGGACTCCATCTGTCACAATGGCATGGTGCCCTTTCTGCAGGACAGCATGCCAATATCCACCAGCCCCAGTGCCAGCCAAAGTGGCATTAGCAACAATGCCCCGCATGACATAATAAACTTTATACTAATGCTGCAAGAAGGCCTTCCCGGGAAGGGCAGAAGCTGCCAAGTGAAGAAGACACTGCTGTAGAAGAAAGTCATGTGTGACTCAGCTCAACACGGACCCCAGTCCATGGGTGACATGAGTCTGTCTGTGTGGAGCTCTGCTCTGCGGATGGAAGCAATTCTTCCTCAACAGGGAACCTCAGAGTGTGGACAGAGTACTCACTGGAGAGACCTGGCTGCAGCCAGAACACCCAGACAGCAATCAAACATTCTAGTGTGCCAGAGACGGGGGCTTCTTGGCATGCAGGGTTTTCTATATCAAAAACCAGAGTCTCAGACAAACTAGAAGAACTGACCACCTCGCTGCATCTCTATCCGGGGCCCCACCAGGCAATTCCTTCCTGTCTTGTGTCTCTATCCAGCTTTGTTTCCATTTCCACTTTCATGTGGGGATTTTGACATCTGCACCCTAGTACAATCTCCTCCACTAGAGTGGAGGTTGAACACATTCACTCATTTCTAAGAATAAAGCAGAAATAAAGGAATGTCACTTCTAAGATTATCTTAGAGAAAAGGTTGTGACTTCTCCCCTGGCCTCTCCCCTCCCCTCCCCTGCCCTCCCCTGCCCTCCCCTCCCCTCTCTTCTCACTAATTCTCTTGTTCCTACCTTCGCTTTTCCCATCTGCTGTCTTCCCTTCTCCTCTCTGAAGGCAGCCAGTTTTCATATGGAGATCATCTCTATGGAGAAGACCATATGGCAAGGAACTGATGTCTCCATAAAAGTAGAGGGAGAGGAGAGAGAGAGACACAAGAATAATGCGGGGGTGGGTGGGTGGGAATATCATGTTTTCTTTCATATGTAGAATCTAAACGTGTGTGTGTGTGTGTGTGTGTGTGTGTGTGTGTGTGTGTGTGTGTGTGTGTGAAATGTTGTGGTGGAACCTATTGTTTCATATGCCAACTTAAAAATATAAACATGGGAACATGATGTCTTCAGACAACAATCAGCAAGGATCCGAGCCTGCCATACACACAGGACTAGGCTCTGGAGCAGATTATGCCTCTGTTAACCTTGAGATGGCAGTAACCTCACCTGGACCAGAGAGCCCTTGAGATCCAAGTCTGTGCACCCAGCCCAGGCTTGCCTGGGTTTGTCATCCTTAGAAACTGTGAGGCAAGAAAAACATGTTCAAAGTTAGTACATACTGCATTTACACACAGAAGTAGATACAACTTTAAACTGTGTAGATAGATACAGGACCTCAGTTAAGAAGCACTGGGCTCTGGGAGATCAATGCTCCAGTCTGGCTATTTGACAGGTGAGAAATCTGAGCTTAAAGGAGGCCTTGTGACATGTTATCCAGCTGGTTAACAAGCACCACATGTGGGTCCTGGCTTATCTGACTCCTGTTTTGTGGGAGATATGTTTAGAGCTGCCACTCTGGGTGGCAAACGCAGTGCCCCAGTTCTCTGTGCCTGGGTGCCAGACTCCTCTGAGCTGACTCTGTTTGCGGTGCACAGACAACTCTTAGACACCATGTCTTTTCAGTCAGCAAGCCTTAGCGGGCTGGATATCATGTACATGGACTGGAAGCGAACCCTCTCGTGTTTGACGTCTTTCAAAGTGATCCTATTTCTCTGAAATCTTATGGGGAGAGAATTTATCTCGAGTTTCGTCACAGCACTGAAAAATTTGATACAAATCTTTTCTGCATCATCTGTAAACACTGGATTTCTCCCAGCTTTGACAATCAGGCAGTATCTTATCAGGTCTGCAGATCATTCCAACTAAATGTAACAAATATTCCTACACCTAAAACTAAATGTAACAAATACTCCTAAAACACCTATACCTTCAAGGAGAACTAGTGTGGCAGATGGCAGGGATAGGAGAAGTTATATCACATAGCTATTATCCCAAGAAGGATTTCTGTATGGAAATAAACATACTTATGTTGAGTAAAAAGGACCTACCTACCTATGTTGTAATGCTTGATGTCCTTTATTTTAATAAGAGCTGAGAAAATGACATGATGTTAAAGAAGGTTTATTCTGAATAGTGGACATATGGCTGCTATACTATTTCCTTTTAAAAGCTATAATGCTGCCGCTGAGGCCTGGGCCAATCTGAGTGGCTTGTACTGCCACCTGGGACAATGGTGACATCTAGACCCAGTGGCTGCCAACCACTGTTTTCTTTTGTGGTGGCACTGCAGGGATGAGGGGAAGATATGGGGGAAACCAGAAGGTAAGCGGAATTGGGGTGCATGACGTGAAACTCCCAAAGAATCAATACAGAAGGTTTTTTTTTTTTTTTGGTTTTTTTGAAGTTATAATGATAGGGCCAGTGAAATGGCTAAGTGAGTAAAGGCATTTGCTGCCAAGTCTGATGATCTTAGTTTGATCCCCTTGACCGACAAGGGTGGAAGGAGAGAATTAGTTCCAGCAAGTTGTCCTCTGACCTCCACACATGTGATATGGCATGTGTGCATGCATGCACATGCACATGCTCACATAATAAATGTAATAAAAATTTTAAGTTCACTATAGTTTAATAATATATAATTTACAATATCTATTACAACATTTTAGGTAATCTATATATAGATTGGAGATATGACTCATTGGTTAAGGCTGTATACTGCTCTTGCAGAGGACCTGAGTTCTGTTCCAACACCTTCTTGAGTGGCTAACAATCTCCTATTACTCTAGCTCCAGAGGATCTGATGCCCTTCTCTGGCCTCTGTGGACACTTGTGTTCATGTGCGTATACCTCCCCTCCCCACAAACACACACACATATACATAATTAAAAATAAAATAAACCAGCCAAGCAGTGGTTGTGCACACCTCTAATCCCAGAACTTGAGAGGCAGAGGCAGGTGGATCTCAGAATTCAAGGCCAGCCTGAGCTACAGAGCGAGATCCAGAACAGTCAGAGCCACTCAGAGAAACCCTGTCTCAAATAAATAAATACATAAATAAATAAACAAACAAACAAATAAATAAATAAAAATTTAAAATATGTATATTATATATAATAGGCATCGTGTTTACTAAAGGTTTTTTCAAATTAAAAGTATCTTAGCTTAATGATTGATAATATCTAAGATACTTAACCAACACTTGACACAAATATCTCATTAAATCTTCCCACCAACTCTCTAAGGAAAAGATTGTTTCTTTCTCTTTTCTCTTGAAGTTCAGAAAGAAAGAATAATTTGTTTAAATTCACCCAGCTACCAAGTGGAAGTTGCATCTAGTTCTGTCATATTCTAAAACCAGAGATCTCTATATTTAAGTTTTGACTCTCACCCACTAGAATTGTGTGTGGGTGCAGAAATAAGATATATGTGTAAGTGGAGACAATTTTGGAACATTTGATATAGTAAATACTTATCACTAGAAGTCAAATTTGTGCTAGGGAGTTATCAGTCAGGAGAGTTAGAAATCCACACTAGCTAATCTAGTGGAAAAAGGCTTTGTTGTGTGAATTCCTTCCATTCAGCCAATGGCTTTGGGGTACAAGCCATAGGGAGTGGCTTTGTCTGCATACATACGTGACTCCTTAAGAGCTGAGAGAGAGGAGTTGATCTCTCTCTTGGGTGGCCAGGACTGGGTCAAGAAGCGTGGAGCAGCTTGCAGTTAGTCCCCATCCCCATCCTACTCCCCCTAACCCCCATTCCCCCAACCTCACCCCCCAACCCCCGACAGGACTGGACCAGCAAGATCAGCAGCAGTGTCTTCCTTGTTGTGTATTAGTGAGTCTGTATCCCCATCCTACCCTCTTAATAAATTAATACTAGACCTCTGTGGATTGTCACATTACTTTGTGAAACAGGTTCATTCATTTACTCAACTACCCTTTTCTGATCCCTGGCCATGTGCTAGAAAGGAGCTGAGTGATACGGTGCTAGAGTAGATAACACAGGACACAGTATGCCTCAAAGGAATGGTGGGGATGGATGGATGGACGGTTGTAGTGCATAAACAAGGCAATTTCATATATGAAGGACACTATAAGAAAAATTAAAATGGAATTTAAGAATAACAGAGAAGAGGGGCCTGAGTGACTGGCTTAGGAACCTCGTAAATTAAAATTTGAGACCAGGTTTCCTTTCTGCCTCTCTGACAGTGAGGACTCATGACTCGGGGACCCTAAGTTATAATCAGCGAGGTTTGTGGGAATGACATTAATATTCAAGGATGACCAACTATGTCAGCAAGAAAACTGTATTTTTCTATACATCTAGCCTCACTAATATTTGGATGGTTAGGGATGGGCAGTGGGGAGCTGGCAGAGCACATGCAATGTGGTCATGATGACAGCAGCAAACAAATCATGTGACTGGGCAACAGAAAGCAAGGCAGGTAGGGGCTGGCACAGGAGGCAGGCTGGAACTTAGGGACAGAGTATTTCAGACAGACAAGAAAGAGCTAGACTTTTAGAAGCCAGCATGGGGCCTTGGATCCAAATCAGAATCACAGTAATGGTACAAGAGAAGAAAATGATGAAGAGATATTTTGAGTGGCTGACTGTAAACAGAATATGGGATAGATAGAATGGAGACATTCATGAGGCCAGAAAACCTCCCAGGAGTCCAAACAGTCCTGTACTTCCTAACACTGCAAGCAACGAAGAGATGCATGACCCACAGCATCCCCATAAGACCATAGCAGGGCTGGAAAATCCCCATCAACTATCGGCATAGTAGACATCCCAATGCTGTAGCACAATGCACTATTCACGTGTGCATGATGAGGCTGGTCCAAGTGATCCTACTGCCAATATTTTTCTATGCCAGTTACATAGAAGAATGACATAAACAGTTACATTCATAACACTTGAAATGCTAATAAATGACCACATCACTGGTTTGTGCCTTTCCCATACTCCTACTTATTGTAAAATAGTATGTCGTGTTATACCACACACCTGTTTTTCCAATCCCTTCATTGCATCAAGAGAGCACATTGAGTGAATGACTCCAACTATCTAGGTATGTATAACTACACTTGACATGGGCTACATAACAATGGGATTGCCTAACAAGTTTTTCAGAACGAATTCTGATCTACACAGGCCATGGGAAACTTCTGTCTAAAAAAGCAGGAACTGAGGCTAGGGATGTAGTTCAATTGATGAGTACTTGTCTCACATGCATGGATCCTCTAGTTCCATCCCCAATTCTACATAAACCTGGTCATGCTGGTACATGACTGTAATCCCAGCATTTAGAAAGTAGAAGCAGGAGACATTGTCTGAAAAAAAATAAATAAAAGGCAAGAACAAAGAATGGAAGTTACATCTAAGAAACAGTACAATGAAAGAATCCACAGTTGAGCCCTAAGAACAAAGATCTGGTGTAGAAACTATGCAAGCTCTCAGTTGGAGATGGCAGCCTTGTTTTTGCCCAACACTTCTGGAGGATTGGACTGTTCTGGTTGGTTGTACTTGAACAGATTGTGAACATGATCTCTCCAACTTTTTGGTTTTGGACTCAATGGAGAGTTTATCTGAAGTATTTAGCTGGCTACGTGGGAGGGCTGTGCGTAGGACTAAAGCTTCCGGGGGCAGAGCTCCTGCACAGATGGGGATTTTGCAGAGCACAGATCATAATCAACCTCAGCATTTAGAAGATTTCCTTTCTCACTAAAACTGTTCTACCCTTTCAGAAATAACCAAAAACTTGTGCCATATGCCTCAAATATCACTAATTCTTCAGTAGTTTCCAAAGATATTTAAACTACTATTGCTCTTAAGTCCTATGATTAACACTTCATTTACCAGCCTACAGATATATAATATACACATATATGTACATATTTACTAGATTCTCTTTTCAAAGCATGGAGATTTGCCTGTTATCTCAGATGAAAACAAGGAAAGATAAAGAGAGGTGAAATTTATAATAGAATGTAAGAATGCTACTCTACCTGTCTCAGAGTTGGGCTCAGGTTCCCTAACTCATTGGTACAAAACACTCTTAAATTCTAACTGCACTGCTAGGTCCTGTATACATGCAAGCCAAGCAGAGGGACTTGGAAAGATTGAGCAATATTGACCCAGATCCTGCTAATATACCGAATGGGTGTAGAGGGCAAGAGCTGGGATTCAGTTGGAAAGGACCACAGTGTTTGCTCGCTCACTCACTCCCTCACAGACCTTCCCCACACTGTGCTGCTAGGCTCACTTCTTGGCTTTTCCACGTCAATGCCCACTCATTCATCTTCCAACTTCCCACCCTATCTTCCATTGTCTTCAATCTCTCTCTAGTTCCTAGGTTCCAGATAGAAAGTTCTAGAAATGAATACCTCCTCATTCCTGAACCAGGGGTGCAACCTCCAATGGGGAATGGTTAGGAGCCGGTACCTGAGTTGTCTCAAGTCACTTGCCCTTTGGGTTCAATAAATTCAAGTCATATGTTTTTAACTCTAAGTGTTTCACGACAGGATAGCAATCTAGACTTCCTAATGCCTTCATTATAACACTTTGTTTGTTTGTTTGTTTGTTTACAATATGGTCTTGCTAACACCCATATTAGCCTTGATCTCACAGTGATGCTCCTGTTTCAGCTACCCAAGAGGGCTAGGGTTACAGGTGTTCACTACCACGTAGCTAGAGTTTTCCTGCTTGGCCCACAGTCAGGAAAAATGTCTCTCACCCGCCAGTCCCACAGCCGCTCAGACCCAACCAAGTAAACACAGAGACTTATATTGCTTACAAACTGTATGGCCATACCAGGCTTCTTGCTAACTGTTCTTATATCTTAAATTAATCCATTTCTATAAATCTATACCTTCCCACGTGGCTCGTGGCTTACCGGCATCTTCACCTGCTGTTTGTCATCGCGGTGGCTGGCAGTGTCTCTGACTCAGCCTTCCACTTCCCAGCATTCTTCTCCTCCTTGTCCCACCTATACTTCCTCCTGTCTGGCTACTGGCCAATCAGTGTTTTATTTACTAACCAATCAGAGCAACACATTTGCCATACAGAACATCCCACAGCACTACCATGCCTGATTATCCTCATAACAATGTATTTTGGGTTTATAGGCATTCCCTTCCCCTTCTTATTTCATGGTTTCTCTCCCCATTCAATGTACCTGTGATTCTCCAACCAGATTAATTGCTTGTATTTAGTACTTGCCTGTAGAAATCAAATGGAGGCCTAAGGGGAAATCTTTCTCTAGCTGCTGGAATTCAAGGCATGCAGGAAATGCTACCTACAAAATCATCTAAAGGTAACCTCATCGGAGAGGTTTTCATGGTGGTGAAAATCAGGGCACCATCCAACTTGGCTCTGGTGTATTGCCATCTATGTATAGTTGAGTTGGATGGACCAAGGTCTTGTTTACAGCTTTTGTGTTAATTCACATGGCTAATTGTATTCTGTAAATTCCCTTTCTTCCACTGTGGTTCTAAGGTTGGTGTCGGCCTAAGCTAGTCTCATTGGTTAAGAAGCTGGCGTCTCTTTTCCTAACCTCTGAAAGCCTATGACAGACACTTCTTCCTGGAATTTTCTAAGAGGGACATTTCAATAGAAGTTATTGTATATGCAAAGTATACAGTGAAATCTGGGTATAGTAGTACACAACTGTAATCCCAGGAAGCTGAGGCAGGAGGATCACGTGTTTAAAGTCAGACTAGGTAATATAGAAAGATATTGTCTCAGAAAAAATTACATAAATAAAAATATAATACATAATATGATAGTTTGATATACACAGTGAAATGATTGTTGGAGTCAAGCTAATTATTGTATGCAAAGTCCACACCAAGCAAATTTCCAATATGTAATACAACGTTAACAGAGTCCTCACACTGTCCATTGGATCTCCTGACTCGCTTCACCAACATCACTGCAACTTTGCACCCTTTGACCTCCAGCTCCATATTTCATAAGAGAGTGTTTTTGATCACTGATTCCATTTCTTTAAAGCTTCTAGGACCATCTCGAATTTTTAAAGCTTTTTTTCCAGTTAGATTTTTCAAAATACTATCTTATTAATTGCCATCTTTTTTCCCACTTTTAAAAATTGAAGTCTAATTTACATAGCAAAAAATTCACCCTTTTGAAGTGTACAATTTAGCAGTTTTCAGTATATTCATAAGGTTGTTCATCCATCATCACTATATAATTTTAGAACATTTTCATCAGTCTCTAAAGGCAAGCAAGCACCCATTAGCAGTCATTCCCTATTCTCCTCCTTCCTCCAAACCGTGGCAGTCATTAATCTGGGTGCTACCTCTGTGAAGTCACCTACTGTAGGCATTTCATATAGATCGATTTGTGTCATATGTGGCCTTTTGTGCCTGACTTAGCATAACGTTTTCAAAGTTCACCGATGTGGCACGTGCCAGCACTTCTTTCCTCATTGTGTCTGAACAGCTCATTTATTATTTATCTGCTCATTGGTGGGTTGGCTCCAGTATTGGGCTGTTTTGTGTGAACATGTTAGGAAAAGGACATGAGCAGCAGAGCTGGGAGAAAAGAGCCCCAAAAGACAACCAAAATGCTTTGTTCCTGTTTGTACAGCCTGGCAAGCCATTGTAAAACCCTGGCCCCAGCTTTCATGATCAAACCTCAATTAAAAAAATAAAAGAAGCCGGGCGGTGGTGGCGCAAACCTTTAATCCCAGCACTCGGGAGGCAGAGCCAGGCAGATCTCTGTGAGTTCGAGGCCAGCCTGGGCTAGCAAGTGAGTTCCAGGAAAAAGGCGCAAAGCTACACAGAGAAACCCTGTCTCAAAAAAAACCAAAAAAAAAATAAAAAAATAAAAAATAAAAAAATAAAAGAAAATAAAAGAAAAATAAAGCACCTTAACGCTGGGATGGCAGATTGCCTTAACCAACTGAGAGCTCAGTCATGGGACCCTGTGCAGCTGGATTTTGGAAGCTCTGTCTCCTAAAGGCCCTTGTGTGGCTAAAAGACCTGACGCAGATGGATTATTCCTGCTATACCAAAAACTAAAGAACCAGAGCATTTTCTCACACATGTGTACTTACAAAGTACGGGCTTTTCTAGAGGATCTTGGGAAGATTCACCATGACTTGGGAAGGAAAAAAAAATTGTCTTAGGGTTACTATTACTGTGATGAAACTCCATGACCAAAGGAAATTGGGGAAGAAAGGGTTTATTTGGCTTATACTTCCATATTGTTGTTCATCACTGAGGGAAGTCAGGACAGGAACTTATACAGGGCAGGATAATGGAGGAAGGAGCTAAAGTTGAAGCCATCAAGGGGTGCTGCTCACTGACTTGCTCCTTGTGACTTGCTCAGTCTGCTTTTTTATAGAACCCAGGACCGCCAGCACAGAGTGGCAACACTTGTAATGGGCCAGGTCCTCCACCATCAATCACTAATTAAGAAAATGCCTTATAACCAGATCTTACGGGGACATTTTGTCACTTGAGGCTCCCTCCTCTCTGATGACACTAGCTTGTGTCAAGTTGACATCAAACTAGCCAGCATAAAGGTTACTTTACCAGCTCATGAGTACACCATTGGCCTCACAAAAACTTTCAGTTCCCCAGCATAGAATCTACCTGTGCTTTCTATTTTCATCTTCCTTCAGGTACCCATTGATACATATTTGAGGCCTCTTGAAGTATTCACAATTCACTGAAACTCCTTTTATTAAAATTGTTTTGTGCCAGGCAGTGATGCTGCACGCCTTTAATCCCAGCACTTGGGAGGCAGAGGCAGGCGGATCTCTGTGAGTTCAAGGCCAGCCTGGTCTCCAAAGCAAGTTCCAGGAAAGGCGCAAAGCTACACAGAGAAACCTTGTCTTGAAAAAAACTAACTAACTAACTAAATAAATAAAATTGTTTTGTTTCTTTTGAGCACTTTCAGGTGTTTTTAGTCTTTGAGTTTACTAATCTTTTTTTCTACAAAGCTCCATCTGTGTTAATCCATCTACTGTGTCTTTAATCTGACACACTGTAATTCTCATACCCAGTTCAACTTGTTTTTTAAAGTATCTTTGTAAAATCTAGAGAGATGGCTCAAGCTGTTAAGAGTTCTTGCTGCTCTTGTAGAAGATGGCTGTTAGATTCCTGACACCCACATTGAGAGGCTCACAACTACCTGTAGCTCCAGCTCCAAGAAATTTGATGTCCTCCTCTGGCTTCCACATATACCCACAAGCATGTGTGCATACATACACATGCACACACGCGCACACACACACACACACACACACACACACACACACACACACACACCTTTCTTAAAAATTAAGTATATTCATATTTATACTAGCTGCTTTAATATCATTGCTAATTTTATTATCTCAATCAATTGTCAGTTTCAAGTTATAGATACTTTTGGTCCTTATTCTGTATCCTTTTTTCTCTTCAAGCCTAGTAATTTTAAATTATACAGCAGATATTGTGAATTTTACCTTGCTGTATGCTAAATAGTTTTGTATTGCTGTAAATATTTTTGAGTTTTGCTTTGTTATGAAGGAACATTTGACCTTTCTGATCTTGCTTTAGGATTATTGCAATATTTAGTCAATCACTAATGATGCCTCATTCATGAAGCAGACCTTTCTAAGTTCTCTATCCGGGTATCTCTGGTTCAGGTTTCTGTTCTGACTTGAGGGAAAACAGATGCTACGTAGTCTCAGTCCTCTGACAGCCATATCCTGTCATCTTATTTTTCTCAGATCACTTCTGCAGATGCATGGGCTTGTCAGCTGGTCTGCTGAATATTCAAGTATGTTCTAGAGAGCTCCAGAACTCTGTGTTAGCGCTTCCCTCCCAGTACTGTGCCTGTCTTGCAGACGGGAGCCATCTTTGTCTCCCCAGACTCGGAACTCTATTTCTTCCACTTAGGGCCTCACTGACCTCAGCTCCCTCATGAGCAAACTGGGAACTCTGGAGATGCTAAGTTAGGGCAGCTGCATATCCTACCTCCTTGGTTTCCCGTCTGGCATGGATGACCATTCTTTGTTGTCCATGACGTGAAAGCAGCTGTTTCAAACACTTTATTATTATTTTTTTTTGTCCAGACATCTATAATTGGTCCATGCTATTATATCTTGTTTGGAAGCAAAGTTCTACCCTTTTGCTTTTAAAAAAGATGTACATATGTGTGTGTTCCTGTGTAGGGGTACAGGTGTGTGTGGGGACTTATGCATGCGTGTGCACATTTACATGTGTCTGAATACATGAGGCAGCCAGTAGAAAACCTCAGATGTCATCCTTAGGGATGACATCTATCTCCTCATGAGACATGGTTTATCATTGGCCTGGAGCTCACCATTTAGTCTAGACTGGCTGGCTGACCATTGAGCCCCAGAGATGTTTCTGTCTTTGGCCCTCCAGTTCTAGTATTACAAGGAGTTCTGGGGATTGAATCAGATCCTCACTCTTACAAGGCAAATACTTCACTGACTGAGTTGTCTTTTCAACAGGCTTTAATCTTTCTGTAGTCTCTTCTACATACACTGTATACTCTCTGTGTGTGTCGCTTGTTGCTTTTGTTGCTGTTTGGTTTGTTTCATTCATCTTTCTGCTGTTGTTTTTTTTTTTAAAGACAATTTCTCAGTGTAGCCCTCCCTGGCTGCCCTAGAACTCACTCTGTAGACCAGGCTGACCTCCATCTTACAGCAATCTGCCTGCCTCTGCCTCCTGAGGCTGGGATTAAAGGTGTGCATCACTGTTGAAACAATGTCCAAGAATGGAGTCATTCGAAGGGAATTCTGGGTGCTTGTGAGAAAACTCCAAGAAAACAAGACAAGAGTGTTATGACTTCAGTTTCTTCAAAAAAGCAGTGAATTGTTCTTGGATTATGCTTTGTACCCCTCCCAGGTGTAGTGAACAGGAGTGAGTTTACTTCACATTATTCACTACAACTGGCTATTGTTATTTGTTTATATACCTCTGTGGAAAAACATGCTTTTGCTATGTGCAGCTTGTCCTTATGATTGTACTTTACTCATGTGATTTTTCTAAATTGTCAGAGTATAAATTATCTGATGCTCTGAATAAAGTTGGCTATTGAATGAGACTTTACTCTGCCTCATTTTTAGGCTCCATTCTTCCGGGTCACTCCATTTATAACACTCCATTTAGGTCATTTAGATCTAGCTTTAAAGTCCTTAGGTTTTAGTTGGAAGCGTTAGTCCTTATCTATTAAGCAATTACTCAAATACTCAGATTTCTCTCTACCACATCAATTTCATTTTATTTATTTACTTTGCAGAATTGGGTTTGAACCCAGGGCCTCATGCACTCTACGCAAACATCCCACCTCTGGACTAAATTCTCATCCCCACTCCCCACGTTGATTTTCCTCCTTCCACTTTCGCTTTCCTTCCATTTGATCACTGTTCGTTTTCCTCGTGTCTCATGGACCATATTGGAAGTTATTGGGGTATCTAACCTGGTAATAAATACACCAAGCAAGATTCAGAATTAGGAAAAGCTCGGAATTCAGGTGTCATATGCAATGATAATGGGCTGCTGAGAAGAGAAATTCAGAAATGAGAGGTATCCAATGTGGCTACTAAGGAAATTGTAATTAATGATGGGGGTAGGAATGAGCTAAAAAGAATAACTTCTTATGATCATCCAATATTCTGGTGGAGAGGTAAAACTGCAATTACTACTGTTATTTTAATTATTCCTACATGCCTTATGGGGCCAGAAAGCAATAAGATTCCAGAGATGATGGGAGGTAATGTCTAATAATTGAAGCTATCTGAATCTCCTTCTTTGCCTAAATAAAAAAATTAAGTCCTTGGGATAATAATAATAATAACAACAACAGAGTAGCTACCTATTTTTGAATATATAATAATGTTCAGCGTGGTTTTACAAGGTTCTCACATTAAATTCCCCAAACAGTATTTTTTACACGGTGTGTGCCACTGTACACAACTTCGTATTCCCTCAGTTTCAGCTCGTTGCTAATCTAGCTGGTACTGAAGTGTGCAGGCCTGTGACTCCAGTCAGATCCATACAGATGCTCTCCATCAAGGCCCGCCTCTAGTTCCTGCCTCTTATTTGGTGACCTTGAACTTCTTTGTTGAAGCCATTATAAGAGAATGGTTCTATAAAGTTCCCACATATGTCATCTGGGTAGGTATACTCCAGGCTTGGAAAAATCATTACGCACGGGTTCTCTGACCTGCAGAGAGATTCAGTGATAGGAAGGATGAGGTACAAGCTCTTCACTGCCCTTGCCTCATATTTCTAATCAAGATCATAAAGTAATTGTGCATTAGAAGGAACTGTAGAGATGAATGCTGCCATTAAAAGCTTCAGTGATACTGGGGTTGTGGTCCCCATAATGACTCCCTTCAGTTCATCAGTCTGGCTGTTGTAAACAATAACACCAGCAACAAGAGAGAGAGAGCATGGTGCATGACAGTCATAAATTCACTCAGGTGGCAGCCCCGAGAGCAGCTGTCTCGCCAGCTGTCCTGTCTTGATGGAAGTCGATCATCACAGATGCTAGCTCTTTGTATGTGGCTATTGATCTGGCAAATGTCTTCTTCTCCTTCCGTATAGGTGTGGGGATGATCAAAATCAGTCTGATTTGATGTGAGACAGACAGAGATGTCTTCATTGTCTTGCCCTAAGGGTATATTAATTTTCCTGTTCCCCAACTCAATAAAATGTGCAGGGACTTGGTCATGTGGCTATCTCAGCAGAATGTTAACAGTGTCCTTCTAATGGGACTGGGTGAGAATGGATTTGCCAATGTCCTGACTGTTTTGTTTTGTTTGTGGTTGGTTGTTTTTTGTTGTTGTTGCTGTTGTTGTTTGTTTGTTTTGTCAACTTGACACAAGCTTGTGTCATCTGGGAAGAGAAATCTCTAGGAAGTGAAAATGCTTCCATCATATTGGCATGTAGGCAAGTCTTTGGGACATTTTCCTGATTAATGACCAAGGTGAGAGGTCCTGGCCTACTGTAGTAGTGCTGTCCTGGGCAGGTGGTTCTGAGCTATGTAAGAAAGCAGGCTGAGAAAGCCATGGGATACAGCACTCTTCCATGCCTTCTGAGTCATTCCGTTCTTGCCTCCAGGTTCCCATCTTGAGCTCTTGCCCTGACTTCCTTCCATGGTGGACTTCAACTGTAAGCTGAGACAAGCCCTTTTCTCCTCAGGTCACTTTTGATCATGGTCTTATTCAGAGCAGAAGAAACTAAAGTAGGGTAGTTAGTACCCTGGGTGTTCTTGCAGGTGAGCCAGTTTGCAGAGAGAAACCCGATGGTAGCTCAGATAGCACGCACTAACAAAAGTTTCAATTAATAAAACTAGAAATGTATTGTTGAAAAATTTAAACACACACACGAAGCAGGCAGAGTAATATAATAAATGGGCCACATGTCTTTTACCTAGTTTCAACAATGGCCAACCCACAGCCAATAGTTTCCAAGTAGAATTTCACTCTCCCTTTCCTGTGTTGTTTTGAATGAGTCTCAGATATATCTTTTTATTAAAAATATTATATGTGTATTTTTGTCTTAGTCACTTGTCTATTGCTGTGATAAAAGACCATGATCAATACAACCAATAAGAGAAAGCATTTAATTTAGGGCTTACAGTTTCAGAGAGTTAGAGTTAATGATTCCAGAGTAAAAGAATGGCATCAGGAACATCAGAGAGCCCACAATTTGATCCTCAAGTTGGAGACAGAGAGAGAGAGAGAGAGAGAGAGAGAGAGAGAGAGAGAGAGAGAGAGAACACACACCTATACTGAGAAAGGCATGAGTCCTTTGTAACCTCAAAGCCTGCCCCCAGTGACACACCTTCTCCAACAAGGCCACACCTTCTAATCCTTCCCAAACAGTTTCACCAACAGGGGATCAAGAATTCAAATATATGAGCCTACAGGGGCCATTCTTATTCAGATCACCACAGTCTTTAAAAGATAAAACTTTTGGAGACACACCTGATGTGGAGACACACATCTAAAAATGCCAAATCATGGCCAGGTGGTAGTGGCACATGCCTTTAATCCCAGCACTCAGGAGGCAGAAGTAGGCAGATCTCTGTGAGTTTGAGGCCAATTTGGTCTACACAGTGTGTTCCAGGACATCCAGGGCTACACAGAGAAACCCTGTCTTGAAAAACCAAAAACAAATCCAAACAAAACACAAAACAACAATAAAAAATTAAATCATTCTTTAACATACCACATAGTTAATCTTTCAGATTTCCATTTGTCTTATGTATTAACTTTTTAAAGGAGGCCATTTGAATGTATGACTAAAACTCACACATTGCAATCTGTTTTTAAAGTCTTTGTGGCAGCAAGATGGCTCAGCAGGGTAAGACACTTGTTATCAAGTCTGATGACCTGAGTTTGATCCCCAAGACCCACATGGGGAATGAGAGAATCAATTCCCATAAGTTGTTCTCAAATTTCCACAAGTGTGCTGTGGCTCATTCAAACACACACACACACACACACACACACACACACACACACACACACACGTGTAATTGTCTCCTTCCATCTCTTTGAAGTTTTCTTTTACCCTTGAAATTGATTTGTGACAGCAACTGTGTCATTTCCCATGTAGGTTAGAATAGTAGTTACATCTCTGAGGTAACTTTTGACATGCTCCTCTGTCTCCTCCAGGTATGTAGTTGGTGGGGAAATTTGTAGAAGGTCTGGAATATCTTGGAGCACATCTCTATGATAATTTTTAGTCCCTTGTAGCATCTGTAATGAAAGAAGCACAGCGTTCAACGAATCTTTGGTTGATCATGCACTTGGACCAGTTTAGCATGTGCCCAGAGAGGCCTCCATTTTCAAGTGTGATCCTGATACACAGTTTGGATCTTGAATGTCTCCTAAAATCCCATGTATTCAAGGCTTAGTACTAAGGGTGGCACCCTTGGGAGGCATTGGAACTTTTAAGAAGTGGGACCTTATAGGAAGGCCCTGCATCACCAGGAGAAATGCTTGGAGAGGTGCATGGGACCCTAGATCTTTTTCTATTTTTCTTTCACTTCCAGACATGAGGTGAGCAGTTTGCTTCACCAGACTCTTCCACTGCGACATACTTACTGCCCTGCTACAAGCCCAGGGCAACAGGGCTAATCAGACTGTAAACTCCAAATTCTGAGCTAGAATACACCTTTTCTCTTTATAAGATAATTACCTTGACTATTTTTTCATAGTGACAGAAAGCTGACTGATTCAGATCTAAAACAGAAAAGGAAGTGGGACAAACCACTTTGCACTTGGGTTATGTGACCTGTCAGGCTCAATTGTCCCGAGGAGATTCCTAGTAGATAGGAATGCAGTTTCTGACAAGTTTTAATCTATGTTCTGTTACATGGCTCAGTTACCTCTCCTCTGTACTGTATGTCTGACTTGGTCCGTGTCTCACTGGCATCTCCATTGCTCCTCCATTCATCCCTCTGACTCCTTCTCTTTGCCCAGAGGTCCCGTCTATTCTCTCCTGCCTAGCTATTGACCATTCAGCTTTTTATTACACCCATCATAGCAATACATCTTCACACAATGTACAAATATCCCTCAACAGGCAAGCCCTGACGTGAGGATTAGAGTAGCTTTCTGGAGCAAGACCATGACCTCTAAAGCAGAGAATTATGGTCTTTTTGATAAATAATACCTAGGATGTTCCTCAACTACAGTACAGTTCTAACACCTGGAGCACAAAGTAACTATGAGATCCCAAATACCATTCTGAACTCACTGCAACCAGAACCATCAGATCATAACATCAGTTCCCAGCATCAGTCCGCTAACTGTTTCAGAGAGCATAGGGTAATGCGAGAGCAGATGTACCATGCACAAATAAGATGTGTGATCCATTGACCCTGCTCCAAGATCACATACTCCAGTTGTATCGACATCTCTCTTCTATTCACAGCATGTCTGTATGGGGTAGGAGTTTTCTACCAAAGAAAAGGGAAAGAAACAATTTCTTCATAGACACAGTGTACTGTATGTTGGTGTTTATCAAAAATAGATCTTATAAAGGACAATATTGAAAAGAAAAAAATTCCCTAGTTGATAAAGCAGGGAGCCACAACCCACTTAATCATTCTGTTTTAATGGAAGTGGTGTCAAGCATGAGTTTACAGAGTCCTTAACAATGGAGAATGCCTTGGCAGTTCATGAGCAGCTTGAAAGTGCTGAGTGTAGAGTTTTCCTGCCTGGCCCACGGTCAGGGCAAATCTCTCTCACCTGCCAGTCCCACAGCCGCTCAGACCCGACCAAGTAAACACAGAGACTTATATTGGTTACAAACTGTATGGCCGTGGCAGGCTTCTTGCTAACTGTTCTTACAGCTTAAATTAATCCATTTCTATAAATCTATACCTTGCCATGTGGCTCGTGGCTTACCGGCATCTTCACATACTGTTTGTCATTGTGGCGGCTGGCAGTGTCCCTGACTCAGCCTTCCACTTCCCAGCTTTATTCTCCTCCTTGCCCCGCCTATACTTCCTGCCTGGCCACTGGCCAATCAGTGATTTATTGATTAATCAGCAACACATTTGCCATACAGAACATCCCACAGCAGCTGAGACTACGTGATATGAGAAAAAAAAATGTCTGGTCAAGGGGCATGTGGATAGATGCCTGAAGTGAGAACAAGCTTGCCCATCTGTGACTCTCATACTGATGCCCATTCAGGAACATCTCTTGCAGAGGAAGGTCTTACCAGCCAGGCAGATGGGCAGGATGACTCAGGATAGAGGTAAGCCTGCTTCATTCCTAAGACTTTTCAGGGGTGGCATAATGAAGTTTTAAATGATCACTACAGTAGGAGAGATGAGACTATTTGTGGGTCCAACAGATGAGACTATTTGTGGGTCCAATTTCTTCTTACCAAAGGTGAATGGCATTAGTGAATACCTAATTTGCCTGCATCCAGGACTGACTATACACCCTTGATATGTACTGCAGGTAGACACTGGAGGGCAAGCTAACTGTCAGAGCCTTTCACCCTAGAGCAGTGGTTCTCAACCTTCCTAATGCTGCAATCTTTTAATATAGATCCTCATGTTGTGGGGAGCCCTGAACCATAACATGATTTCATTGCTACTTCATACCTGTAATTTTTCTACTGTAATGAATTGTAATGTAAATATCTGATATGTGACCCCCCCCCAAAAGGCATCGTGATCCACAGGTTGAGAACCACTGCCCTAGAGGAAGCAAAAATTTTCCCTTAACAAAATTGATACTTACTCTAGATACATGCTTGTCATGCTGTCACACAGTACCTTTGACAGCCATCACTACTGGGCTGCTGAATGCCTGGTTCCTTAGTATGATACATAGTACAACACTATCTTCAAGGACAGGTCCATTTTAATGACACCAAGATGCAACAATGACCCATGAGCTACTCTGGTTTGACCATGTATGCCATTGTTCAGGTTAACAACATGTCTTTAGAGGGTATCACCCCCAGTAAATGTCCATCTCAGGGACAATAGTCTTCTGGTTTGTGACATTTTGACCAAAATGTAGCCTATACATTGAGTCCAACAAGGCTTGCAAGCTACTTCCCCAACTGCTAGCACTCGGGGTGGTAGTGGGGTAGTTAAACTAACAGCAAGAAACTTTAGTCATTGCAAACTTGACGGCATCGGAACCACTCGATCACTTAAGATGCCTTAGTTGAAGGACGAGGAACTAAACTGAACTATTGTACTACCAAGAATAATTGACCCTGATTACCACAAAGAGCTCTGACTACAGTGAGTAGTAGGGAGGAGCGTGCCTGCAGCCCACAGGATCCCGTGGGAGCATGGCCTCTTAAGGCATCCCTGCCAGGCAAGGCAACTAATGCTGAGACCTTTGAAAAGGAGTTTCTGAATCACTCCCCACCAGGAAAGCAAGGAAAGGGAAGTAGAAACTAAGAAATCAATGTTTCCCTTCCCCTCCGCTCCCCAGACGACAGATTCTGGGATACATTAATATAGCTTTTCTGACAGTTTTGCGGGACCAAGCAGCTGGCTACCTGCAGCTCTAAAGTGTACTCACTTGTGGGTTCCCCCTCCTCCTCCTCCACACACCCTGTTCTTTACTGCTGTTCTTCCCAATGGCACTCCTTAATAAAGTATTTGCCAATACCCTCTGTCTTCATGGGAAACCTAAGCCAAGACAGGTAGAAGTGTTATTTCTGCTCTGCAGATGGTGATTAGTTACTTCCCCATGGCTATGTTCCTCAAGGCTCCAGTCTGTCTAGTACCAAAGCCCATGCTCTAAGTTAATGCTGCCTCACAGAATGTCCTGTGATGGCGGGTAGGTTCTCTATGCGCTTTGTCCAGGGAGGAAGCCGCCAGCCATGTGTGACTATTGAAACCTGCAAATGTGATGAGTGTAATGAAGGCACTGAATTTTTCATTTTATTTAATTAACATTTACATAGTCACATGTGGCCAGTGGCCGTCATATTGGACAGGGTAGTTCCAAGCCACAGATCAATTGCCTCCTGGACAAGATGTACTGATTACATATTTATAAAGTTTTCTGCAAGCAGGGTAGCTGAAAATCAATAAAAAGTACATTTGATGGTTATTACTGATACCTAACAGCAAAAAAAAAAAAAAAAAAAAAGCTTCACATCACAGGCTAGAAATATTTTTGCAAAGACAGGCACAAATATGGAGCTAGACATCGTGCTAAGCAGTGGGAAGACAGCCATAAAAGCTATGGTTCTGCCCTCTGTTGGAGAAAGTCAAGGCCAGACAGGTCTTCCTCCATTACCGAGCCGTGGTCTGTGAGGGGCATCACTTGTCTCTCTCCCTCCTTACCCTTCATCCATCTCGATGCTGAGTTATCTTACACACCAGGCTTCTTCTAAGGCACATGAATTGAGAAAGATGTGGACCCTGAAGTCAATATGTAGCTGGGTTTGAATCACCTTCTCTGTCTTAGGGCCTGCACTATCTTACACAGTTCCTTGCCCCTCAGAGCCTTAACTTCTTATCTCTAAAATGGGCTTGAGGGGATCACGTGAAGCCACAGACATCCTGACCTAAAATAACCCTACCAAATTGACCTTTAAAATGTTCTGCCCTCATTTTCCACAATCTTTCCACACAACAGTCTACTGTACAGTGGGAGAAGCCACTGTAGGAGGCAGTAATAAGGTAGCCTTGAGATCATGTTTAGAAGTGATTTACAGAAGTAAAATTGCAGTCCTGTTGATCACTTGGCTTTTCCAAAAGGGAGAGAAAATTACAGACCCATAATCCATAGTCCTGTCACGTTTCACATGGAAATAGGCTTGGGTTACTTAGCAGAGATGTGCAAACACAAGATAATAGAAAGGAGATGATACTATGGCCATGCTCCTTTTATGAATTGGAGGGATTTCAAACTGTTTATTTTATATGCATGACATCATTAACAAATACATTTTGGTTTCTACTGTGTTTATCACTGTGATGACTTCTGGAGACAGGAAAATCAACACAACATAGTCCCTGTCCTTCAGACCAAGATGTTGGCAGAGGAGTACTCTATACAACATATTATCACAGGCAACATGTGACAGTTACTTTGTTCTGGGTTGTCTAATGGGCCTGGATATGGGATAGAAGCTGTAATAGGGAGATGGACCAGTAAGGACAGAAGCTGTGATAGGGAGATGGACCAGTAAGGACATCCTAGAGGATGGCCAGAGAGGCAGAACATGTTCTACATGGTCTAAAGCAGGGCATGGATTTCATTAACTGTCCCTAGTTCCAGGCTCTTATTTGAAGTCAGGTGAGATTTAAGTGCAGCTCAACTAAACCTAGATCCTTATAGCTCTCAGGGATGTCTGAAGTTGGTAAAATGACTATGTGTGGCATTGACTCCCCCTTTTATTTTATTTTAGTGTGTGTATGTGTGTGTGTGTGTGTGTGTGTGTGTGTGTGTGTGTGTCCATGTACCATAGTGACCATGTGGAGGTCAGAGGATAACTTGTAGGAATCTGGTCTCCCCTTCTACTATGTGGGTAGTAGAGATTAAATTAGATCATGAGGCTTGGTGGCAAACACCTTTTACAGCTGGGCCATCTTGTTGACCCTGGCTTTAGTTTTTGGGTAGGGGATTCTGATATCTGCTTCTGGAGAGTCTCAAGCTAAACCCCCATCAGTGGTTCTCAACTGGTGGGTTGTGACCCCCTCAGAGTCACATATCAGATATTTACATTATGATTCATAACAGTAGCTAAATTACAGTTATGAAGTAGTAATGAAATAATTTTATGGTTGGGGTCACCACTACACGAGAAACTGTAGTAAAGCATTGGGAAGGGTGAGAACCACTCCTCTAGATGATCTCTCTTTTCTGAAGGGATTAGTGGCTCTTGAACATCCATTTGAGTTTCCCTATGATACTGTTAAGTCTTTCTTGGACCAGGGTAATGGGATTTTCCTAAGAGTAACTAAGCATCACTCAGGGGACTTGGGTTTGCTTACAAGCTTAAACCCTTCTTGGTTTTCTCTTGGCAAATCATTCAAGATTCTCTAGTGAGAATCGTTTTGAGGGCAGAACATGGTCCTTTTAGAGGAACAGGGGCCTGAGGACTGAGAGGCCAGGCAAGGCCTTTAGAGGTGCAGTACTGGTGCTGATGACCAGTCACGTTGTGGTCCATGCAAAGGACCTCTGAGCTGTGCAGAACACGTGCTGTGCTGCTGTACTTGTTGCTTTGCCTTGTTCCTGTGGTCAAATGCAAAGGAAGGATTTATTTTGGCAAACTTTGAGGGCATACAGTCCATCCCAGTAGGGAAGGAATGGCAGCTCTTTGATTGTCAGAGCATGTGGCTAGCTGAAACACCTCACCTGCTCATACCTCAAGGAGCAGGACACAGAGACCAGACCGGAAGTGGACCCTGGTTATAAACCTCAAGGTCTGACCCTCTGTGATCCATTTCCTTTCCCTGGGGCTCTACCTCCTAAAGGGTCTGCAGCCTCCACAGACAGCAGCACCAGCTGAGGACCAAGTGTCTGAATGTGAGTGTTTACCAGGGTATTTCACACTCAGACCCTAACAGCTGGAATATTGCAACTGTGTGGCCATACCCAAGGAAAAGTTGAACACCACAGGAAGTAATGCTGCTGCGAGCCAGGACCTTGCAGCAGTGCTCAGTGGGTCCGCAGTGCTCAGTGGGTCCGCAGTGCTCAGTGGGTCCACACTCGTCTAGTACCACTTTCATCCAAAAGACCTTCTGCACCTCAGACATTTTACCTCGTTTTTCCTTCAACCCCTACATCTCTCGGGGACTGGCTTACTGGAAAGCATTAAGACTCTTCCAGTCATCTCAGTAGAAACAAAAGTAGCAACTTAGATGGGGAGAGTGAATCATTGGCAGAGGTGGGGAATGAAGGTTTTCTGTCCCTGGACACAAACTCTTCACTAGCCTGGTCTTAGATTCTATCACTTAAGTTTTAAAACCCAAACCTGAGTTTTTGTTTTGTTTTTTTTCCAAGGATAATAAAAGAAATGTGAGTTGGGCACAGGTGCCCTCCACTACACAAGGACCGACACTGGAAGAAAACATTTAAAAATCACTTATCTTTGCACAGTGACAAACTAACGTTGCTACAAACACGAAGAGAAAACAATACAGAAGAAATGAATGGGGTTGAAAGAACATGCTCATAAATTTGTGCAGTAAATGTGCCATGTGTTTTCCAATGGGGAAACGTTTGCTATAAAGACAACACTAATATACGGCAAAAAAAAAAATTTAGCTAATATAACACTTCCCACTATAGTATTTAGATTTATTGCTTGGGTTTTTATGAGTTTTAAACAGCTTTTTCTTGACATTAAATATTTAGCAGTTAACAGTTCATTTGTCATTTTAATTTTGAATTGTTTCATGCTGCATAATGTGACAGGGTTGTAGGGAAGAAGTACAATGTGGTGATGGTGGATTTGTGGGCCAGTCTGGGGAGGAAGGCTGGCAGACTAGAGTATTTTTAATGGTGTCAAAAATCCCTTAAACATGAAACAATGAGATAAAGAACGTCCTTCAAGGTTCATGAAATTATTTGGGTATGATAGCTCTATGGAGTCTGCAAGAACACTACCCTCAGTCCTTTAGCCAACAGAATAGCCTTAGGAGACACCTCATAGCTGAAGGTTAAGATACCGTGTTCGTTACTTTTCTCACAGCTGTGACAACCTACTTGGTAAAAAGCCACCTGAGGAAGAGAGGGCTTGCTTGAGAAGATGCAGTCCATTGTGGTCGGGAAAGTGATGGTCGCAGAATCGCGAAGCAGAGAGAGATGAATACTGATGCTCAACTCACTTTTTCTTTTATTCATACTGGGACCCTAGCCCATGGAATACGGCCACCCGTATGCAGGATGGACTTCCCCACTTCAACTAACTCAATCCAAAAACTCCCTCTCAGACTTGCCCAGAGGCTTGTCTCCTCGGTGATCTCAGATACTGTCAAGTTGATGATGTTAACCATCATAGGCACCAAAGCAAGCCTCACGTAGCTAGCAAAAATATGGACCATTTATGGAACTGGGTGATCAGGACATGAGAAGTTGACTGGTGAGTGCATCCCCTTAGCACTTCTCTGTATTCCATGTATTCACAATGAAAAGAAAGTGAAGAGAGAAAGAGACCCACAAAAGAAAAGGGGGGGAAACATTTTGTTCATGGTAGGTTCTGAACAATCTCAGTATACCCTCCCCCAAGCTGCTCTTCTATTTCCCCCTCCCTCACCAGTTTCCTGTGCTATTTCTCCAGGCTTTTCTAAATCCTGTCTCAGGCCCAGCACTGAAAATCCAGGGTTGAGTCTCTTTTAATGTTTCAGAAGAGAGAAGATATGATTTAAAATTATCATAGCTTATTATAGTTGAGCTATGTGAACACTAAGCCTGTGTTGGTTAATATAGTATCTCATTTAAAAATTCTTTCAATTCTCTGGGTAGGGGGAGCATAAGCTTATTATTTTATGGTCAAAGAAACTGAGGCACACAGAATTAACTAAATAACACCCCCAGAGTCAGAAAAAAAGCAAAGATGCTATTAGAACTTCTGTCTGGCACCCCTAAAGCTCTAAAATCTCTTTTATTAAAGTTGCTCTTAATGATTATCTGGAGGACATGGTCAAAGAGGCTGTTGGGTTGAGCATCAACTTGAGTTTGAAATCATTGTTCCATCCAATGTCTTCCTTTGTCACACACACAGGAATCTGGGATGGGGACATGGTAAAGGGGAATGGCATCTGTGGTGTCACAGGTGATATTTTCTGTGGTAAAGACTTAATCCAGACATGATTTTCATAACTGGGGCGTGTCCTGAAGGCATTCTGAATTCTCAGTCTCAAGCTTAGATGAAAGGGAGAAAGCTACAAATAAGCAGGGCTGGGGTTGAATGACTAATTAGCTGGGTGGTTCTTAAAAGAGGTAGCCAGTGCTGTGCAGTGTGGTAGCATACACCTTTAATCCCAGTACTTCAGAGGCACAGACAGGCACAGGCCAGACAGGCACAGGCAGACACAGACACAGACAGACACAGACACATGCACAGACACAGGCACAGACAGGCACAGACAGGGACAGACACAGACAGACACAGACACAGGCACAGACACAGACAGACACAGACACATGCACAGACACAGGCACAGACAGGCACAGACAGGGACAGACACAGACAGACACAGACACAGGCACAGACAAGTACAGACAGGCACAGGCACAGACAGGCACAGACAGGCACAGGCACAGGCAGATCTCTGTAAGCTTAAGACCAGCCTGGACTACAAAGAGAGTTCTAGGCCATCCAGGGATATAACTTAAGACTCTGCTTCAAAGTGGGGACCAGTGATCTTAGTCCCACTGACTAAGAAGGAGGAGAAGGAAGAGGAAGAGGAAGAGGAAGAGGAAGAGGAGGAGGAGGAGGAGGAGGAGGAGGGAGATGAAGAAGAAGAAGAAGAAGAAGAAGAAGAAGAAGAAGAAGAAGAAGAAGAAGAAGAAGAAGAAGAAGAAGGAAGAAGAGGAGGAGGAAGAGGTCACCAAGTTCAAAGGACTAGAAAAAAAATCTATGATTAGTCCAGATGGCATAAGCATGTGGGGGTCTAGACTACTGGATGAAGTGTATGAGCAGATGTTTCTACAATGTTGAGAAACTGAAAGGCAGCAGCAAGATTCAAGATGCCCACTCTTATCAGAGCCTAACACTAAGTAAGCTGGTTTTTACAGTGTCAGAGAAGATGAGAAGTCCCTATCAACACTAAGGTTTTAGGTGAGGAACCTCAACCCAGAAGAAACCCTAGAGTTCACATCAGATAATCAAGGTCGTTTGAAACCCATGCATGAATCTTGCCCCACCGAACACTGCAGTTTGACAATGCAATTCTAGGAATCACCACCATAAAGCCTACTTAGATTTCCTCCAGGGAAAGATTCCCACATCAGTCTTCATAACTAACTACATCTTCTAGTGTAATGCCTAGTCTAGAGTAGATCCACAAAAGTGTCTATTGAGAGAATTAATAGGGAGAGAATAAACATGGACATGGTTTAAGAAAAAAATAACATAATTTCAATCAATAAGAGATGTTGCTAGGCTTGGTTACAACGGTATACCCAATTCTGATTTTTCATGTCAGAAGATTGTCATTGAATAGCACATCAGCCCTCCACATTTAGACCTTTATCAGTTATAAGCTCACTTTATGAGAAGTCTCTTCTTGTAGAGCAGAAGCTTCAAGTCCTCAAGGATTCCGAGTGTAGTAAGGATTCACTTCTGTGATCTGTTTCCCATTTCTAGGATGAGTCTCATTTCATGAGCATCCATGGCACTGCTACTGGGTCCAAGTTCTAGTCACTGTGAGAGGAAGCTCACTCATACATCTTCAATCATCCTCATCTTGGTAAGAATATCATGGGGGTCCGCCACAGCAGGGCTCAGCTCTCACTGGTAAGAATATCATGGGGTCCACACCACAGCAGGGCTCAGCTCTCACTGGTAAGAATATCATGAGAGTTAACACCACAGCATGGCTCAGCTCTCACTGGTAAGAATATCATGGGGGTCCACACCACAGCAGGGCTCAGCTCTCTCTGGTAAGAATATCATAGGGGTCCACACCACAGCATGGCTCAGCTCTCATTACATAGTTGAAATCTTGGGGGATTTACCCTCTGTTGCTTAGCACATTCCAGGGCAGTTGGAGTTAAATCAATCTGAGCTCTGCCTGTACAGGTTTCTTAGCAACAATGAGGACACATTACGGGGGGTCAGATCCCTTCCTTGTCAAATCAACACTTGAAGCTCTGTCCAGCTCCCTGGTGAGAGTGAGCATGCCCTCTGTATTAGAGTCAGGACTGTGCAGCCATCAGAAACAATATTGGGGCATCCACACCTCAGCTTATGTCTTTGCATCTTCCACTGTTTATAGCAAGTATACTGCTAAGAGATGCTTTTGAGGGACTGGAGGCACTAGGCAGTTTTCATTTGATTTCTATTTCTTTGTTGGAATTATCTCTGTCTATCTTAGCATCCTGATGATAGATGCTGTGATCTACCACCCAGAGTGAAGGAATTGCTGCCCAGATGTTGGCAGCTTGCCAGCCCCCTTTGGGAGCTTGCTAAAGACAGCCACAATGCCCAAGGTCATACTCCCTTCCCAAGTTGGTCTGCATCCAATAACTGATCAATGGGAAGTTTAAATGCCAGACCTATTACCCCAATTGGGACAGTTCTTCACAGCTCCCTGTAGGATTAGCCAAAATGCTATTGATCTGAATCACAGATCAATGTTGCCCAATTCTACTCTCAGTGGCTCATTCCTTTTCTCTTACATCAATCCTAAGAGAGCCCCAGTAAAACCCTGACATCTCCACGAGTCCAACCTGCAACAGTTTTCAAACTCAAGGCTTTAGGCTGGTGAGTGTGATATCGGGTGGGAGAGAAGGTGAGGCTGACCTTCATGGGTAAGCGTTCACCACCAAGGTATGCACCAAAGGATACACTGGGTGGAGGATGCCATCCCACATACTGTACTGGTAACTTCCATCATCACTGTGGCCAAATGGCTGACAAAACATGACTGAAGGAAGGGTTGATTTTGGCTCACAATTGAGAGGAATGCAGTCCATTATGATGGAGAAGGCATGGCAGTGGGAGCAGGTTGGTCCATGAGCCTACTAAGAAGCAGAAAGGTCCAAGCTTTCTCCTCTTTTATTCATTCCAGGAAGTCAGCTCATGGGACAGTGCCACCAACATTCAGGGTGGGTCTTCCTGCCTCAGTTAATCCTAATTAGAAATAACCAGATTCACCCAAAGGTGTATTTCAATACCTTAGACGCTTCCTAATCCAATCATAGTCCACCATCCCATGAATCTTCAACTCAGAGACCCTCCCGATCCAAGTGTTCATTTTCTGTTCTCCATGGGTCAGAGTCATCTAAGAGTCTTCTTGAAGAGGCCAGACAACCCAAGCAGGGAAATAAAGGCAAATCCTTCTTCATGGTAAGTGTCTTTTAGCAAATTCAAGCTTCTTCTTTTCTTTTCTTTTCTTTCTTTTTAACTTCTAACTTATCTACATGCAGTATGGATCTTAATTGAAATTTGAAAATGTAGTCTGGTTTTGTCTGTAAGTTGAGTCATTTTGGAAGCTAGAACTCTGCCTGTAGCTGATAGCACAGACCTGAAGCATCTAGAAGAAGAGTGGAGGCAGAGGGCCCCTTTGTGTCTGCTACCACCATGTTAACCTCTAGTGTTTTGATATGTTCAAATTTTCTAAGGTAAGATGGGGCTGGGCTCTAGTTTGTATTAATTGGCCCCAAGATTATAGTGTAAGTAACAGATAGACTTCCTCTCTGAAAGGAAAGAGAAGCTGAAATTAATGGTGTTTAAAATATTTTTAAACTCTGTGTGCTCAGGAAAGTGTAGTTTAGTTTACAAGTAAATAAGAAGGAAGCCCACAGTCATAGCCTCAAATGCTAATTCTTCTGTTGACTTTGAGAAAACCCCTTGGCATTTATCTGTCTTAGACCCTTTATCTGCTAGGGAAAAATAGGGATATCAAACTGGCTTGTGTGATTGGGGGGGCACTTTTAGATTGTCAGATTTTCAGAACTAGGCATCATGTAAGAAAGATGAAGCAATTGACATGAGACATGTTGCTCACTGCAAGTTCCAAGCACAGCAGTGGCGGGGAAGTCTTTTAAGTGACAGATCTGTAGCCGCTGGTTTAACCACTGCCTTGGATCTATGCTTTTTCTCTAAGAAAAGCAAATGCTTCTGCTCTTCAATGTCTAGAACAAGAAGGAAAGTGAAGGGACTTGTTACAAAATTGGAGGGTGTCAGTGTTTAAAAATGTCTTTTCTCCAAATGGCAGAAAATCGGCACGAACGCCCATAATTTTTGTAAAGAAAGAGAGGCCGTTGGAGGGGGGGGGATGGAGAGGCAAAGGACAGTGAGAAACCACACTGTTCAGAGATGCAGTGAGCATCATGCCCTGCCTCCAGCTTCCCGTCAGAGCACACAAGGGCCTCACTTCTGATGCCTCGGAAGCAGAATTGTTGATATCTGACTCCTCACGCTGCTGTTGTGAAGATGGATTTGAGCAAAATAGATCTTTCCACAAGATTTTCACCTAGCCTGAACAAAGAGAGTGATGGGTGGTGAATTCCAGATGTTGGTGGTCTCCTGATGCTATCATTTTTCTCTGCTCCTGCCTCATCCTTGACAATCCAGTGTATGGACAGCATCCTGAGATGGCACACTGCTCTGTCTTCCTCCTATCCTCTTTCCCTCCTTCTCCTGTTTATTTCTTCTTATGATGAAAGCTGCTTTCTCTCAGGGTGAGGTGTTTGGCATGTATTTAAAAGCAACAGAATATTATTTTCTCTCCAGATGTTGCATAAATACCAAACACAATCAAGGATCAACTGCTTGGAACTATGATAAGGGCCCTTCTAAGGGTTCCAGGAAAGAGATGTGTGTGCTTATAATATGAAGATATTTACCAAACATATTCATTTCTTTCTCTGTCCTGGAATGGTGTGGCTGGCTCAGAAAGGTCTCATACTGTGACTGCCATGTCTTCCTCCTGTCATCTTATTCCTCTTCATTTCTTTATTTCTTGTATTTTCTTCTTCTCTTCCCCTTCCTTCTGCCCTCTTCCCCTTCCTGCCCCCTCTTCTTCTCCTCCTCAACTTCTTCCTTTCTCCTCCTCCCTTCCTAACTTCATCTCTTACTTCTATTCCTATCCTTCTCCTCTCCCCTTGCCCACCATGTCTTCCTCTCTTCATGCCCCTTTCCACATTCATTTCCATTTTCAAGGAAAAATTACTGGTCAAAAGTCTACCTGCTCTTGTCAAAGACAGAAATCTGTCCTGCAGTTTCCTACAGACTTCCTGCAGTTGTTTGGTGTCTAGAAGATGGACTGACCAGCAAAGATGTGGGAAGATGCCAATACATCCTGGAGCCATGCCAGCCCATAGAACCCAGGAGACAAATGCTCACTGCCAAGAAGTGCTAAGTGTACACTAGCTATTTGTAAGCAAGTCACAGCCTCAGTGGGGGTAGAGAGCAACTTCGTGGTGGCTGATTAAAACTCTGCAAGTCTTTTGCATTAGAGAGAAGAAAGGAGAAGGGGCCTCTGACAGAAAGAATAGTAATGACATCATATATATCTTAAAATCTTGAAGCAAGGCAATTATAATCACAAATGTATGAGTTAGGAAGGGCAGCATTTTACTAGTCAGAAAAAGATAGATATGGATTACTGGGTCAGTTGGGGACAAGACAAGCTAAGTCCAATTGGTATCAAGGCCTCCCAAATCTGGGGCTGTGTTTCATCCAGAGCACGAAGCACAAGGCTCTCCCAGAGGAGGTATAGCCAGCATGAATCTGAGCAGCCAACAGCAGGAGATGTCAGTCCCGCAGAATGAACCACTGCCTGGGGCTAAAGCTTAATTCTGCTCCAGCTCAGCTGCTTGGACAGCTCTTCGGCAGATGATAGTAGGCATTCTTGTTACGCTCCATGCACTGGATTTCAGCACAGCGGCAATGGACAGTTCCTTACACACGCCTGCAGGCTTCCACTCAGCACCTTCAGGAGGGACTCAGAAGCCACCTGCAGGTGACACATGGAAGTGCAGAGGCCATAAAAGGAGCTTAGCCATTTGTAAGGAAGTCAAGGCTTCCCTGTGGGCAGAGAGCTACCCCTAAGGTTTGCTCCATTCTTTCTCAGTGTCTCAAAGAGTGAGCACCAGCTGACCACAGCAGCAACCAGTCATTACCTCTCACCCATGGTTTCTCAGATACCTCCCATACTCCCCAGACTTGAGTTCATCTCCAGTTTCATTTTCAACGAAATTCAAACCTAACTCAGACTCTTCTCCTTTGATTCCCCACATATCTCACTCATTTGATGGGTGTCTTGGGTTAATCACTACCAGCCCCACCTTCTCTCCCTTTCAAGCCATCCCTCCGGGCTTCCGACCCTGTTTGTAACAGCAGTAGTGTTTGCTAATGATTGATTCGATACCTCTGCTGTCTGCAGCCCCAAAGTGAGGATACTATGAGCTGTGCTTACTACTCTCTAGCGCTTTAAGTAGCTCCCCCCTGCCTTCACCCCTAGACCATGGTTAGCCAGCTTGTTCTTCTTATGGCTAAACAGTAGATTGTCAGGCATTGTGGCTGTGACTCATCTTTGGTATATTATAGTAAACGAGCAACTATGGGTGGTATAGGTCAAGGGTGTATTCCATTAAAGCTTTAATTATGGGCTGGAATCTGCAATTTTCATAGGCCATGAAATACTCTTTCCCACCCCTTCAATGATTAAATAATTGTTGGGATATAGAGAAATAATCAGGGGCAGATTGCTGGACCTCGTCCTAGATCTTGAACTCCGCAAGACAAGGGATGACTTCTCCAAGTACCTTTACTCCCATTGCTCAGTGCACTGCCCAGCACATGGTGCTTTCTCAGCCCTGAACAGGTGCATAACCAAGAGGAGCAAAGGGCAACCTCTTATCTGCTTCTGGGAAAGTGTTCACCTGCTTGACCTCAGAGCCACCTCGCCACAAAGTGCCATGAAAGACGGGTACTTCCTTCGTGTAGTGTCCCTCTGTCTGCTGGAGTGTTTCTCTGTGCCCAGGTTCTCTGAGAAGCACTTGAATCATGGGTCTGTGTTCATGGCCAGTAGCAGAAAACTGCCCTCTTCCAGCCTTGGTTCTAGGATTTTTCAGGAAACATTTGGCCATGATTAGCCATCTGAATTCGTCGAAAACAGGAATATGGGTACCAGGCATTTCTGCTGATCCAACCAAGTGAATCTTGAAAGCTTTGTTATTGAAATCATTCACACACACACACACACACACACACACACACACACACATGAGCCAGGGGGAAATAATGAATGATTACAATCTGATCAAGCAATATTACTAGCTGGTGTTCTATAAGCTTCGAGGACATTCCCTGAGATGACTTCCCCATTGATTTCATCCACACTGATAGGATAACCATCTGCAGACTCAGCCGAAAGGGATTTATCACTTCCTGGTTCTGGTGCTAGAACAACTGCCCACCACCGATAAGATCAGGAGACTGATTTAACAAATTGAACTTTAATATGATTTTCCTAAGAAAATTTATCATCCCTGGATACCCCATGGCATGCTGAAACAGCCTCTGCAGGAGACGAAGGGATAAGGAAGTCCTGTAACAGCGTGGCCTTTGGGCTTGGTGCTTCTCTGATGCATGGATTAAGCTTTGTGACTGTGTGGGTACATGTGTGTCCAAAGGGCTCCCAGGGAAGCATGGTGACTTGGGAAGAGAGATGTAGCAGTTTCAGGGAGAGACTCTGAGCTGAAAGCAGCCGTCTAGACACCTGCTGGTCCTATCTGAGTCTCCTGCTGTCACATCCCTGGTAACTTGGTGCCCCAAAAACCAAGCTGTTGGGCTTTTGCCACCCTCCCACCACTGAAACTTGTTTCCAGAGAAAACATCAGACGAAATATTCATCCTCAATGCTTCAGGCTTGAATAATCATGACTTTAGTACTCATTGCTGGACTCTTCCTGTTAGAGCACCAGCCCCAGCAGGCCAGGGTGGGCATAGGCCATGACTTAGTACATTTTTTTCTTAACACAACCAGTGAGCGAGTGCCACACATTTAGTTTCAGAAATATTGTCATAGAACACACCACAGAACATATAAAGAGGGGTTATGAAGCTCAGGTAAACCTTTTTCCATGCAGAAGGCCTGGCACACCTTGGCCCACACATACTCCGATGACTGTACTTGTAATGTGCTTGGTTTTTTGTTTGTTTTGTTTTGTTTTGTTTTATTTTGTTTTGGGATTTGTTTCTTTGTTTTGATTTTTCAAGACAGGGTTTCTCTGCATAGCTCTGGCTCTCTTGCAACTCACTCTGTAGACCAGGCTGGCCTCAGAGATCCACTTGCCTCTGCCTCCCGAGTGCTAGGATTAACGGTGTGCACCACCACCACGGGTGCAAATGTTCTTGTTTTAACAAATACAGTATTTGTAAAGTGCCCAGAAGAGTGTTCATAGAAACAAGACACATGCTCTCTTCTTTTTAGATTTTTTTATTTTTTGTTTCAAATTTATTTTTTACATGCATTGATGTTTTGCCTGAATGTATGTCTGTGTGAGGGTGCCAGATCCTCTAGAGCTGGAGTGACAGACAGGTGTGAGCTGCCATGTGGGTGCTGGGAATTGAACCCAGGTTCTTTGGAATAACAGTGAGTGCTCTTAACTGCTGAGCCATCTCTCACCTTTGGGTGATTTTCTTAATCAAGCAAACATAAACAAAACACGTGAAAAGCTGGCAAACCTTCCCACATGGCGAAGAGAAGAGAGGGGGTAGTCCATGCCAGCACGCCTCCTCTGTCACCCTGTTCTCCCTCTACTCTCTCCTTCTTCCAAATTGTTTTTGCTTCTTTTTTTTCTTTTCCAACTTAAGGTCACCACTACTGTTTATTGGTAGCAAGATTTCTCAGTCTGAGAGAGCTAGGGTTGGGAAGGGCCCCAGCCCTGTGCCCTTTGGGAGTCCCTCAGTTACTGCTGCTGCATTTTAACAGGTTTCAGCTAAGCAAACACACCTCTGAAGGCATCACTTTGGGGACCCTGAATGAGGCAGTTGTCTCCCCCAGTCTCACTGAATACATAAACGCCCCCTCCCCATGTCAGTTCAGGTGACTTTGGGGTGGACTCCCTTCTCCAGGTGATCACTGTTGGTGATACAGATATCAAACCGTCAGAAAGGTGAAGGCAACGGCGTCACAGCAGTGTGCTGCCATGTCTGCTCATCGTCCTCAAGAGCTCTTTTGTCATCAGTGGGCAGCCTAATCCTAGGAAGGAGTTGACTGTTTTTCCACCCCTGTGTTGTCAGAGGGAGACTTTTCTACCCTTTCCAAGCTTCAAGTGGTTTGAAACTGACAAAGCAGCGTTTCAAATCCAGACCTGTCCCAGTCATACATCCCCTGCATGAGGCATTCTGCTGAAGGATTTGCTTATGCTATCTCTAAGTCTTGCCAAAACATGGCAAGAGGCATTGATGTCCCTTTTTTATAACTGTGACAAATGAGGTTCAGAGGAGCTAAGGGACTGGTACAGGGATAAATCTAAAACGTGACGGAGCTATTATTTAAAATAAGGACGTTCATGGTCTTACAACATGCCTGCTTGTTGTTCTCTTTATTTTCTTTTTTACTTTCTCCTTTAAATTTTTAAAATATTTTTCAATTATAAGCATATATAACACTAAAATTTTGTCTTTTATAGCCTTTTAATTATAAAAGCAACGCACCAAATAGAGGCTTCCTACAAAACAACGAATAGTTTGGATGTTGAATTGCTATTATAATAGGGAGAAGAGATTATAAAAGTGGTGTTATTGCATATTCAGCTTTACTTTATTTATTTACTTATTTTTTGCTATTGCTAGCAATTCTTTCAGAGAGACGTCGGGTAGGTCTGTGTCAGGATTTCCCTTTTTCACATGAAGACCCTGGTAAGTAGTACAAGTGGTGGCCATGATTGGTCTACATTGAAAGATCAAGTCACTCACTCCATCTGCTTCTGCAGTCTGCAGACCCTGGGGCAGTCAGTTTGTGGATTTCCAGCATGTCCCCGGGAGGCAAGCTTCTTTTGACTCTCCTACACGAACATGGTAGCCTATAGGTGAGTGAGCACACAGAGCTGTAGGGGCAGGCCAAAGGTGGAAGCGAGGGTTGGCGGCCACTTTGCAAAGGCTGTAGAAGTTGCTTTGCTTGTTGAGACGTTGTACTCGAACATAGTTAGAAATACAGCCCATGACTTCAGGGAAGGTACTGCGGCAGGAGTGTGAGGAGGAAGGTCACATGGCATCTGTGGGCAGGAGGCAGAGAGAGGCAAACACTGGTGCTCAGCTTGCTTTCTCCTTTTTGTCCCATTTGGGACCCCACACCTTTGATGGTACAAATTCAGGGTAAGCCTTGTCTCTTCAATTAAATCTTCTGAAATCACTCTCATAGACACAGCCAGAGGATGTTTCACTGGTGGTTTCAAATCTGATAACAAAGATTAGTAACAAAGACTAGTAACCATCACAAAGGCCCTGAGACCCCGAGTTGGACCACAGCTGGACACAGAAGGCATGTGCAAGTGAGGGAACTGGGATGATTTTAATAGAAGTTCTGCTCACAAAAGTATTGGAAGTGTTAGGATAAACCAGCAAGGGATGGTGGGATTGGAAAGTATCCATGACAGCAAGAGTAACCAGCTTAGGCTCAAAGCAGCAAGAGCAGGGGATAGTTACAGAAAGCCTGAGGGAGGGAGGGAGGGAGGGAGAGAGAGAATGAGAGAGGATGAGAGAGCGGGGTGGGGGGGGGGAGAACACTTACGAAAGGGCCTCCCGGAGGGCGTGTGCGGCCTGTAGATAATGCAACAGTCATAACTGGGCCATAGCCATGCCGCAGAGGCATTAAAGAATCAATCCCCAGATGGCTTTCTTCCCACCCTCTGGTCTTCTATTAGTGCCATAAGAAAGAATAAAATGATTTGCTATCAAGAGTGGCCCCATACCTCGACTGGGTAGAGCTGGCCCTGATGGTATAGGTGTGGATGAACAGACCCTGAGGATGTGAAAGCAGAAGAACTAGCCCCGCCCCTCACTCATTGCTGCAAGGGGTGAACTAGCCAGGGCAATGCTGGAGAGCTCACCCTGGTGGGGAAGACAGGGGAAAGCTGGTGGGCTGACCAACCCTGCGACTACCCAGGCCCAGAACCAGGGTTAAGCCTTGGCCCACCCCAACATCCATCCCATCTGTGATCTTCTGAAGCACAGGTTGGGGGGTAGGTCCTGGGGACCCAGGGCTACACAGGACAGCAATGAGATGTCCAGGAAGAGTCCCAGTGAGGGTCCAGTGTCTATTCTATGATAGTGTAGCAGAGACCAGGGGCCTTGAATCAAATCAATGATTCTTTGCAATGAACGTCTGCATGTAAAGATGTATGGATAAAGGGGTTTACTGAGTGACTCACTGTGTCACACTGCAGCTTCCATGATGAGATTTTTCCCTTCCCTTTTTTTTTTTCCTTTTTCCTTTTTTATCTTAAATTTTATTTTGGTTTTTTTTGGGGGGGTTGTAGGGGAAGAGGGCAGATTCAATGGAAGGGGAGATGGGTGGGATCAGGATGCATGATGTGAAAGACACAAAGAATAAGCCCCCCCAAAAAAAAGAAAGTTAAAAAAGTATTTGCCATCTTCGCCCACTACAATAATTTTCATTCTTAGTTTAGAGGGTTCAGTATTGTTCCTAGAATCTTCCATGAACATACAGTATCCCAACACCCATAGATTTCCTCCTGTAATATTGCCATCAGCACCTCCCACATACAAGATATGTACTGCACCATGTTCTAAGTCTCTGAAATTCATTACATACCATGTTCTAGATTTCATCTTTTCCCCAAGTCTAATGTGGACACAAAAGAAAAAAATCAAGCAGTGTTTATTGTGCAATTCCAATAGACGTTTGTGTGATCTTGAATTAGAGCTAGTCTCCATGGTTATTCCAACTGCCCAGGTTAAACAAAAAGCAACAACCTTTCTAGAAATTTTGTTCATTAAACACCAAACAAAGCACTGACGATTCATGTGATAATCTAAAAACATTTTTAAACTACACATACTTTACATACCATCCCTTTTATAAAGTCATTTGATTATCTGGGAGGAAATAAATGAAGTAGTTCTTTCAATGTATTTACAACCTCTGTAGAACCCCACGCCCAGAGAAGAGGGTGAAGTAAGGATTTCTCAGTCACTAGGAATCTGTGAACTCTAAGACGAGAAACGGACTCATGCTTTTCCCATTTCCCGTGAACACAGAGCTTACGGTGGCATGAAGGCTCCGATCTCTGGGGTGGCTTCAACGGATTTCACATAGATTTGATTCATTTCCATTTGCTTCTTCTCCAGCTTCTTTTGTTCTCTCTTCAAAGCAGCTTCCCCCAGCCTCTCCTGCGTCTCAGGATCTTCTCCTTCATGATCCACTCTTTCTTGGCTCCTTCCTTCTCCCCATGCTGAGGCTCTGCAGCCTCCTGACCCTGCGCATGTGTCAGCTCCAAGTTCTCCTCCACTCCTGCCCAGTTCTTATCTGCATTTTGTTTACCATCTCTGCTGAGTCGGAACCTTTTGGCTTTATCCATAGGACACGTCGCCATGATCACCAGGGCAACAAAGCTTCCATATCTTTGGGTAAGTGTTACCTGAGCCAGGCACATTAAGTGTAAGCAGTAGTGCCCTCTTCATGTCAGGGAGTTTTAAAGGTCACCTTCCTCTTTGCATAATCTTTGAACCATGGATGGATTCAATCTTGTCAGCATAGTGTATAAGGAAGTGAATCATCTTCGTACCCATCATTCTCTCTGTGACTTCTGTTTCTGATAGGATGGCTAACGACTCTGACAGTCCATACTTTGCTTCAGACTTAGGTTTATCATTACAAAACTAGCCAGATCCTGCATCTCTTCCTGTAGTTTCACCAAAGCTTTATGAGTGCCAACAGCAAACACACATGTACCCCGTGTTCATCTTCCATGGTTATTTTAATCCCAATGACGTAGTTCATGATATAGGCAAGCAGATCAGTTAACATCAAAATTTCTAGATAATAACTCTTCCAACTGTTCTAGACGTGTGCAAGAATATCAACACTTGTTATTGAGTCTTTATTTTTGCTAGAGGAAGTATATGATTTGTCTTCATAACCCTCAAGTTCTTCATCATCATACGGCTCACTCTTAGTATCTTCTTTCTTAGTATCTCCATCTTCAAAATCTCCTTGGTTTTTATCCTGCCCTTCTAACTCCACAATGCTCTTATCTTCATCGTCTTCAGTGATTATCACTTGCTAAGGAGATTCCGCAACAGAATCTTCCATACCACCCTCAAACTCAGCAAAGTCTTTATACTCTACCATGTCTTCCCCATCCTTGAAATCAAAAACATGGCCTCAAGAGACATGACTAAACACTCTGAGGACAGCACAGAAAGCATAGGAGTCTTTGATTGCCCCTTCAAAATAAGCTGCACCGAGGCTGCAACATGTCCGGGGCTCCTGGGACTGTTCCAGGACAGCCAGGGCTATGTAGAGAAACCCTGTCTCAAAAACAAACAAACAAACAACCCCTAACAACAACAAAACAAAAATTATGTGCATCAAGATTCACTCTATGCTGCAATGGCCTATAGTTTCTGAAGGACACACAGCGTCACATCTATTATACTATAACACAGAATGACTTTCCTGCTTTGAAAATCGAGTGTCTCCTATTTATCTCCACTGGGTATTTTCTTACTGACTGTATTGTTTTGCCTTTTCTAGAATGTTGCAAAACTGAAATCATGAAATACATAAACTTTTAAAGCTATGTGTTAGTTTCTTTTCTCCTTATTGGGGCAAAAACGATGTGAGAAAGGAAAGGATTGTTTGGGCTTACAATTTGAAGGTGCAGCCCCACAGGGTGGGGTTGGAGTGTGAAACAGTGGCCACATTGCATCTGCACTCAGGAAGCACAGACAGATGCATGCTAGTGCTCAGCTCACTTTCTCCCACATTTGGAGAGGGTCTTCCTGCTTCAATGTACCTAGTCTAGAAACTCACTCATAGACATGCCCAGAAATTTGTTTCCATAGTGATCCTAGATTCCATAAAATTAATAATCACTATTAATCACTACAACTGGCTTTTTTCCACACAGGAACATTAAATTTTCTTCATGTATTTTCTGGTTTGATAGCTGTTTTTTTTTTTTAATCCCTGAGTATTATTCCAGACTATGAATGTACCTGAGCTTATTTATCCATTCCCCTATTGAAGGACATCCTAGCTGATTCAGGTTTTTGACAACTGTGCATAAACTTGCTGTCATCATTTACGTGCAGGGTTCTGTGTGAACATAGCTTCAAATCAATTGGATAAATGCCCCAGAGTGTGATTCCTAGGTAACATGAAAATATGTTTAGACTTGCAAGAGATTAAATCCAAAATGATTAAACCAGTTTGCATCCCCACAAGCAGTTAATGATAGTTCCGATTACCCCGAGGCTTCCCTCTTCATTCCAACCCTTTAGCTCACAACACAAAGAAAAGCTCCCAGTCCATGTCCTTTGCTATAGAAGGCAATTTTTCTATAAGAAGAGGTAGTGGCTGTGACATAGGTCCTCCTCAGGATCTGCTATATCGAGGGCTTGAGGGACACAAGTTCACAATGAACACCAGGAGTGTAGCACGAATCCTAATTGATTTAAATAATAAAAACCCAGAGCCAGATATCAGGGTAAATGCTGAAAGATCAGTAAAGGAGCCAGCCACTAGAGAGACTTCTTATCTCTACCAAATCCTCAGGCTAAAGGGGCCGAGCTCCTGTCTTCTCTCACCTTATATTCCTCTCTCCGCCCAGCCATGTCACTTCCTGTCTCCACCTCCCTAATGCTGGAATTAAAGGTGTGAGGCTCCACTGCCTGGCTCTGTTTCTCTTTTAGATTGGCTCAATCTATGTAGCCCAGGGTGGCCTTGAACTCCTTATCTTCCTGCTTCCTCCTCCCAAGTGTTGGGATTAAAGGTGTGTGCCACCACTGCCTAGCCTCTATGGCTGACTAGTGGCCTGCTCTGCCCTCTGATCTTTGGGCAATCTTTGTTTGTTAGCGTACAAACAAAATATAACCACACAAGAGCTGTGATATTTTCACTATATAGGAAGAATGTGTACAGAACACCCAAGAAGATACTTTGAGTTCTTATTCACAAACAGTGGTTCTGTGATATAGAAAAGGATCTTCACTGAGTAACACTTAAACTGGACATATGTAACATGAGTCCCAAGACTTCCTTGGGGACACAGCAATCACAACAGGTTAACCAGCCTTTGAGGTGTGCAGATGTGACATAGTAGAGAACCAGGGGACTTACCAGCCTGTCATTTGCTAACATTTAAGTGTTGAGCTTGCACTCACTGAGCTAGAAGCTACCATTCCCATGGCTCCAGGGATGATGGCGAATACCTACTTACCCATAAGCCATCACTGTCTAGGCACACACACACAGTAACAAAGGTACACATATTGGCTTTGGAGCTGAGGACACAAGTCTGGCTAGCAAAAGGGAAAAAGTTGAGTGACAATTTCAACAGCAGACTCTGCATCCAAGGAGCCAGGCGATAATTACTTTTTCAGACTTGTGCTAAATGACGACAAACAAGCTTTATGTAGATGGATCTGAGAGAGGGAATGGATTCCCTTGTGCTTCAGAGACTATTGTGGAGGAAAAGATGGTGGGAGGTAGAGGAAGAAGCCCAGCGGTCGAGCAGCCCTAGGCAAAGAGAGGCCGAGATGTCCCCATAACCAGAGCAGCTGCATCCCACACTCACCGGTTTCCAAAGCTTCCCCGTCATTTGGAGAGAAGACAGAACACATTTTCAGGACACAGTGGAATGCAAGCGATTGATGGGTCAACACGGCTGGCTGGGCTGGTGATTTTGTAATTATGAAGCAGATTTTTTAGACAGAATGGTTACCCCAACTGTGTAATTAAGAGGATCATTAAGGAATGTTGTCGGGCTGTGCATCACCCCAGGGCTAGTGCTACCACATGGTTACAATAGAGAAATGCAGTCAGGCTTCATCATAAGGCCATTGCTAATTAATTGAAACAAATATTTGCAATAGCAATTCCTATAGATGATATATTTGTAACAGTTGAATGCTGAGAGAGTCTTAATAGAGGGGCATGATCACCTGTGAAGGCAGGAAGAAAACAGGTGCTGGGCCTCAGGTTAGAAGGAAACCAACAGGCCAGTTGAAATGAGATGGCCACAGTACAGTTTTAGTTGCATTAAACTCTGTAGCGCTGCTTGGGACCTTGTTTTATTCAGCATATCTCCTCTCAGATGGGTGTGGATAAATTAGAAAAGTTCTGGGAGCTAGAAAGAAAGGGTGATTTGAGTTGGAAAACAGCACCAAAGAGGGAGGTGGAAAGAGAGAGAGAGAGAGAGAGAGAGAATTTAGCACAGTCTAAAGCCTGCATATTACATTCATAAAGACTTTCAAAATTGTGAGTGGTTTTCACGCTTTGTTCAAGAACAGAAGTTAGCCATTCCTACCTCTTCTGAACACAAAGGAGAAGCAGACCTCGATACAGAAGGAGGAATTTTAAGCACGAATGATGATGCTCTACATTCTAAAATGGGAGATTATACGGATATTTGATCTAATTCTTTCCAACATTTTAGAGCTGCAGATAAGCTGTAGGATCCAGCATAAGAGCCCTCCTGTCCCATACTTTTCCAGAAGTTTGTCAAGTGACTTTGAAAACTTCTGACCTAGAGCACCCAAACTTCAGCACTGGGCTTAAAGACAGCTCCCTGAGGAAGCCGGATTCTCAGAGATGCCCCATCTGAGTGTGGTTGTGTTACCTGGTTAGCAAGTTCAATCCGGGTCGACTCAGCTAACCATGTTGTCACAGCATAGTTGATCTGGCACATCTATCACTCAGGGCCTAATTATGAATCATTTCATTCCAGAAGGCATTTCCCTCTGCAGCTGGTGGCAAGGCAGAAAAGCTTGTCACTGGTAACAGACAGAGATGAGCAATATTATCAGTGTTCTTTTTTTTTTTTTTTTTTTTTTTTTGGTTTTTCGAGACAGGGTTTCTCTGTGTAGCTTTGTGCCTTTCCTGGAACTCACTTGGTAGCCCAGGCAAGCCTCAAACTCACAGAGATCCGCCTGGCTCTGCCTCTCGAGTGCTGGGATTAAAGGCGTGTGCCACCACCGCCCGGCATTATCAGTGTTCTTAAAAGCTGTATTCTTCCAGCTGCATCATGAAAACCCATAGCACCTACCAAACAACTTCCCAGTTTGTCTATTTCATTCAACTCTCTGTATTAAATCCATTTTCACATTAAAGCAAAGACGTATGCATTAGAATATAGAATGAAAAATTCACATAAACAAGAAATCAAGAGACATCAAAGAAGTGTCTCCCTGATGAGGTTCTGGCAGAAGCTGCAGAATCTCAGCCTTATGACTATTCTCCATCCGAGGGGAATTTTAGGCAAGACAATACAGAACTTTCTTTAAGCACACCAGTGTCCAATGCAGACATATGTGTCATTTTGGACTTAAAATGTAGCTAGTAAGACTGGGGAAATGGATTTTTAATATATTTTGTCTTAGGGTCTGGGAAGAGGGCTCAGTGAGTACAAACACTTGCTTTGGAAGCATGGGCCCTGAGTTCAAATCCCTAGCTTTCATATAAAATGCTGGGTGTGGTTGCATGTACCCATATCCCCAGCACTGGGAAGCAGAGATAGGTAGATCCTGGGCACTCACTGGTCAGCCAGCCTAGCTGAAGAGGCAAGTGAGAGACCAGAAGGTTCAGTGAGAGACCCCATCTCCAGGCAAAAAACAGAGAGCAATGAAGGGAGATGGCCACTGCCCTCCTCTGGCTCCCGTGTGCATGTGCATGGGCGTGTACTCACCCACTCACGTATTCACAGCGAGCATGTGCACACGCACACACACACACACACACACACACACACACACACACACACACACACACCTGCCCCATTTCAATCAATTTCAGTTTAAATAGCCACATGTGGCTGATGGCTACTGCAGTGAGCGAGTTTAGAGAAAAACTATACCTTTAAAAATTTGGGGGGCGTTAAAGAGAAATTTAGTAAATGGAAAAGGAGCCAGTATTTTTCCCTCATCAGTCACCTCTCACTTCTGCTCCAGATCATGGGAACCCCCACACACCGGTGTGTTGCATGTATAAAGATGTGTGTGTTTGTGTGTATGCAGCTGTGTGTGCACGTGGAGGCCAAAGGTTAACTTCGGGCATTGATTCTCTGTTGCTGTCCACTTTGTTTTCAGAGACAAGGTCTCACACTGGGACCTCAGCATCACCAATTAGGCTAAGCTGGTTGGCCAGTGGATTTGCCTGTCTCTGCCTCCCCAGTGCTCGATTGAAAACAATGTGTCACTCTTTTTATTGTTGTTTGGTTCTTAGGATGGTGGGGATTGAACCTAGGACATCACAGATTACTAGAAAAGTGTTTTACCATTGTGCTATACCCCAGCCCTGTTTGTGGTTGTTTTACTTTGTGTTTTGAAACAAGGTCTTACCAAGTTGCCCAGGCCGGCCTTGAACTTGTGCTGCCCCTATCGCAGCCTCTCTAGTAGATGGAATCACAGGCTTGTGGAGATTCCCATGTCCCAGCAGTAGACAGAATGTACATGATGTACAAAGAAAGGCACATGCTCCGGTTGTTTGTGCTTTGCCCCTGTGCTGGCTGGTCTTACGTCAACTTGACACAGGCTAGCGTCATCTGAAAAGACAGAACCTAAACGGAGAAAATGCTCCCATAAGATCCAGCTGTAGGCAAGGCTGTAGAGCATTTTTTTTAATTAGTGATCAATGGAGGAGGGCCCAGCCCATTGTGGGTGGTGTTATCCCTGGGCTGGTGGTCCTGGGTTCTATAAGAAAGCAGGCTGAGCAAGCCATGGAAAGGAAGCCAGTAAGCAGTACCCTTCCATAGCCTCTGCATCAGCTCCTGCCTCCGGGTTCCTGCCCTGCTTAAGTTCCTGTCCTGACTTCCTTTAGTGAGGACCAATGTTGTGGAAGCATAAGCCAAATAAACCCTTCCCCCCCCCTCGACTTGCTTTGGTCACGGTGCTTCATCACAGAAACAGTGACCCTAACTAAGACAGTCCCCAGGGGTTTGTGTGTGAAAGCTTGGTCCTCCAGGCAGTGGTATTGAGTGGTAGGACCTTTAGTAGGTTGGGTCTTGTAGAAGGCCCTTAGGTCTCTGGAGGTATGTACTTGGAAAGGACTGGGATAAGTCTTGAAGGATCCCTGAGAAATTTATTTCTCAGAGGAGTATTGTTTGAACAAGCCTGATTGCTTCCCATGATATGTTCTCTTCTGCCCTCATACTCCTACCATGTGGCACCAGCTACTGTGACATAACTTAGCTCAGGCCGTCACCAAAGCCAGTGTAACACTTTATAGACTTTCAGCCTCTAGAAACTGTAAGCTGTGTAAACCTCATTTCTTCATGCTCAAGTACAAAGTACAGCCTCAAGTATTTTGTTATAGTAGCAGAAAGTGCACTCAAACAACCTGCTTTGGTGGAAGGCCAAGGATAATAAAGACTATATGTAAAGAAGCCTGGGGACTTACTCTGGGTGCCTTGCAACATTTCAACAAGATCTTAAGAATCCTGTAAAATTTCAAGTTCATCTTATACAGATGGAAACAGAACTTGAACATGGAAATTTACTGTCTTGGTGACCGGGTGAACAAAACAAGAATGGTCCTTTTGGTTGTCAGCCACTCCATGCTAGTTCTTTTAATGAGCCTGTGTCCTTCTCAGGGAAGATGATGAATTGTATGCACTGGCCTGAGAGTTCCCGAAAAGACTGCAAAGCAAGATAATCTGCCTATGACTTGGCCATATGTGTCAGGATTTTAAAACTGTCCTCTGAACCAGTAATTCCTATGCTAATACTTTATCCAAAAAAAATTCACTGAGAAACAACATTACATTAAGTAGGAAAGAAGGGCAAACATTTTATACATATATATACAATCTCAGAACACTTAATTCATATTTATGACTATTACAGAAAGTGGAAGAAATACACAGTGACTATCACTTAGTGATAGAGTTATACTAGTTTCCTACTTTAAGAATTTCGTATTTTCTTTAATAAACATTACTTTTATGGTTGAGAAAGCCCTTTTTTTTGCAGTGTGTTAGTAATATAACCCAGGTACTTACTCATGCCAAGTGAACTCTCTACTGTTTAGCTATATCCTCAGCCTTTGGTTTTTGGTGACAGGGTTTCTTTATGTGGCTCAGGCTGCCCACAAACCTTCGGTCCTCCTGCCTCCATCCTTGGCTACAAGAATTCCAAGTATGGACCACCGTATCTGGCTAAGAAATCCATTGTTTTAAACACCAATGCCTCGTTTATTTAGTGATTTTTTTTCCTATTAGCACCGGTAGCCTCCCCTTCCTGTCATGGGTATACACACCCTGGTCTTTCCTTTGGTGACTGGGAGATTTAGATAGCATGGAAGTTTCCATATCCCCTTCATTTTCTGAGTATGTTTCTCTAAAGGGGAACCCAAACAGAGGAATGGCAATGAACAAGAAAGAGGTGACCTGACCAAGGAAATCCAGGAAGACACTGGATGTCAATCTTTTCAAATGACTGGGAACAGATCTCCCTGCATAGTAATTAGCTACTGTCAGAATGCAGCTTCACAGGCAGTTGGCAGAAAGAGCGGTGGCCTTCACTCATGTATAAGAAGGTACCTCCTGGGCTAACGGCTTGTGGAAGGTCGTTGGCATCTTGACCATATATAGAGTGAAATAAAACCCAGCATGTACCTGCAGCAGTATGCAGGGCAGTGCCCTCACGAGAGCCCTCAAAAGTCAAGGCAAATGCCCAGATCTCAAGCAACCTCATTTCTAACCACAGGCATGCAATTCCAGGCTCATCTCTTCCCTGAGGTGACTTTAGGTTGAAGCTGACGGCCTTCACATTTTGAAAGCAATTGTTGATAGAATTGGGTTTTTGAAAACAGTTACTGAAAGAATGTAACTTAGAACTGAGCAGCGGCTTCTGAGGTATTGAGAGAGCCCTTTACCTAAGCAAGCTGACTCTTCCTCTGGCAGATGTGACATCAGTGGAGAGTAGGGCATGCAGCAGCGATGTGCTGTTCCCATTGAGAGCATGCTTTGCAGGCAGGACACGTAGCACGGTATTATACATCTCCCAGCTTGCCACATCCTGTTATGTTGTAGCCCATCAGCCTAAACCATGATAGAGGCGAATACAACCTGGGGTGACATGTAGCACTTTGTAATGCATCGTAGCATTTAAATCTACATCAGCAAAGTTGCACACATCAGCTTGGACACTGGATGCTTGGTATTCAGAGAATGTGATCTCATGTGCAGGAACTGCTAGCCGAGGGCAAAAATGCATCGGAGAGACAGCCTTGGTGTCACAGTCCATCGGAGAGTTCATCCACTGCATTGCATTATTAGTCCTTTGCCCAAAACTCTACCACCACTGTGTTCTTGAAAGGATCTGACAAATGAAAATATTCCAAATTTTTGTGATGAGGATGTCCCTCTAACATACTGTAGGATGGACCATGTCCCTAGAATATGTTAAAGCAATTAGGGTTGGGGAGATGGTTCAATCAGTAAGTCATGTGCTTGTCACATAAGCACGAGGACCTTGGTTTAATCCCCAAAACCCATGTAAAAAGCTGGGCATGGTAGTGTGCACCAATAGTTCAGACCTGGGGAATCAGAGACAAGAAGATCCATGTGGCTTCCTGGCCAGCCATTCTAGTCAAATCAGTGAGCTCCAGGTTCAGTGAGGGACTGGGCCTCAGCCTCAAAAAATACTGTGGAGATTGGTAGAGGAAGATGCTAGATATTGACCTCTGGCCTCTCCATACATGCCAGTCCATGTACACCACACCCATGTACACATGCATGCAGGCATGCACACACACACACACACACACACACACACACACACACACACAAGCAAGCAGATGATAAAGTATAAGACTGCATTAATATCTGTTGCTTCAACTCAACTCAGAATAATGCCAAGTGACCTAATGTTTAAATTTAGAACTTTTTTTTTCTTGGTTTTTTGAGACAGGGTTTCTCTGTGTAGTTTTGGTGCCTTTCCTGGATACCACTCTGTAGACCAGGCTGGCCTCGAACTCACAGAGATCCGCCTGGCTCTGCCTCCTGAGTGCCGTGATTAAAGGCGTGCGCCACCACTGCCCGGCTTAAATTTAGAATCTTATCATCACTCCTCTAGTCAACAGATTTATAGACGTGAGACCACTGGAGAGCTGTGGTGATGAATGAATGACCCAAGGCCCTAAGCCAACCCTATACCATAAAGGTTTGGTACCAGAATTTGGCCCTCCCCTCCTCCAATTGTTCCCTCCAAGGCTGGCAGACACAAGAAACCTCATGTTCTCCAAACTGAACAATTGACAGCGTTCACCCAACGACTAACAAGCCCTGGGGTGGGGCTCCGGGCAGCAGTTTCAAGTTGGTTGGGAACTCTGATTGGATCTTGTTAAGGAAAGGGAATTCCTGAGAAGAAGTCTTTCAGAACCCATAACCTCCCTCTCTCTTGCAGCTTGTTGCTCTATCGTTTTTTAAAAATTTCATTTGGACGCAAGGGTAGTGGTGGCCCACACCTTTAATCCCAGCACTCGGGAGGCAGAGCCAGGCAGATCTCTGTGAGCTCGAGGCCAGCCTGGACTACAGAGCGAGATCCAGAACAGGCACCAAAACTACACAGAAACCTGTCTCCAAAAATAAACAACAACAAAAAAATTTCATTTAGACATAATCCAGCACTTGAAAGGTAGAAGCAGGGGGATGGAAAATTCAAGGCCACTACATGGTGAGATCAAGACCAGCTTGAGTTACACAGTGAACTCCTATCTGGAGAAACCAGGGGCTTGGGATGTAGCTCGGTAGGAAAGTACTTGCCTAGTATGGGAAGGACCTTGGGTTCCAGCCCCTGCCCTGAAAAAGAAAAAAAGCAGTGTTCTGAGTTTCTCCTAGTTCAGAGAACAAGGAAACCATCTGAGCAGAGGGGTCAAGGAGTCTTTTCTCAGACACTCCCACAATCATTATTATTGGTGGTGGTGGTGGTGGTGGTGGTGGTGGTGGTGGTGGTGGTGGTGGTGGTGGTGGTAGTTTGTGTGCATGTGGTTTCAAGTGCCTGGCACAGGTGTGGTGGTCAAAGGACAGCTTTGTGAACTCCTACCTCTGTGTGGGTTCCGAGGGTCTAACTCAGGTCACCGGGTTTGTGCTGCAAGTTTACTTACTCACTGAGCCATTCACTGGCCCTGGGAGACTGTTATTTTATTAAGCCAAGTTAGAGTCCTCGAGTGGGTAAGTGGCATATATCCAGTGACTAATGGAAGGCAAGTCCAGAGCCGTGTGACAGCAGGTAACCCTCCATCAAATCCTCCCCAGTGTGACTAAATCCACATCTTCCTTCAAAGTTAAGACCGTTTTGCTAGCAGTACTACCCGAAAACTAAGAGGTATAGATGAGGCTGGCAGCAGCAGAGGTGTGACGTCAGCTCTTCTCTCCCGCTTCGTCCCTTTCTCTCTGTGGTACCACCTGGCTGCCCGCCTTCATCTTTGCTTTCTCTGTACTCAGTGCCCATTCACCCACACTCCCCCGCCTCTCCAAGGAGTCTGGACAAATATGGCTATCTGGGCCCATTTTTTGTTTGTTTGTTTGTTTTGTTTTTCGAGACAGGGTTTCTCTGTGTAACTTTGTGCCTTTCCTGGAACTCGCTTTGGAGACCAGGCTGGCCTCGAACTCACAGAGATCCGCCTGCCTCTGCCTCCCGAGTGCTGGGATTAAAGGCGTGCGCCACCACCGCCCGGCTCTGGGCCCATTTTAAATATCCTTGGTTCCTGTATCTGGCTGAGAAAAGAGTGCTAGTAGCCTATAGCTAAAGTCTAGTTAGTACCGTCCTCTGGTTGCCCACTCTCGTCCATGCACAGTGGCTAAGATGGCAAGACCATCCAGAATGTTCTATATTCTTTCATTCTGTGATTACGGAATGTTCTCAGGAGAGGGGGCTGTGGGCGGATGTGTCACAGAGGGTGTCCTTCTCATCCCTGTTTCTCTCCACTCTAATAACAATCCCTCCTCCTTCCCCTCCTCTGCCGCCTCCTCCTCCTCCTCCCCCTCCTTCCTCTCCTCCTCTAACCAAAACTTGGAACAACTCTCAGCAGCTGTGAGAGAAAAGGCCTGGGGGCCAGACAGACTTCTTTTAAACCCTGGCCCCGCCACTGTCAGTTCTATGACTTGATTTCTTGACTAAACCTCAGTTTCTTTACAAAAATAAAGGAAACAGCGGGTATTGCAAGGTTGTGACCATTTGTTTTGGTTTTTGGAGACAAGGTCTCACTCTGGAGCCCTGGCTGGCTTTGCACTCACAGTACAGCTTAAGCTAGCCTCAAACTTAGAGCGGTCAGTTCCTGAGTGCTGGGGTTACCAGCATGTGATTTTGAGAAATAATTACTAATTTTGGAAAAAGCCACTGAAATTCAGGGTTCTACTTCATTTCTTTCTACATGCCCTCTGCTCACTTAGTTGTGGTCTCTGGTTCTACCATTCCCTGGACGTTGTTTTCAACAAGGTCGAGTTTGAATTCTTGGCTGCTAATGTTTATCCGAATTATATTTGTATTCTTTTCAGCACTGGCACTGTTAACACTCTTGCCTTGAAATGGCTTTCTCTCCTTCATCTAACGATGTATTTTAGTTTTACAAATCCACATTGGTTTCCTTACAATTATTTGAGCATACCACCGAACTAGAGGATGTCATGAATCAATGAGATCATCACCATTGAAAAGTAGTTACTCTTAACATGTTTCTCTTTATTAAAGTTCTTTTCTTTAAAAAAAAAACACTCTATGTTATAAAAAAACTTTTACTTGCTTGTGATGCAGACAATTAATATAGAAATGTAAATCTAAATTTCTCTATTCAGAAATTCTTTATTGTCTATGGCCATATCAACCTGTATGTGCCTACTCCTGTCTGAAATCCTTTATTAAGGAAAGCACAAAAACAAACAAACAAACAAAAAACTCTTTGCTATCTGAGGCATCTTTTAAAAATGAATATGTGGGGGTTGAGGATTTAGCTCAGTGGTAGCGTGCTTGCCTAGCAAGCACAAGGCCCTGGGTTCGGTCCTCAGCTCCAGAAAAAAAAAATGAATATGTGAAGGCCAGCAATTGAATAAAAACACCTGATTTTGACTTCTGGCCTCCATACACTCACACTAACAAGTACATACACTCCAACACACACACACACACACACACACACACACACACACACACACACACACACATAAATAAATGCACTAAAAATGAAACTGTGAAATAAATCAGAACATAATTTTAAACGCATTCACTCTACAGGTGCTATTTCAAATTAAAAGAATTAAACTTGGTTTTATTAACTTTAAAAGATATAAAACAAAAGCATTATTAACATTTTAACAAGTATCTTCATTTAATAGGAGCAGTTTCTAAGGGACCCTGTAAAGCTAAGGCGTATACAAAATCATTCGGGTGATTAGAATCCTATGCTTCTGCTTCAGGCACTGGAAGCCCTCCGCCTCAGCAGCTCTTTCTTCCTCTATCTCTTGAATTGTGTTAGTTGTGTTCCTGTTTTTATAGCAATGTGGTTGCTCTGAATGTATTGTAGACTCCACACTCAGGTGAGTTTAACACTCACTATGAGTCCTTTATTTGGCGATAGCCATTCCTAAAATATTTTTTTATTTATTTATTTTTATTTATTTATCTCAATGTAGAATTGTTCCTGCTTCCTCAGTGGTGCTTGTGGGTCTCTGTTCTTTGATGTCACTGTGTGCTGAGAAGGCTGTCTGGGGCTCTGCTCTCAGGCTTGCGGGATGACACCATGTTCATAGTTTATCCTTACTATTACAGCTCTGACTGTGTTTCTCCTCTAGTCTTATAGCATTAAATGCTGTGGCAGAAGATCTGGAACCGGCTTTCATTGCTATTCCTGACTGGATGAAAAAAAAAAATAAAGTCCAGCCCTTGGGAGGCAGCGGCAGGTGGATCTCTATGAGTTCAGGCCAAGTGGGTCTACAGAGCAAATTCTAAGCACCCAGGTCTACATATTGACCCTATCTCAAAAGCAAGCAATCTGCCGGGTGGTGGTGGCGCACACCTTTAATCCCAGCACTCGGGAGGCAGAGGCAGGCGGATCTCTGTGAGTTCGAGGCCTGCCTGGTCTACAAAGCGAGTTCCAGGAAAAGCGCAAAGCTACACAGAGAAACCCTGTCTCGAAAAACCAAAAAAAAGCAAGCAATCTACTTATCTATGTGCCTATAACTTAACTCATTTACCTCAACTAGATGGTCTTGATATTCAATGATCTGAACAACTGGGAGAATAAACATAAAATGCCCAGCACAGAACCCAGTATGGTGCTTACAAATACTGTTCTGAAGGGAAAATCCATCCTACAAACTGTTTTTCTCAATAAGACTTTATGGGCATATGGCCATGTTAGTTCATTTATATACAACCTGTGTCTCCCTTCCTTCCTTGATGGAAGAATTGAGTATTGTTGACAGCGACCACTCTAAAATCTTTACTCTCTCTTTTTTCTAGAAAATGTTCATCAATCCTATCCCCAACTCTGTCTTATAGGCTCAGAAAAGCTGCCTATTAAAAGTCACTTTATATCTAATAGCCTGTTTTCTGTAACAGTGCTTTTTGTAACACATCCAGATGCATGTCCCACCAACTATAACCATTTGCAAGAAGTTCACAAGCATCCCATAATTTCCACATTACATGGTATTGTCTTTCACAGATGAGCATACATTGTTTACAGATGCCCATCTACACTTAAGCAGGATGATGCTTCAATTTAAAACTATCTACAATCAGAAAATGTCCCTATTATTTCCATAGCAGTCAGGTGGACCATGCCTGATTGCAAATGTTTCCAGTTAATATCAACCACAGTACGGCTTTGGCTCTGTGTAATAGAGGTGGGGACCAAGCATGACTATACACACCTGTAATCCCAGCTCTGTGGAGGCAAAGGTAGGCAAATACCTGTGAGTTTAGGGCCTGCCTCTTCTACATAGTGAGTGTCAGGCAAAGCATAGCTACACAGTGAGTCCCTGTGTCCAGAAAAAAAAAAGTGGAGGTGACATTGCTTTTTATTTGAGTAAAGCTCTAAGAAATCAAATAAGCCTCCTAAAGGTCATTTGGAAATAGTCTATATTGTAAGAATGTTGCCACAACTATGACTTTGAAATGTACTTGGGCTGGACTCACTCAGTCCTTCCTCTTGGGAAATGGGCAGCTCCTTGCATCAGGCATGCCTGTGGAGATCATTTCCAGCTCCGTGAATTGCCATCTACATTCACTATCTCTCATGTACCAATTTGTGGAGAGTGATGAGGGTGGGGAGATAGGAGAAAGGATTAATAGTCTGCTTTCCAGTGACTGGGAGTGTGGAGAATAGATATTTAGCAGAGAGGGAGATAAGGAATGCCCACACCTTCTGTGTGTTTGTACATGGGAGATATTATCAATTTTGATATCTGCTTGCCTTAGGTCAGTAAAAATTAGAGGCAGAAATTGTATTTAGCTCTGTGTTATCTACTCTTTGCAACTCAGTGGTTGGCTAGTTAGCACAAAATATATCTTGTGGTAGGGAGATATTTGTGATTTACATAAGAAGCTCAAATGCAGGCTGGTCAGTTTCTCTGCCACGGACAATACAGTAACTACAAGCTTCCTAAGAGATAATACAACTTCAACATCAATACACCAAGCCTTGGACAAGTTTCTTAACCTGTTTCCTGATCCAGGTGATGAAATGGTAAGTCAACATTCCTCACCCAGGGCCTAGACACCTCCTTCGGCTCTAACTGTTCTTCATGGGTCATCCCATTTTATTCTTACACGCACCCCATTTTATTCTTACACGCATAGAGGACACACACCGTTCATTTTCCTTCTTTGATGAGGAAACTGAGGGCTAGAGAGGCGCAAACCTTAGTAAGAGGCAACCCCGGACTTAAACTGCAGTTCGGCTCCAAAGCTTGCACTAACTGATAGAAGTCAATTTCTGTGGGTTTTATATAAAGTAAGTCTTCACCAAACGGGAGCCATATATTAGTGATCATGACGGAAATGACAATTAAAAACAACAAAAAAAACTATGATTTAGAAAAGGTCAAATGACAATCCCCAAAAGGATTTCTGTCCCCAGCAAACAATCCTCCTGTGAGAGAGAATTTCTTTACCTGAACTTGCATCTGACTTGAGACAAAGCTGATGTCCTTGTGCCAAAGTGCTGGTGAAATATAATTCTAGATTTGACTGTATGTAGAATCGTAGACTGCTAGGATGTAGAGTCAAGGAGAGAAACCTGTTGGTGTGCCTGTGAGTGTCTGGAGTAGTTAACGCGGTGGGAAGACCCGCTCTAGTTGTAGGTGGTATCATTCGATGGAATGGATAAAACGTGAGCTGAGCACCAGCCCTCATTGCCCTCTTCTTCCTGCCTGTTGCAATGTGACCAGTAGTTTCATGCTGCCGCCGCTGTGCTTTCCTGACACTATGGACTTCCTCTCAAACTGTAAGCCAAGGCAAACCTTCCTTCCTTAAGCTGCTTTGATCAGGTATTTGGTAGAAACAAGAAGCAGAGTGACTAATGCAATGACCATCGTGTGCTCACAATGGCTGCCGTGTAGAAATTGGGAACCATTGCTTTTAACTGAGAAAGGCTTAGTTTTAGACCTGGGGTCAAAAGTTTACAGACATTGTTGAGAAATGGTGGGAATGTCCCACCTCTAAGGTTCTAGTACTGGGTTCTGTCTCTGTCCTAGCACAGGCAAATGTTCAGAAGAGAGTTCAGGCTGAGGATGTAGTCCTCAGTTGTAAGACGATTACCTAACATGCAGATAGCTCTGGGTTCAATGCCCAACACTGCAATAACAGAAGAAAGATATGGGGAGAGGAAAGGAGGGAGGAAATGAGAAAAGGACACAATCTATGAGTTGAAGAAAGAGATGCAGAAGTCAAGGGGTAGGGTAAACAAAAGAGGTGGTACCTAAGCATCGGTAAGGTTTTGGCAGGGACTGTGAGATGCAGCATAGAAAGCTTTGGGAAAGTATGTTATGGTCTGAATGGGAAATGTTCCTCACAGGCTCATGTATTTGATCTTGTAGTCCCAAGCTGACAGCATGCTTTTAGGAGTCAGTTCTCTCCTTCCACCATAAGGATTCTGGCCACAAGTTTGAACTCAGGCCACAGGTTTGACCGCAAGCACCCACACTCACTGAGCCATCCTGCTGGCCGAGTGGTACTTTTTTGGGAAGTTGTGGAACTTTTAGGAAGTAGATCCTAGCTAGAGGAAGTGGATCACTGGGGAATGGGCCTTTAGGGGTACAGCCCAGCCCTGCTTCCTGTTTCCTGCTTTCTGACCTGTCCAGATGTGAGCAAGCAGCCTCATGCTTCTGTTGCTATAACCTCCAGCCACTTCTAACTTGTCCTCTGTTGAGCCATACCTTCAGACTAGGAGACCAAATCAGTTCTTTTAAGTTGTTTTGTTGTTGTTGGAATTTGGTTACAGCCACAAGAAAAATGACTAAAATGGTCAAGGGGATGATCAACACTTTTAAAGAGTAGGTGAAGACCAAAAAACCTAAAACACAAAAACTCCAACGGACATTTTTTTTTAAGATTTATTTATTTATTCATTATATATACAGTGTTCTGTCTGCATATATGCCTGAATGCCAGAAGAGAGCACCAGATCTCATTATAGACGGTTGTGAGCCACTATGTGGTTGCTGGGAATTGAACTCAGGACCTCTGGAAGAGCAGCCAGGGCTCTTAACCTCTTGAGCCATCTCTCCAGCTCCATCAACAGACATTCTTAATGGCATTCTTTACATTAGCACAAAAAGTAGAAGCAATCCAATGGTCCACCAACAGATACATAGGCAAACAAGATGTCACACATACGTACAATGGGATTTTGTTCAGCCTTAAAAAAAAGAAAATTCTGACTTTACCCTACAGTATGCTTGAACCTTGTTGAGATTATGATAATTGAAATAAGCCAGACACAAAAGACCAAATGTTACATAATTCTATTTATGTGAGCCCTAAAGCTGTCAAAAGCAGAGACAGAAAGAGTAGGATGTTAGTTGCCAGGGGCTGCAGTAAAGGGTAAGCGGGGGGGGGGGGGGGGGAATATTATTTACTAGATAGAGAGCTTAAGTTTGTAAAGGCAAAAAAGTTCTGGATGTGCATAGTGGTGAGGTGTACTGTCATAATCAGTGTTCTATTGCTGTGAAGAGACACCAAGACCAAGGCAACTCTCTTAAAGGAAAACATTTAACTGGGGCTGGCTTATAGGTTCAGAGGTTTAGTCCATTATCATCATGGTGGGAAGAGTGGCAGCATGCTGGCAGACATGATGCTGGAGAAGGAACACCAAAGTTCTACATCTAGATATGCAGGCAGCAGAAAGAGGAAGGTAGTGGGCCTGGCTTGAGCTTTTGAAACCCCAACACCCACTCCCAGTGACATGCTTCCTCCAACAAGGCCACACCTACTCCAACAAGGCCACACCTCTTAATCCCTCTCAAGTTGTGCTACTCCCTAATGACCACACATTTAAATAGGTGAGCTTATGGGGACAATTCCTATTCAAACCCCTATGTACTTATTAATCTTGACACATACATTTAAAATTGGCTAAAACAGTAAGGTTTACATTATGTGTGTTTTACAACAATAAGGAAAATCTGACAATAAAGAGAGTGGCCAAACATGGATGCATGTTTAATGGCAACAATTGCACTCTTGAGTATGTCCAATACATGCATATAAGTGCATGTATGCCAACCAGTGCTGTCTGGGTGGAGAGGAAAAGGACCAAATGTAGAAAATTGAACCAAGCCATGCTCAACAATAGAGCTTACAAAGTTGCTCCAAGGAGCTTCCACCAAAGATGGGTAGTTATGTCTATGACAGGAGAGGAGGGTAGGGATCAAGGCATGCAACATTTATGAATGTGAGTATTAAAAAACTGGTTGGCAGAAAGGAAGATGGACCCTTTCTTGACAAGGTCGACAACAGATAAGATCTGCTGAGAATGCCTACAATGTGCACAGAATATACAGAAATACACAGAATACACAGAAAGCCTGTTTTACAAAAGACCTACATAAAGCCCAATCTTTTATGAATGGGCACAGAGCTTCTAGCCTTCTTCCCAAGTGCTGTAAACTTTCTTCCTCGGAAGGGTATTCTTTCTTTTTTCCCTTTATTTCTTGTGAACAATGTATTAGATTTATTCATCTTATTTAATGTGTGAGTGTTTTCTCTGAATGTATATATGTGCACCAAATGTGTGCTTGGTGTCCACAGAGGTCAGGAGGTATTGCATCCCTTGCAACTGGAGTTACAGATGGTTATGAACCACCTTGTAGAGGCTTGAAATAGAGCCCGGGGCCCTCTGCAAGAGTAACGGGTGCTCTTAAACACTGAGCCATCTCTCCAACCTCCAGAGTGTTTTGTCCTCAAGCACTGTTCCTATCACTATCCATATGTCTCTTTCTAGTTCTTTTTTACAGGGCCCAAGAACCTGGCAATTGTGGATGCTCACTGGACCTGGATATCAGATAATAACATCTTAGACCCTTAGCCCTTAGAGCCCAGTAGAGACTTGATGGAGGGTGTCATCGATAGTATTCTTGATGACTAGAGCTGGCTGGTAAAATTAGACCAGGAGGGACATAGGTCCTTTGAGAAGCCCCCTTTAGGCTTGTAGAGATTTGAGTTGGTATGTGGAAGAGCCAGCTGTGCTGCTGCATCATGAGTGCCTTCACATGTACGCAGAGTCCAAGTGGTCAGTCTCATGAAGTTGCACAGAGCCCACTTGTCTTAGTCACTGTTCTGTTGCTGCCAAGAGATACCATGACCTTTTATAAGGTAAGCTTATAAAAGAAAGCATTTAATTGGTGGCTTGTTTACAGTTTCAGAGGTTTAGTCTTTTTTCATCATGGCAGGAAACAAGGTGGCATGCATGTCACTGGAGCAGTAGCTGAGAGCTACATTCTAATTCACGGGCTGAAAGAGGGGCTCTGGGCTTCGCATGGGCTTTTGAAACCTCAAAGCCCACCCCTGGTGACATATTTCCTCCAACAAGGCCACATCTCCTAATCCTTCTAATCCTTTCAAATAGTTCCACTCCCTGGTGACTAAACATTCAAATATATGAGCCATTCTTATTCAAATCCCCACACCACTAGAAGCCAAACCACCAGACTCTCATTGAGTCTGGCGAACTCTCCACTGTTGGCAAAGTAGAGCTCAATAGAACACTAGTCTCCCTACAATTAAACAGATAATTAAGAAATAACATATTTTTCCAATATAAATTGATAACTACTGGTTGGTAATGGTAGCATCAGGAATAAATTGAGCAGTAATGTGCAAAGGAGGTTATTGCTATTATAAAAATAAGGATCTGTCTCTGCAACCAATCAATTCAGCAGATATATACCAACAATCAAATTGTTAAAAATGACTCCTATAAATTACCCAGCGCTCTGTCTAATGGTGCCAGAAGCAGCTGTGATACAATTTAGGGCTGATATAACCATACGTCGAGAGCACTTTTTCATCCTGATTTTTTCTGTTCCCTTCAGAGTGGTTGTAGAAGAGTCTTCAGCTTTGTTTCAGCACCCATGTGAAAATAGAGTGTATCTCACTCCACGGGTTAGCCGAGTCATTTTGGCTGACAATACTCAGGAATATACACATTTAATATGGGAAGAATCACTCCCTTTCACTCTATTGCTTCAGCTACAAGGTTGAGATAGCCTTAATTCTTTGTTAAGCCCTTTGACATACAAGGAAGTCTGTCTTCTCCATGAGCTGTTGTGCTTCCTCCCAACAAGTGTGGAAAAGATCCACCACCCAGTCTTGTCTCACAGCCATGCCGATGAAATCAGGGTGAGCAAATACCCTCTTCTTCATTGAAGATTTCATTCTGTCCATACTGTCTATTAATACCTAATCATGAAGCCATGCTAGGATCTGTTGGTGGCCTTTTTTGTCCTTTGCATATTCATATCAGATGTGGGGGAAAAGCAGTCAAATGCTGGCTGGACTGAAAGCAATTTTCCCAGCTGGGAGTCCAGACACAATAGAAATCCATCCTTAATAGACTGATCCAAACTTCAATCTACAGAATAGTTTGTCTAGTAAGCTTAGAATGTACCCAAGCAGAGAAATGTTTTGCTCCAGACACAATCAACATGACAGCAAAAGCATCAGCAGTAGATACTGGACTTCTCCTGTGTGTTAAGCTCTTTCCTCAGCATACAGGAGGCCACAGAGCACACTGAGACAAATGTGTGCAGTCCCCATCTTCAAATAACTTATAAGAAGCATTGCCAATGCCATACTCCTAACAAGATACATAGACACTCCATAAACAGTAGATGAATCAATCTAAACGATGGCTAGTTTCATGAACCAGGGTTTGGTACTAATTATAGATGACTAATTAAATGTCTGCCAAATTGATTGATTTGATTTAATTATGAAATAGAGAGCTATCAGGTTTGGAATAATTTATTCTAAAACTTCAGTCTAAATTTAATTTAAGTCTTAAAAAAAATAGGAAGAGTCCAAGGGTCCAAGAAGGACAATCATTTTAATTTCTTGAAGATCAAATACAGAGATCCAGCCTGCCCCATGTGGAAATGGGTTTGCCAGGAGACATGGCACATCCTCAGTGGCCTCTTCTTCCTTCTCTGGAGAAACAAGCATGTTCCTGTCTACTTTGCCAGCAGCTATATCCTATGGGTTTCTCAATGAGTCAGAAGCCACCTCTACCCAGACCTGTAATCTACAGCTTATAAATGAATTCTCAAATTTAATTCATTAAAAACTCACTTCTTTTCTTTTTTCTCTCTTTTATGGAAAATAGATTTTTTCTCTCACTTAATATGTTCTGATCACCATTTCTCTGACCCTCCACTCCTCCCCGTTCCTCCGCACCTCCTCTCTCATCCAGATCCACCCCCTTTCTGTCTCTCTTTAGAAAACAAACAGACTGTTTTCCAGGTAGCCTCCCTGGTGATGTGAGTAGCAGTCCAGTCATCCTTGTTCCACATCTAGTATCCTGCTATGAGTGAGTACATACCATGTTTGTCTTTCTGAGTCTGGGTTACCTCACTCAGGATGATTTTTTTCTAGATCCATCCATTTGTCTGCAAACCTCAGGATGTCATTGTTTTTCTCTACTGAGTAGTATTCCATTGTGTATATGTACCACATTTTGTTTATCCATTCTTCAGTTGAAGGGCATCTAGGTTGTTTCCATGTTCTGGCTATTACAAACAATGCTGATATGAACATAGCTGAACAAATACTCTTGTGGTGTGATTGAGCATTCCTTGGGTATATGCCCAAGAGTGGTATAGCTGGATCTTGGGGGAGATGGATTCCCAATTTTCTAAGAAAGCGCCATATTGATTTCCAAAGTGGTTGTACAAGCTTGCATTCCCACCAGCAGTGGAGGAGAGTACCCCTAGCTCCACATCCTCTCCAGCATAAGGTGTCTTCAGTGTTTTTGATCTTAGCCATTCTGACAGGCGTAAGGTGGTATCTCAGAGTTGTTTTGATTTGCATTTCCCTGATGATTAGGGATGTTGAGCAATTCCTTAAATGTCTTTCAGCCATTTGAGTTTCCTCTGTTGAGAATTCTCTGTTTAGTTCTATAGCCCATTTCTTAATTGGACTGTTGGGACCCCAAGAAAGACATGGGGATCGCCCAATGACAGAGAAATGGAATGAGATCTACATGAACAGCCTGGACATGAGTGGGGGTAGTGAAGGGCGAGGGTCGAGGGAAAGAGAGCTTGGGGGAGCGGGAGATCCCAGCTGGATCAACAACAGAGAGGGAGAACAAGGAATAGGAGACCATGGTAAATGAAGACCACATGAGAATAGGAAGAAGCAAAGTGCTAGAGAGGCCCACAGAAATCCACAAAGATACCCCCACAACAGACTGCTGGCAATGGTCGAGAGACAGCCCGAACTGACCTACTCTGGTGATGGGATGGCCAAACACCCTAATTGTCATGCTAGAAACCTCATCCAACTACTGAGGGATCTGGATGCAGAGATCCATGACTAGGCCCCGGGTAGATCTCTGGGAGTCCAATTGGTGAGAATGAGGAGGGTTTATATGAGCGAGAATTGTTGAGACCAAGGTTGGATAAAGCACAGGGACAAATAGCCAAAAGAACAGAAGCACATGAAATATGAACCAATGGCTGAGGGGTCACCAACTGGATCAGGCCCTCTGAGTGAGTGAGACAGTTGAATGGCCTGATCTGTTTGGGAGGCATCCAGGCAGTGGGACTGGGTCCTATGCTCATTGCATGAGTTGGCTGTTTGAAACCTGGGGCCTATGCAGGGTCCCTTGGCTCGGCCTGGGAGGAGGGGACTGGACCTACCTGGACTGAGTCTACCAGGTTGATCTCAGTCTGTGGGGAAGGCTTTGCCCTGGAGGAGATGGGAATGGGGGGGGTGGGCTGGGGGGAAGGTGAGGGGGGCGGGAGGGGGGAGAACAAGGAAATCCGTGGCTGATATGTAGAACTGAATTGTATTGCAAAATAAAAATTAAAAAAAAAAGAAAACAAACAGACTTCTAGGGGATAATAATAAAATAAAATAAAACAAAAACTAATACATCAGAATAGCATGAAACAAACAAATAAAAGGAAACAAGCCCAAGAAAAGTCACAAGAAACAGATACACACATAGAAATCCACTTGTTTGCACACTTAGAAATCCCATAAAACTGTAAACTGGAAGCCAGAATATATACCTAAAGGACCTGTAGGGTAAAAAGAGAGAAATGTGTGTGTGTGTGTGTGTGTGTGTGTGTGTGTGTGTGTGTGTGTAAATTAAATTAAATTAGAAATAAGATTTTTAAAAAACCAACATTATGAGCCAAGGAGCCTCCAAAGATGCCATTGAGTTCATTTTCTGATGTCCATCTCCCGCTGAACATGCAGTCCACCCTCAAGAGTAGTTTGTTTCCCTGTGACACTCCTTTGGAGAAAATTATATTTTCATTTGCAAGTGGTTATCAGTTGGAGATAGCGTCTGGGTTAAGGATGGCAGCGCTTTTCCTCTCTGCTCTAGGACCCCACCTGGTGTAGACCTGTGCAGGCCTTGTGATTATATATGTACCTTGATCCTGTTTATTTAGAGGGTCTTGTTTTTTGGTGTCCTTCCTCCCCTCTGGCTCTTAGACTCTTTTGTCCTCCTCCTGAGCCCTGATGGGAGGGATCTGATGGAGACATCTCATTTAGGGCTGAGTGTTCCAAGGTCTCCCATTCTCTGTCTATTGTCTGATTGTGGGTCTCTGTATTTGTTCTATCTGCTGCGGGAGGAAACCTCTCTGATGGTGGCTGAGCAAGGCACTGATCTATGAGTATAGAGATGTCATTAGGAGTCATTTTATTGCTATGTTCTTTTGGTTGAACAATAGTATTTGGTTTTATCCTAGGTCCCTGGCTATCTAGTCTCTAGTTCTTAGTCACCCAAGCAGTGTTGGGTACAGGTTCCATCTTGTGGAGTGGGCCTTAAGTCAGATGTTGGTTGGTTACTCCCATAGCTTCGTACCACCGTTGTGCTAGCATATCTTGCAGGCAGGACCCCATTGTAGATCAAAGGCTTTGTAGGTGGGTTAGTGTTTATGTTTCTCCTTTGGTAGCCTGCAGAGTATATTCCTGTACCAAAGATGCTAGCACAGAGGGGTGAAGGCCCTTTGTAGGCACCAGCTTGACTTCTCCATGTTCAATGAGTAAAAACTCACTTATTTTCAACAACACCAGATTTCTGAATAATTCCCAACACCATGGGCTATTTAACAGAATGGGTTTTATTGTAATTTGTGATTTCCCAATGTACTTGATTGAGAGGTGCTGTTGTAGGCTTAGTCTGTCAGGGTATTGTTCCCTTGTCAAGTGACAACAAAAATCCTTATTGATGAAAATTGCTGGATGTCTCTTAAATATGGAGAAATACATTCTGGCATTGAGCCCCACAGGTGCTAGGCATTCACTAAAGTACATAAAAATGATGTGTAGACGTGGTAGATGTTATTGGTTGGTCTTTGGTCTTTTTTGCTCTTTTTGGGGAGGCTCGTCACCCAGCTCCCAAATAAATCACTCAAAGAAGCTTTGTTTTTTTTTGTTGTTGTTTTGTTTTGTTTTTTTGTTTTGTTTTGTTTTGTTTTTTGGCATTTGGAGCTGATGTTTTTCTTTTTTCTTTTTTTTTATTAAGAAATTTTTTGATTCACTTTACAAACCAATCACATATTTCCATCTACTCTCCTCCTGCTCCTCCAGCCTCCCCCCACCCAGCCCACATCCCATTCCCTCCTACAAGAAAGTAAGGCCTCCCATGGGGAGTCAGCAGAGCCTGGTACATTCAGTAGAGGCAAGTCCAAGCCCCTCCCCCTGCCTCAAGGTTGTGCAAGGTGTCCCGCCATAGGTAGTGGGCTCCAAAACTCCTGCTCAAGCACCAGGGATATATTCTGATCCTACTGCAAGGGGGCCCCTTAAGCAGATCAAGTGGAAACTTATTCTTAATTATGAATACCTGGCCTTAGCTTGGCTTAGTTTCTTGCCAGCTTTTCTTAACTTTAAATTATCCCATCTACCTTTTTCGCTGGGCTTTTCCTGTTCTCTTACTTCTGTAAATCTTACACTGTTAACTTACACTTACTTACTGCTATGTAGCTGGGTGGCTGTCCCCTCATGTCCTGCTCCTTCTCTCTCATTCCTAGATCTCTCCCTTCTCCCAGATTTCTCCTTCTATACATTCTTTCTCCCTGCCACCCTGGTCTATTCTCTCTCCTACCTTGCTATTGGCTGTTCAGCTCTTCATTAGACCATCAGGTGTTTTAGACAGGCACAGTAACACAGTTTCACAGAGTTAAACAAATGCAACATAAACAAAAGTAACACACCTTAAAACAATATTCTACTACATGTAGAAATGTAAACTCCATGTGGATAAACCTCTCAATCCTCCATCTCGAAAATCTGGCAGAATGTGTTTCTATCTCCTCATCTGATGTCAAGGAGAAAAGAGGCAGACACAGGACCATAAGCCCAGCTCTGAAGGAAGCCATTCTCCATGTTTGCTTTCTAAACGTTTTAGAACATTAAAGGACCATTTAAAGCACTGAGGTGGACAGGCGGTGGTGGTGTACACCTTTGATCCCAGCACTGGGGAGGCAGAGGCAGGGAGATCTCTGAGTTCGAGGCCAGCCTGGTCTACAAAGTAGTTCCAGGACAGCCAAGGGTACACAGAGAAACCTTGTCTTGAAATAAGCAAAAAAAAAAAAAAAAAAAAAAGAAAAAAAAAAAAAAGAAAGAAAAATGTTACGTTGAGGTGAAAAGCCTTTAGAAGACTGACATAGTCATTAGGGCTTTAAAAAAAGAATCTTCTTTAGTTACTCAGTTCATCTTCTCTGGATTGAGATTTCTGCTCAGTCTAGCCACTAATACAAGCAAGCGATGAACTAGGAAGAAAAGCCACCAGATGAGATTAATACAGGAAAAAGAAGTTGTGCCCTTACACACATAAGCAGTGTTGCCATCACCTGGATATACAGTTTGCTGCAACCTGGCAAGTTCCCTTACATTTATGTGTTTGGTACTTTACCTCTGTACTTCTAGATAGACAAGAATCCTCAATGGAGGAGAATTGGCCATTAAACAAGAAGTCCAATCCCTTCCCATATCTCAAAATAAGGACATAACTTTCTAATCAGAACTTTCTCTTTCAAGCATCCTCTTCCACAGCCATCAGTGACTTCAGCCCAGAGATTTGGATTAACTTCTGGGTCATGGTTGGTTTTTTTTTTTTTTATGATGTCTGACAGCTGGAATACTATGATGTTTATGAGATCTTCACTGTCAAAGAGATTATATAGCACCTTGAATGGCTTAGAGGACACATGCTGTGTAAATCTGAGAGCTGAGAAGTCAGGGACCTGAGAAGAAAGCATAATGCAGGATAAGTCCCCCACCCCTTTTCTGTCACCTCTGCTGGCTTCCTGGAAAGAGATTCTTAAAAAAGTAAACTGGCGAAGAATGGCGCAGGGTCCAGAGATTCTCCTTCCCTGGGCCTTTTTATTGTGCACGGACAATTCTAACTGTGTGCAATCTCTCACTAGAAATGCAGGACTACTGATGGCATCAGAAAGGTGAGCCCTTCAAGGGAGTTTCCAAAGCATGGGTTATAATAATTTGTCTGTCGATGGTTATATACAAGGATATGCATTCAGTGAACGACTAAATTTAGGTTCAATAAGATCTCAGTGCCATTTGCAAAAGATATAGTTAAAATTATGCCATCTGTTTTTTCATTAAGATTTAAAAAGTAAAATTTGAAAACTACATATATACGCATGTAGCAACAAATAATGAAAAAGGAGGCCATGAATCTGAAAGAGAGCAAAGAGAGGTACATGGTAGGGTTTGGAGGGAGGACATGGAAGGGGAGGATGGTGTAATTATATTATAACCTCAAAAATAAAAGACAAAATATAAACAACCACAAAAACAAAAACTAACATGTTAATATGGTAAAGATATGGGGAATACTTTTAAAATATTGTTACTTATTAAGTGGTATAAAGTACATAGAGGGCAATTGGAGAATATCCAAGTTCAAATGTATTACGAGAGATTTTCAACTTCAAGATGACAGGGAAGAGGGTTTTTCTCCCCCTTTTTTCTTCAGAGAGATCACCCCAAAGCAATAACACTAATGAGTAACTGAGAATACCAACTCCACCAAGACAAATTAGGAAACAATCAAAGTAAAAAGAAAAAGAATGAGTGAAGGAGTTGAACTCATCTAGCAGAACGAAGCGAGCTGTACTGTTTGCCTAAGCAGGATTTGTAAGGCACCAAACGACGCAATATGGGATTAAGGAAGGTGAGAAAAGGGGAAATAATTGTAAGTCTACAAACCTAAGGAAAGAGAGCTCTTGCCAGAGTTCCACCCCATGCTGAGCAGCAGGTTGACCACCCCTCATACAACCTGTACCAAGAAGAGGTTAAACCAGACTATCAGCGTGAGCAACACCAAACCACACAGAGGCAGGCAACGGGCATCCAGCTAGAGACAAGCACCGTGGTGAGGGATCGGGAAGACCCATCGCTGCTTTCTGTTGTACAGACAGTTAGAACTAACCACCATACCACACTCTGAAAGACCAGTTTTCCTAACAAGAATGTATTCTATAGGCTTACAGTACGGTTGTGTGTTGATATTACGAGCCATGTGAGCCCTCATCAGTCCAAGTAGTTTTATTGGTATCCAGCCTCAGCCATTCATTCACACATTCTCCACAGCCGCTTTCGGTACTGACAAATCTTAATGGAGCCTGTCTGGCCCTCTAAGCCAGTGTTTCTCAACCTGTGGGTTGCAACCCTTTGGGGGGGTCAAACAATATTTTCACAGGGGTCACCTAAGACCAGCAGAAAACAGATATTTACATTATGATTTATAGCAGTAGCAAAGTGACAGTTATGAAGTAGCAACGAAAATAATTTTATGGTTGAGGGTACCACAGCATGAGGAACTGTGTTAGGAAGGTTGAGAACCACTGGTCTAAGCCTAATGTATTTACTATCTGATCCTTTCCAGAAAAACTTTGCTGATTCTCTGGTCTGAGCCAAGGGATCTTGAACTTCAGTGTATGTTACAATTGCTTGAAGGACTTAAAGCTATATCTACTATCAGGGTTTCTGATTCAGTGTTCTAATGAGGGCTCAAGAATTTGAATTTTGGATGCTTACTAACACTCCTTAAACTGCCTTATGTAGGCACTTACTGGTTCAAAATCTTCTGAGTTGGTAAATTTCCTCAATCTAGATTCAGTTATAACCCAGCTCATACATTCATTTTTGATTGTTTGTTTTTGAGACAGTGTTAAGTAGATCAGGCTGGCTGTGGTGGTTTGAATAGATATGGCCCCCATGGACTCATGTGTTTCAATGTTTGGCCGTAGGGAGTGGCACTATTAAGAGGTGTGTGTTGGTTTTTGCAGCGCTCTTACCCTGCGAGGAAATGTCACAAAACATGACAGAATCCACTAGCAAGAGTTTTATTAAGATAAGGGAGAGGGACAGATGTGCACAGGCCTGCAGAAAGACACGTGAATGAAGTGGAACCGGGAATCATGGTGCCAGCTTATAAAGGCTGGGCTGCACCTGCGCACACAGGCCCGTGTAACTATTCCATGCAACCATATGTAGATCACATGGTTGTGCTGCGTGCTTTACACAACCATGCAAAGCCACGGGGTCCTGGTCACGCAAGACATTTTGACCCGGAAATGACTAGGCAGAAGTGACTAGGTCCTGCGAGACCATGTCCAACCGTGAGGGCGTGTTGTGAATCCATATCAGTGTGGCCTTGTTGGAAGAAGTGTGTCACTGTGGAGGTGGGCTTTGAAGTCTCACATATGCTCAGGCTACACCCAGTGACACAGTTGCTTCTGCTGCCTGAAGATCAAGATGTAGAACTCTCAGCTCCTTCTCCAGCATCGTGTCTGCCTGCATGTCGCCATGAAGATAATGGACTAAACCTTTGAAACTGTAAGCCAGCCCCAGTTAAAAGCTTTCCTTGCCAGGCGTTAATCCCAGCACTCGGGAGGCAGAGGCAGGCAGATCTCTATGAGTTCGAGGCCAGCCTGGACTGCAGAGTGAATTCCAGGACAGGCTCCAAAGCTACACAGAGAAACCCTGTCTCGAAAAGCCAAAAAAAAAAAAAAAAAAAAAAAAAAAAAAGCTTTCCTTTATGAGAGTTGCTTTAGTCATGGTGTCTCTTCACAGCAATAGAAACACTAAGACACTAGTCTTGAATTCTCTACATAATCATCCATGATGTTGAATTTCTGATTCTCCTGCCTCCACCTCTCAAATGTTGGAATTGTGGGTGTGTAACATCGTGCCGTATTTATCCAGTGCTAAGGATCCATGGATTTTCATGGATGCTAGGCAAGCATTCGACCAACTGAGCTATCCCACCACCCGGATCATTTGTGCACTGTGGCATAGTTGTGCCCTCCACGTACCAAGCATTTTTCTCAACTCCAAGTCCAAGTTTAATTTTTCCTTTATTTTCTCAATCCTTTGTCTTATCATAAGCTGTCTGATCTTCCCTCCTGGAATTTTGGAGGGAGAGCTACAAATCTTGGGAGAGAATGGTAAGAATTGGCTTTGAGTTTCTCTTGCACTGTGTAGGGATAAGTGAATTTATTTCTCTGAGCCCTGGAAACAATAGAACGCTCTCATTTTAGGCAAGCCAGTCTACCAATCTTATCATTTCATAAACTAGATTTATAGTGTTAAGTGTGACTGTTAGTAACCAACTGAATTGTTATATCAATATGTTATAAAGTCTTGATAACCCCAGCGGTATGGAGGAGATGTTGCTATCAGCAGAGAAAAAAGCTTTGCCTACAATTAACAAGTATTAATAAAATCAGTCTCTGATTAAAAGGAATGTCTTTTCTCCATTAAGTAGCTACATTGAAAGATAAATATTTGCCTTCATTTTGACAGAAGTAAGAGTGTGCAGGGAAGGTGAGTGGCATTGATAGATCCAGATGCTTGGAGCAAACCCTTCCCCCAGATGCTTGGAGCAAACCCTTCCCCCAGATGCTTGGAGCAAACCCTTCCCCCAGATGTTTGGAGCAAACCCTTCCCCCAGATGCTTGGAGCAAACCCTTCCCCCAGATGCTTGGAGCAAACCCTTCTCCCAGATGCTTGGGCAAACCCTTCCTGTATGCCTTCCTGGAGCAGCTTCCCAATCTTTGAGTTACAGTCCTAGCTTCCAAAGCCTTGCTAGGCTCTGTGTTCCTCTGATGTTTAAGCACCTTTGTTGCATTGCTCCAGGATGGTACAGGACACTAGAAACACCTGCCCATACAAGAAATCTCAAGGAACTATCAGCCAGGTCCATGCTACAAAAACCATGACCTGCTAATGACCATGGGTTCATCCAGGACTGCTCTAGAAGTTGACATAAAGTATAGCAACTGAGCTGTCCGCTGCAGCCATCCAGTTCTCCAGCATCCTGGAACTGATGATTGCTGACCTGCTGATCTTGCATGGGTCTTCCTTCCGACCTCTCTGCTGAACTTCCCAGAGAGGTGAACTTACCTCTCTATTTTGCTTTTTAGCTGTTACTGCAAGGTCAACGAAACTTGCCCAGACTACTCAACAGTTTGAGGGGTTGCTGGTGTACCTGACTCAAAGCATGATGTCTACATGTGCCCCACTCCTCAAGGCACAGACTCACCAATCCCAGTGTTCCTGGACTCCCAGAAATTCCCTGGGCCCCATGCACAGAACGCAGGTGGACATCTTTGAGAACTCTTGAAGACAGCAAACAATTCAAACCCAATAGCAGGGCCACTTTGGAGAAACAGGTATGTCAGTCCATGAGGATGTGGAATCTGCAGAAACAGCCTGATTAGAAAGCTCGGTGCTTAGCGAAGTTACAGTGGACATGGCTTCATCCTTTGGAGAAAATAAGATTTTCCTGGCGAGGCCAGCACACCCAGTCGGGCATCTAATTAGCAGTGCTTTTTCTGTCCTTGGAAAAAGGGAGTCTGAGACCTGGATCTGGTCCTAGCTCTGCCACATTTACTCTGGGATCTCCTCTAAGCCACACAACCTCTCTGGGCCTTGGTTACCCCCTCTTAGAAAATGAAGGAGGAATTTGCATGGTGATCCCCAAGGTTCCTTTGAATGCTAAATTACTATGATTCTCTTGAGCTCTAGGGATGCCATTCTTTGCCCCCTTTCCCCTGTAGATACATATACTATCATGGAGAATGCAAACAATTTTTTAATATGAATCCAAGCAAAATGTAATAAAGAAGGTAAATTTGCTCCCCCACATTTGCATAATATATTCTCAAGCCAAGCAGAAATGGCATTTGTATTATTTGTGGTTTCGAATTATCTGCACCACCGCACCCCTGCATGTGTACAGATAATTGGGAGTTGACTCTATAGGAGGAAGATACACAATTGTCACGTGTGTGGATCACATCACAATAGCATCAGAGTTTGGGCTAATATGATTATCTCAGTTGGCAGGACCTGAGGAAGAGCCTAAATCAGTTTTATATAGAGAAAATTTTCTTTTCAGATGTCCCTAATTATACTTTTTATCAAAGGGGAAAAGGGGGGTAAGAAAAGGCATGTTAACCAAACATCAACTTCTGGCCTCTACTTGCACATGCGTACACATACACACACAGAAAATGCGTATTAACTAAATTGTGAACCAGTAGACATTTGCCTTCCTGGTTCTGGCCTGTGATCAGAGCAACCCTGGAGGGGGAATAAAGTATCTTGTCATGTTATTGAGATGGACGGGCATTTGCATCACCTGTGATAGGGGAAGCGAGGTCTGTGATGGCACCGTGCCAGTTCCCCACAGCACCTCAGCATTGTCATCCCAGGCAGCAGCTCATGGGAGAGCTGTGAAGTCGTGATTTGATGCTGACGCTTTAATAAAGTTAAAAGACTCAGAGCTTGTCTGTGAACGGATACCGGGAAATACGTGATTTGGAATGCAACCCGGAAGAAAGCCTGGAGCCTGTACAAATGTTGCATTCACTCAGCTTCGGGAACGTGAGCAGGTCCTTGTGGTGAAGGTCTCCAAGGCTGCTGAGGTAGAACCAAGAAGCTGTCTTGGGCTGGAAAGGGGTGGTTTTAGGACAAATACAACAAATTACTACTCGACAAAGCAGGCAGAAAAGAAATGAAACATGTCACCCCTGAAGGCGACACAGACTGGAAATAGAAATAGGTTCAAAAATTGCTTAGAAATCTACAACACAGGTTCGCTCTGTAATAGGAAAGCCAGGCATCCTTGGTATGTGACAGAGAACAGCTGTGCTGGCCGGCAAAGCATCCTGTTTGCTGCTCTTAGAACTATGCTATTGCTGCAGTTGTTGGCTTTTGGAGTGTAAAGTACTTACAAAGAACTCTGCACGCATTATCATCATTAACCTTCACAAGCACACTGCATTATATGCAATTATCCCCATTTTAGGAAACAGGGAACAGTATTGACAAACCTGCACATTTGTGCTCAGTTAACACGATCTTTCTTGATATGATGTCATCCTCTGGTACCTCTCTTCCCCCACGTTGCCACTCCCCAAACCCTGTCACAACCTGTTTTTAATGGTTAATTTTGTTAATTTGACTGGGTTTAGAATCACCATGGAAACGCTTCAGGGTGTGTCTATGAGACACCAGAAAGGTTTAGCTAAAGAGAGAAGACTCTTCCCTGAACATGGAGGGTACCATTCCATGGGATGGGATCCCAGACGGAATAAAAGGTGAGCACAAGCTGGCCATGAGCATTCCTCCTCCTGCTGTTTTCTGACAACGTGAACATTGTGACCAGCTGCCTTATTTTCCTCTTGTTGCCGTGAGTTTCCCTCCAAGCTGGACTGTCGACTCAGACTGAGTCAACGCAAGCCCTTCCTTAAGCCAACGCTGCCGGCTACTCTGTCACAGCGCCAAGAAAAGGAACCGATACCACAGCCCAAGGTAGGTCAGAATCCCAAAGTCTGAAGAAGGGTGAGTGCACAGGGAACATTGAGACCCTTGTGAGACCGTGTCCCCGGAGAAACTGGAACTCTTACTCGTGGGCAGCTGTGGGAAATGGTTCAGTGGTCCCTGAAAACATTGCCCTCTGACTCGACAATTCTACTGCTGGACATATATCCCAAGGGACTGAAAACAGACTCAGATACTCAGATAACACTAACATTCTTGGTGATAATACTGACAATTACCTCAAGGGAACAATGGCTCAGATGTAGTCTGGAGAGATGGCTCAGTGGTTAAAAGCGCTTGCTAGATCTGGGTTGAATTCCCAGCACCTATATGATAGTTCACAACTAACTATAACTCCAGTTCCAGGGGTTCTGATGCTCTCTTCTGGGCTCCATGAACCCCAGGCCTGTCATGATGCATAGACACAGATGCAGGCAAAACATTCACACATACAAAATAAGTAAAAAAAAAAAAAATTAAAATGACTCAAATGTCCATCAAGAGATGGATGAATAAACGCATTGTAATGTATCTACACAATGTAATATTATTCAACTATAAAAAGGAATGATTCCAGTTATATACTACACCATGGGCGAGTCTTGAAGACATAATACCAAGAGAAATAAGCCAGACACAAAAGGCAGAAATAGGATGATTCTAGCTACATAAAATCTCTACAATAGACAAATCCACCGGGACAGAAAGGAAGTTAGAAATTATCAGAAGCTGGAAAGAGACGGTTACAGATTTTTTACTGCTTGCTAATGTCAGACTCTCTGGGCACCTCAACTACACTCCGTGACTTTAGCCATAGTGCCCCTATGGACCATCAGAAGACGAAGTGTGGGCCGTGGAGACACTTGTCCCATCTTCATCTTCTAGAATGCAGACATTCCAGTAGCATAAAAAGGAATTCATTCATTCATCCACCCAGACTAGGTGATCAGACAACAGCCAATTATTACTTTTTAGCAGTTACTGGATGTGCAACACTGTATGAAATAATGAGAGAAGGAAAGGGAGTGAAGAAAAAGCAGGAACTAAGGGACGTGTACTGTGATGGTGAACATTGATTGTCAACTTGATAAGACCCACAATCACTTCAGGAACAAGCTTCTGAGCGTGCTTAGACACCAGGTTAAGATAACTGAGATGAGGAGACCGACCTTAATTGTGTGGGGGACCATTCTACGGGCCATGCCTTGGGGCTGAGTTAAAGGGGAACGTGAGCTGAGCGCCCACAGCTACCACTTCTGACTCCAGATGTAGTGCAACCAGCTGCCTCGGGTCGCTGTCGCCATGGCTCCCCCACCATGACTGAACTGTACCCTTGAACAGTAAATAAACCCCTCCTCCCTTAAGATGGCTCTTGTAAGTGTATTTTATCACAGCACACAAAGTAATGGATACAAGTACCATGTGGATAAAATGTTGAAAAACTAGACAGTGGAGCCAGCTTTGCGAGCCAAAGCCTCTGAGGGGAAAGGAATTGAATGAAAAGAACGATCCATGTGTTATAGATTGGCTTAAGCAATAAAAGTTCATCTTCATGGACAGTCTGGGACTGAGAGAGAAGATTATTTCTACCTGACTTTTCAGCTCAACAACTTTAATTACTGTCCCCAGATCTACTACTAAGATTGAACCCTTCTGTTATATCCAGCACCCGACTCCTACCACCTACTGCAACATTTCTGCTTGTTACACCACTTGTCATTAGTCTGCTGGGTTTTATGTGAAATATTTGACCTGTTTAGGAGTGGTGTCCAGGCAGCATCTAAATAAAAATAAAAAATAAACAAAAAGAATCAACTGCCTTTAGTTAAGCCCACGCTAGTTTTCGTGGTCAGATGTCTGACTAATGCAGATCCTGGCCAGATGAGCCATCCAGAGTCTCATTCTTTATTTAATAAAGAGAAGTCATCACAGCTGGTGAAAGTATCCCATCATAGGGCACTCTCAAACCTAGACACCACTTTCAGTTGTCATGTTGGGCGAGCCTGGCTTATCAGCTTGAACCATTCAGCAATCAGCTACGCTAATCTCAAAAGTTGATCTTGAATGTAGCCTCCGAGGTTCTGCCCTCACATTTGGACCCAGGGAGAAGAAACAACAGTTAGATCTGACGTACAATTCTGTGTTCTTTGGCCTGGTTGGCTGACACTGTTGCTGACTTATGAAAGGTTCCCCAGAGTTGTCTTCCTTGGCTCTCACTGTGGGATGTGGCTCTCCTCCAGTGACTAGCAACAGTGGGGGCTAAGAAAATATAACCAGTGATTGCTGCATTAGGAAAGGGGAGGGTTTTGAGAATAAAAATTCCTGATAAAATTGAAGGTGGCCTTTTTTTCCTGCCATGCAGATGAACGGCCGGCTTAAAAGATGAAGGTCGCCTGGGGCTGGAGAGATTGCCCAGTGGTTAGAGCACTGACTGCTCTTCTAGAGGACACAGGTTCAACTCCCAGAACCCACATGGATGCTCACACCTGTCTGTAACTCCAGTTCCAGGGCTTCTGACACCCTCACACAGAAATACGTGCAGGCCAAACACCAATGACCATATTAAAAAAAAAAAAAAAAAAAAAAAAAAAGAAAAGAAAAGATGAAGGCCACCAAGCTAAGAATGTAGAGTATGCATGCAGGGGGAGACTGGACCTGTGCTGATATCAGATACTGGTTACTCCCTCCTCTTCCTTCTAGTCATTTGTATTGGGGTGTACTGTAATGTAATGAGATATAACAGAAAAGTTGCCTCACAAGTGTACAGCTTAGGTGAGCAGAGCCTAGATCAAGGAAGACAATATGACCAGCACCCCAGTGTTTTTTCTCTCATGGTTCTAACCTCTAGAAGGAGCTCTTCATGCTCTTGATACCATTAGGGGATTTGGTTTGATTTTGTACCTAGTAAATAGAGTTGTGTGGTGCATATTGTTTCGAGTCTTCGTTTGCTTAGTTCTGAAGTTCTTCTATATTACTACGGATAGATGTTCATTCAGTTTCTATGTCTCACACAAATCTCACATGTATGCGTGTATTTTATATGTATCTGTTCCACCAATGATGAGTATTCAGTTTTGGGTTACTATCAATCAACATTTTACATGGTCCATTCTCTCTCTCTCTCTCTCTCTCTCTACACACACACACACACACACACACACACACACACACACTTTCATTGGGTCTACATCTGGGAGTGCAATTGCTGGGTTAGAGCACAGCTACTTGCTGAGTTGAGTTGACAAGCAGTTTTTCCAAATAGTTACATCAGATATCTTTAGGTTGGAAAAGAAAGCATTTGTTTAAACTACTATAAGCTGCTTGGTGTTCAAAAACAATTTTATTTTTCTGAGACAGATTCTCCCTATGACGCTCTGGCTGTTTTAGCACTCACTCTGTAGAGCAGGCTGGCCTCAGACTCACAGAGATCCACCTCCCTCTGCCTCCTGAGTGCTGGTATTAAAGGCAGACACCACTAAGCTCAGTAGTGTTTGAAAATATTTTTACAATTAGTTTAAACATACACAATCGTAAGATAAGACTGACAAACAGTAGACAGTGTTTTTATAGTTTGACACCTGAAACCATTCTAAATGTTTCATGTATATTGACCTATTTGACATTAAAGTGGGCAGGCACACGCCTTCAATTCCAGTGCTTGGGAAGCAGAGGCAGGCAAATCTCTGTTAAGAACCTGGTGGTCTACGTAGTGCGTTCCAGGGCAGCCAAGGTTGCATAATAAGACTCTGTTTCAAACAAACAAACAAAAAACAAACAAACAAGCCAATGATTTACAATGATCCTAAAAGGCAAATATTAGTGACTTGTCCATTCCATAGCAAAGAAACCTAGGTTAAGGGAGATCAAACAGGCTATGGTCACACAGGTAAGAAACAAAGGAGCCAGAACATAAATGACTCTCTACCTGTAGAATCTCTGCTCTTAATCAGCTCACTGTTAGCAAGACCATGCCAACTCCACCCCACCTCAGGGTCCTTCTGCCTGGTGTCTAATTCTCTCCTCATTGATATCAGCCTGCTAGGTTTCTGTACATATCTGAGTGTGAAATTTCAAATACTACATATTTCAAGTACAAAATATAAATTCAGTTTATCATGATCCTCCAGGCTACTTCCTACACTACCAAATTGCCTATTGCAGTAACTTTAAAAGTTTTTAAATGTTAGGTTGGTATTCCTTGTACATAGTGATGGATTTCACAATGATGCTTTTGTTTAATTACATTATGTACTTTGTCTGAATGACTGTCATTCACAAAACAAGTAACAACAAATATTGAAGAGATACAGGGGAAAGAAACTTTGAGCCTTTATATGAAGTTATCAGGAATGTAAGCTAGTGTAGCTACCATGGAAATCAGAATGGAAGGTCTTTAAAAACTAAAACTAGAGCTACCATATAAGCCAGCTACCCCACTTGTGGAATAGGCCCAATGGCATCTAAGTCCACACACAATGGCTGTTCTTGCACTTCCATGTTTATTGTGGCTTCATTCAAAGCAACCCTGTTATGGGATCAGCCTACGTGTCCATCCACAGATGAATGGATAAAGAAATGCAGTGTATAATTAAGGTGAAGTTTATTGAGTCATAAAGAAGAATAAAATTATATAATTTGTAGGAAAATGGATGCAGATGGAAGTGATCATATTTAAGCAAAATAAGCCAGACTCAGAAAATAGCTTCTGTATTCCTACTATTATCTAGAATAGTATATTTCTCATTTCCCAACACACTGAGTGTTTTTTTAAAAACCCTGTTTATTTGGGGGCAATAGTTTCATAAGTGGTTTGTGTTTCTGTATGTTACAGTCAGCACTGTTTACCAAACCTGGTGGTCCAAGGATGCTATTAGATGAGCACAAAGAGAAGCATTTGGAAACAAAGGAGCAGCTGTGGGGTGATGCAGATCTAGGAGGACGAAAGCAGAAGTGACCAGAAACTGAGGACCGTAACAGGAGCCAGTCCTGCAGAAAAGTTCCAAAAGTAGTGAACAAATGCAGGAGGGAAATTTTTCACTTATTTCAAAAGCTCCAAGAAGAGAAAGGAGGTTGGGCATGAGAAGTACTCCTTTCAGGTTTCCAGGTAACCCAGAAGTTCAGTTTCTACTGGACCTCTTGGTGGAAGTTGGGATTGAAAAGCAGAACAGAGCCGGGTAGTGGTAGCACACATCTTTAATCCCAGCACTTGGGAGGCAGAGGCAGGTGGATCTCTGTGAATTCAAGGCCAGCCTGGTCTACAGAGTGAGTTCCAGGACAGCCAGAGCTGATACACAGAGAAACCCAATTTTGAAACTCCCCCCACAAAAAAAAAAAGAAAAGCAAAACAGGTTTTGAGTTTTCAAGTAGTAGAAGAAATTATGGAAGTGGTATAAAGTGGACATCAATTGATTTATTTACCCAAAAACCATTTCCTTTCCCTTTCCTGGTCGCAAACAGCTAGTGTATTGACCATTTGGTCCCCAGATGATGATACTATTGAGAAGTGATTACAGATCATGATAGTAAAACTTTACTTCAGTGGATTCACACTGAGATGACATTATTGGGAGATAATGTAAATTGGGGGTGGAGCTTGTTTGGGGGTAGTAGGCACTGGGAGTGTACTTTCTTTGGAAGGGTATATTTGGCCCCCTTAGTTCCTCTTCATTTCTCTCTCTGCTTTCTGATGACCCTTAGGTAAGCAGCATTTCCAGTTCCTCCCAGCAATGATGGTGTGTGTGGGGGGGGGGGGGGCGGCATACAAACCTGCACATACACAGGGGCCTAAGGAGGGTGTTGGGTGGTCTCTATCACCCTTACCTTACTCCTTTAAGATAGGATCTCTCATGGAACCTGAACTGAGCTGGTTTTTTGCTATATTGATGGCCACCAATCACCAACAATCCTCCCGCGTCTGTCCCCCACCCTCTCCATCCCCAGTGCTGAGGTTACAGGCTTGTGGGATCACACTTGACTTTTATGTAGGTGCTGGGGATTGAACTCGGGTCCCTATGCTTGCAAGGTAAGCGCCTTGCTCACCCAGCCATCCCTCCAGCCCTGCTCAGGCCACAGAGTGCCTTCCGGCTGTCTGGAAGCTGCTTACGTTGATGAGCCCGGTTGTCTGCTCCCTGCTCAGCTTGTTAGCACAGGTCTCTACACTCTGTAGGGCGGAGTCCATATAACGGGAGAGACAAAGCCAGAAAGAGGAGTAGAGGGAGGGAAGGCGACTGGCTCTGGACTCAGGTCCACAGGCGTCAGGGGAAGGATCTCCACCATCTGGAGGAGGGCAGTGTGCTTCTGTGGGTCAGGCTGGCACCAGCCCATTTCACCTACGCCATTTCTTGGAAATCTCTTATTCTTGATCGTCTCCTGTGGCCTTTGTCATAATTGTACTCCTCGCCTTCCCCTTCCTTTTTATTTGATTTCTTTCTATTTCCACTCAAAGACATAAAGGGGAACTTACGATATCATCACTGATTGCTTGATATTTCATTGTATTTTGTTTTCCAGACAAGGTCTCATTAAAAACTCTACATGTTTGCATATAAAGAGATAGAAACAACATGAGCAACCACTTTCCCCTCAATGTTAATAGAAATTTTTCAGGAAAATACTTTTCCTAGTAAGATTCATCTTTTTTTCTTTCTTCTTTTTTTTTTTTTTTTTTTTTTTATTTCAGGCTGGTGAGGTGCCTCAGTGAGTAAGGGAACTTACCCCCAAGCCTGATGACCTGAGTCCAATATCTGGATTCCACAGGCCGGAAGGAGAGGGCCAGCTCTCAGTAGTGTAAGGTAATCCTGTGGTCTCTTCCCACTGCAATAAAATGTTCAAAGACTCCCCTGGATAGTTAGCTACACGCATGTGTAATGAGTGACAAATCAAAAGTGTCTGGAAGTGAAGAAATATTTCAATATATGTTAGAGGATAACATAGAATAGCATATACCCTGTGTGTGTGTGCGTGTGCGTGTCCGTGTGCGTGTCCGTGTCCGTGTGTGTGTGTGTGTGTGTGTGTGTGTCTTTCTCAAAAGCCAGGAGTAACTTAAGTCAGTCACTTCTTTGCATGTCCCCTTTCCTCGCACTTCTCTGCCGTCTTCTCTCTCTCTTACGTTTTTTTGACGGTCTATTGTGCACCAGTGTTTTCGATTCTGAAACATCAGACTTCCCTTGAAGTCACAGCCGCTCTCGTTCCTTATTATTTGAACTATTCGCTAAGGGAATAGTTTTTAATTTCATTGCTGGAATTTTCCTTAGCCTCTGATTTCCTGAGGGGATTGTGTGTTAAGCAAGAAAAAAATGTCCGTCCTCTTCCCCCTTCATCTTGGTGTTTGAGGGCTGATATACATCATTGAAGTTTGCTATTAGCACTAAGTTAGTTAATTATGGCAAGCACAGAGTCTACATGCTGTGATGATGGAAGAGAAAAAGAATAGCCCATCAGTCAGTGGGGCTTCTAAATGATTTTGCTGTGATCTAGGGATATTGAAATTGATGGGTCTCAGCCCATCAACCAACCAAATACAGGCGGCATCCATCTCTTGCTGAGACACAGGGAGCACTGTTTTAAACATGCTGAAGCCCACAGGTTTTGGTCTGGCTCCACCAAGCTACATTTGCACAGAGAATTATTTCCAAGTTTCATCTTCTGCTTCCTGCATCTCTCACGAGAACGAACCTCTCCACATTCACTGTTCAGTGTGTTGTGTCCTGTCAGGAGTGGTCCATTGCTGACAACTTTAGCTCTGAACCATGAGACATCAACACCTGGGTTGGGAGTACATTACCAAAGTCTACCTCCACATCAGACCACTAGAGGAGCCCAGTCATTATCTTGTAAATCTTGGGATACCAGAGGATCTAAAAGCAGGGGCTGTTGTAGTCTCTGTTGTGAAGTAAGTCACTTTCCTGTGGCTAGAAAGCACCCACATAGGCAGGGGACTGGAAACGGGTGCCTGCCGGGCTTAAGCCTCATTGAGCTCCATAGAGGTCAGAGGCTGCTGTGAATTGCTAGGAATGACTATCAGCAAGCCCTGGAAACATGTCAGAAGAAGATGAACAACCCATTCTCCAATAGGCCTTCTTATCACAATCCCTTCCTCAAGGTTCAAATCTGAAGCATCACTCACAGGCTCATGTTCGCAGGATAAAGAACTATTTTAAAGGCTGTGGAGCCCTTAGGTGGTGGGGCTTGGTGGGCAGAAGTCGGTCTCTAGAGGCAGGTCTTTGAAAAGGAGGCCTGGCCCTCCTTCCTGGTTCACGACAAGTGAATAGGCATGGCCTCACCCTCCCATCTCCATGGACAGACTCACTGCATCCTGCCTTCCCCACCATGATGGACTAAAACCCCCAGGAAACCGTAAGTCAAATTAAATCTTTCCTCCAGCAAGTTACTGTTACCGTCTGGCATTTTAGTCTCAGGGAAGCTGAAAATAACAAAGAACACTCCTATCTCCCTCCCGATTCCTCCTGTTGCTTCTTTCTCTCAGTTCCACGCAAATGAGCACACGTGCAACTTCCTTAATTCTGCAAGAAGTCTTGATCTGAACCCCAGTGCTGCCACAGAGAGAGATCTATCATTCCAAATGCCTGCAATCCAGCAGTATGGAAGACCATAATGGTCATTTTCCAATCAGAAAACCACATTCAGGGTCTCTTTACCAACCTGCTCCAAGCGTTACCCTCCATCTTGAAGCATGTCTTTGACTCTATCTCTGTAGCACTTTGTCTCTTTAATAAGAATGTTGGCACCCCTGAGCAGTTAATTTTTCCAGGCTGACCTCTTCCAGCAACGGGTCTGTCTTAAAATTACTGCACATCACTTTCTCTGAACAGAACTGAATAGTAAAGAACCCAGGGAGGCTTTAGACTGAGAAGGATGACGGTATTTCATCTGCGAAGACAGAGTGTTAAAATGTTCTATGGTTGTGCACCAGGCAAATTTCTTTCCCCTCACACCTTTGTGAAGCCCAGAGCTGTGTCTAACAGGCTTTCAGTGCCACGTTTAGCACATATTTACACTCTCACAGCTCCTAGACAGGAACCTCATCTCATCTCATCTCAAAACAAAGTCAGCCGGATCGGACCACCTTATCCATCTGAACCTATTAAATCTTATTTATTTCCCAGCTGCTCACATTTCCCAGGTAATGGTTATTTATGTAGGAATTTGGTAAATGTCAGACAAACCCAGTGATGCTTGTCTGGACTCCTATTTGCAAAGGATGGCAGCCAGAGAGTATGAGTGCTTCCCCCACCTTTTGTCCTAAGACTATATTATTGGAGTTTTTAAACAACAAGGCCACACAATGTCTGGTCTTTAGTGACATACGGAGACTGAATGCTACCCTGAGTGTTTCAGGAAATAAAAATGTCACATCAACACTATAAACTGTTTGTTCCACAAACTCAAGATGCAAACGCATTCACAGTGGGTGTTTCTGTTTTGTTTTTTTAAAATGTGTCCTGTCATTATTTGCACCATAGCAAAAGTTTGCCATGTATCTATTGGCAGAGGTAAACACTAGTACCTTAGATTGTTAATGTATGCCAAAGGTGTAATGCCTGGGTTGGGGGGTGGGGGAGTGTTGACAATGGTGGAGCCAGTCTTTCCACAGAAGCACTTTACATCATACCATTTCCTGGGAGCCAGGTTGAAGGTGTTTCTCCTTCTTTTTAATATATACAAATATTTAATCCAACAAATGCAGAGGAAACATCTTCCAGAATAGATCATATATCAAGCACTGCTTCTCATGTCTGCTGGCTGGTGGCTACTTGGCTTCTTGCCCTGGGTGTCTCCCCCATTCTTTCCTCCTTCTTCTTTCAGTTCTCTCCTGAGCCGAGATTTCTCCTCCTATTTATTCTCTCTGCTTGCCAGACCCACCTATCCTTTCTCCTGCCTGTCTATTCAGCTCTTTATTAGACAATCAGGTGCCTTAGGCAGGCAAAGTAAAACAGATGCAACACATCTTTACATAATTAAACACACATCATTACATCAATAAACAGATGAAGCATAAACAAATGCAACACACCTTTACACAGTTAAAATAATATTCTAAAACACAGGACTCTCTGTGCTGGAAAGGTGTGGTGGTCTGAATGAGAATAGCCCCCATAGGCTCTTGTGTGTGGATGCTTGGTCCCCAGTGGAAATGTTTGGGAAGGACTGGGGGGTGGGCTTTAGGGTTTCAGAAGCCCGTATCATTCCCAATTAGCTCTCTCTGCCTCATGCTTGTGGGTGAGATGTGAGCTCTCAGCTGTTGCTCCAGTACCATGCCTGCTCACTGCCGTGTTCATGGACTCTGACTCTTTAGAACAGTGAGCCCAAGTGAAATTATTTCTTTCATAAGTTGCCTTGGTTATGATGTTTTATGACAGCAATAGAAAAATCACTAAGACAGAAGACCAAGTGAGAAGCTTTAACCCCCAGGCTCTGCTCCAACCAGCACTGTTGTCACAGCCAAGCTGCTCATCTCATGAAAAAAAAAAAATCAACATATGTGGCCAGAGATCTAGTTCTTTGGAAGAATGCTTGCCCAGCATGTGTGAGGCCTCACACTTGATGCTCAACACTGAAAGAAGAAACTATACATGCAGCCTGGATTATTACATGTCCAATGAGCAGCATTAGGCTAGCATTACATATTTAGTGAATGGCAAACCTGTCTTCCACTTCTTCCAATGTCTTGTGTCCTACAATTCATAGAATCATAGAAAAATTATGAAGTTTGGAGTCTAAGAGACGCGGTTTCAAATTCTGAGTCTCCCACATACAAGACATGTTTGCTAATGTCTCTAAGTCTCAGTTTTTAGATCATGAAAAGACGATAACAAGACTCAGGTTACAGTATGGTTGGGGATATGAGATAGATAACCTGTGTAGAGGAAGCCACTTAGAAATGGGAATTGTCTTTTCTTACCTATTTTTTTCTATGAAAAAACCACCATATATAAATAGGTGAATAATAACTTCAAATGTTAACAATTATAAGAAAATATTACAGTTAGAAAAAAAATGTTTCCCATCTACATTAGAGTAAGAAAATCTACATTTATGACCCAGATTTATAATTTTTAGTAAAGGCAAGTGCCCCTTGACAGTAGATGTTTGTAATAACTGGTTAATTTCCACCATGAGTACAGGAGGAATATGGCCTGGTTTCCAAAAAGGAATCCAGACTCTTCTGAGACCAATTGTACTAAGAAAAGTCCCAGAGGCTGGGTGTATGCATCTTCATCCTTCAGAAGCTGGTAGTTAGTGAAATAAGACAGACTCATGAAGTGAACGTCTTTAGCCCGTGACATGGGGTAACGCTTCACTTAGGAAATGGCCGACCTTTCACTTACTGCTGCTTGGCAAAGTGTTTTTCATAGGAAATGCAAGAACACCCTAGTGAAATAAGTTTAGAAAACTACAGTTAAACAGAATATACACCTCTGCCTTCGTCAATCTACTTTATGACTCAACAGGACCCAGAATGCAGTGTGCACATTCCCAAAGTAATTTGGCTAAGGAATTTGAAAATGACATTTATTTATTGACTGATTTAGTTATATTTGTGTGTATTGTGTGGTGGTGGTGGTGGTGGTGGTGGTGTGTGTGTGTGTGTGTGTGTGCATGCAACTGGGCAAATGAGGAGGTCAGAGGACAGCTTACAAGAGTGAGTTCTCTTCTTCAACTGTGTGAGTTATGGGGCATAAAACTCAGGTAATCAGGCTTGGCAGCAAGGACCTTTGTCTGATGAGCCATCTTGCTGGCCCAAAAAAAAATGTTTTTTCTCCTAGCTGAACCTGGAACTGACATGGGACTCACAATCTGGAGAAACACACATCAAGGAATGTTGTTGTATTTAAATGGAATCTTTCTCTCCCTCCCTCCCTTCCTCTCCCCACCCACTAACTCTCTTCACAGGTCAAACCATCTCCAGATTTCTCCTTGTAGTCTGTGTGGACCTCCAGTCATGGGCTTCTATTATCCTCCTATAATTACAGGATGATACCACCACTGATTGGTTTTGGTTTTTAAATCCTGAAACTAAAATGAATGACAGCATGACTGTATTCTTTTTAAGACCTCCTTTCTGTCTATGTATTGAGTTACAAGATAAGCAAATCCTCAGAGGAGAAATAACTGGACACAGACCAAAGGAATTTCTTGTTCTAAGGGACTTAATTCATGTGACAAGTTATTTGAGGGACTTAATTCACATGACAGATTCAAGAGACTTTGAATCTGAAAGGAAATATTTCACATCAATAGTACGCAGAGCTGTGATGCACACTTCCTCTTGTAACAATTGTACTTTCTCCTAGTTTGTACCATGCTGTCTTTTGTCTGAAGTCTGATGTCACCCTAACTTCATTAGCACCATGAAATGAGTCTGCAGAATAGGAATGAGAAGTACTTTGGCTTCTTTGTGGCAACTTTATAAGCCTTTCTCACTTTTCAGAATCCATGCCAAAGATATTGGTACAAATACATTTAAAGATAAGCTGGGCGCATCT